>NC_139705.1:54209148-54284148 GCF_964188405.1 Protomyctophum parallelum | reverse complement strand
CAAAGAATTACAAAGAAGAAAAACAACAAAAAAAAGTGTTGTAACCTGCCGATTTTTTTCCTACTTTCTAATTCTTTGTTTGGTCCAAAATATTGTGTGTGTTGTCATGATTTGTCAGGACAAGAGTTGGCTTCGTATACGACGCTTAAAAGGTCTTTAAATTAATAATTTAAGAAATGCCTATGGGACAAAATGCATTGAGATTCATTTCCTGGGCCACTCGTTGTTCTATATAAATGCACCATTTACCATTTAAAGGGATTGTGACATTAAAAAAAAGGTTTTGGAATTGTTCTTGTTTTTTTTAGGTTTTCTAATCTCAATTGCACCCAAAAAACATGAACTTTTAACATTCAGTAGATTTTCTGTGATCTGGGGTTTTCTGGCTCAAACAGGTGCTCTGATTTGCCGGCACTTACTGCAAATCCCATATATGTCAATGGGATTTGCCAGCAGATGTCACTGTTTCACTGTGTTGCCTGTTTTCATTGTAGCTCAAAAGGCCCAAAAAACCCCAAAGAAAACTTCAGACCACAGAAAATCCACTGAATGTTCAAAGTTCAGGTTTTTTGGGTGTAATTGAGGTCATAAAACCCAAAAGAAAAAAGAAAAAGAAAAATGAATGAAAATGAATGTCATAAAACCTTTAACATATTTGTGGGAGGAGCAAAGCTGTGTCTGTCCGTCTCTGACCTGCACCGATCCTTTATATTCATTGTGTTCTCCCCGGCCCCGGCATGGTCGTCATGGCAACAGGCTGAGAACATCCTGCTGCTGGAGATGGACTTGCCAGCCCGGACCACCAAGGAGTACAAGGAGCCGGCCGTGGCCCCCAAGGTGGCGGCGGCGCTGGAGGACGCCCTGAGGGACGAGGACGAGATCCAGGTCGACGCCTCGGGATTCCACAGCGGGGGAGGGGGAGGGGCCGGGGGCGGAGCCTCTGGCGGGGGCGGGGCCGGGGCCACGCCCAGCAGCGGCGGCGGCGCCAACGGCAGCCTCAAGAAACCAAAGTCTGGGTGAGGAAAAAAAACCTGCTCTCTCATTCCTACGTTTTTTTGTCTCCAATCGTCTTGTGTTCATTTATTTTAACCCATTCTGGACGGGAACCCCTTTTGGTGTTTTATTAACCCATTCTGACCTGAGATCAGATTCTAAAAAAATGTCTGACAAAATGTCTGACAGTTTTCTGAAAAAGCTATGTTTCTATGTCAGTCGTTCTTCGATTTTTCAAAAATAGCAGACCTACGAGCTAGATCTGCTATTTTTTCAATAGCTAAAGCATGGCGTGACGCTAACACCAAAAGGGGTTCCCGTTCAGAATGGTTTAACTAAGCATTATGTTATACTTTAGCTATTGAAAAAATAGCAGACCTACAAGCTCGTATAGCGCGCCACCGAGTGGCGCGCTATACGAGCTTGTAGGTCTGCTATTTTTGAAAAATCGGGAAAATGTGGCGCAGATCTTTTGAATATAATATTTTCTTTCAGAAGACTTTTTTTTTTAAATTTCGACGTCGGGCCTAAATGGATTAACAGTGAAAGTCTCAATTAAATGTGCTACAAAGTGTTTACGATAATGTTTTTAAAGCTTTATATTCTTCTATATCATATTTTATATTCCAATATAGAGCGTCGCAGTCCCTCCCCCTTTCAGAACGACGAGTGGCCCAGGAAATAAATCCCAATGCATTTTCTCCATAGGCTTTTCCTAAAGTATTTATTTAAAGACGGATACGCCGCGGACAAAGACAACTCGGATCGTGACAAATCATGACAATGAACACAATGTTTTGGGGCCGATCAAATAATTTATGAGAAGAAAAACAAAACAAATAGTGTTGTCTCCTGCCTTTATTTTCTTCTTTCTAATGATTTGATCGGCCCCAAAATATTGTGTTTCATTGTCATGATTTGTCACGATCCGAGTTGGCTTTGTCCGTGGCGTAACCGTCTTTAAATAAATACTTTAAGAAATGGCTATGGGTCCTATGGGGCCCTCTATAGGGCTGGGGTTCTCAAAAACATTTTATACCACCACTCATGGGCACTAAAACGCTACGATAATATCAATAATTGCTATGGAGATGGTTCAATGTACAATTTAGGCATTTAGCAGACGCTCTTAATCCAGAGCGACTTACGTTAAGCAAGAACAAAAAGCATGGGAATACATCACATACATAAAAAGTGAATCATGCGTAAGTTAAGAACGTAACAGTGGAATATCTATATAATGTAACTATACATGTATACTTTATAGTGCTGAAAACTAAGCTATGATGACTAAAACTAAGACTAAATACAATTTCGTCAACAAATAAAAACTAGACTAAAATGTCAGGAAGGGACTAGTGGACAAGGGATCCAGTACAAGTCATTTTACACTTGGTTGCATGCTGGAAATAGCAGATCTACAAGCTCACAACGCGTCGCGAGCTTGTAGACCGGCCATTTTCAGCAAGTGTAAAAACTGTCATTCCGACGGCATCAAGGCCCGCCAAAATACATTTTAGTCGAGTAAATCAACCGTAGATTTAGTCGACTAAAACTAGACGAACACTAAGACATTCCAGGTGACTAAAATGTGACTAAAACTAAATGTCCCAAACTATAGAAGAGACTATATGACTAAAACTAAAACCAAAAACAACACTGCTGTGTAGAATGCACTCGCATGCGGTGAGTGTTACTGTGCAGTTCTATTCAACAGGCCTTTGGAAAGAAAATGGAAAAAGTCAAACCAAACGTAATATTTCAAATGAAAATGATATTTTTTTGGTAACACTTTACAATAACGACCTGTTATAAAGCATTTATAAACATTTATAAGCAGTTTATAGATGAGTAATAATCATGAACAGACTGTTTGTTGACATCCGTAAATGTTTACCTAAACATTTATAACTATGTGAATAGTTTACTATACTTACTAATACCTTACTAATAACATATAAATGATGTTTAAACATAGTTATACATGTTTAGGTAAACATTTACGGATGTCAACAATGATTGTTCATGATTATTACTCATCTACAAACGATTATAAATGTTTATAAATGCTTTATAACAGGTTGTTATTGTTAGGGTTACCATTTGTTTTTCATGGTTTTATTTGCTAATAAAACTCTTCTTTCTCCCCCCCCCCCCTCTCCCTCTCCCCCTCGTCCTTTGATCTGTCCGACGCCCAGCCGACCGAGAACGGGCAAGAAGTCTTCGACCCCGACGTCGCCTTACGGTGCCTCCAGCCCAGCCTCTCCGCTCTACCCACAGTCCAGAGGCCTGGTGCCCAAATAACCCCTACTACCCCCCCCCCCCCCCCCTATCCTCACCTATGGTTCACTCATCCTATCCTCGTTCCTACACGCACCTTTCCTCTCCATGTCGGGACCCAAACACTGCTCCTCAGATGATAAGGTTCTGTTTGGTAAGAGGGGGGAGGTTCGCTTTTAGTTTTTTCCACTTTATAAAGACAGAGTGTCTGTTATGTAAAAAAAAGGAGCTGTACGTGTTAACCCATTCTGACCTGAGATCAGATTCATACGAGGTTTCCACTGGACACACACACACTGGTCTGATTAACCCATTCTGACCTGAGATCAGATTCATACGAGGTTTCCACTGGACACACACACTGGTCTGATGAACCCATTCTGACCTGAGATCAGATTCTATAAAAAATGTCAGTCGTTCTTCGATTTTTCAAAAAATAGCAGACCTACAAGCTCGTATGAGCTTGTAGATCTGCTATTTTTCAATAGCTAAAGCATGACACGATGCTAACACCAAAATGGGTTAAGTCCCGCTGAGTGTCTGTGTTCGTGTGCGTCTTAGATTAAGGGTCTACGTATGCTTCTAAGTGTAAGTGAGTATGTATACTTTTTTTCTAAGTGTACACTAAGGCCAGAGAGACGTTGGCCTCTCGTCTCCGTGTTGCTGTGATTGGCTAAGATGCTGTTCTGCCTGAGGCGATGCTAACACACCGATAACTCACTCTCCCAGATGCTGTAACGTCTGATCTCAAACGCCATGCAGGTTCCAACATGTCAAACACTAGGGTTACAATGTGACACGGGTCACTGTGACATGTCAACCACTAGGGCAGGGTTCCCCAATTCATTTTCCTCAAGGGCCATATTTTGACTATAGGGTACCAGACCAGGCTGGGGGCCGATTCGGCACGCGCAAGGTCGAGGTCTTGCCCTGAAATTTTGCCCTGAAAAATAAATTTCAGGGCAAGACCCCATTTGAAAAGGACCCCCAGTTTGACATGCAGAGGCTATACTGACCCCCATTTAAAGCCATTTATATCTGGGACCCCCCCCCCCAAAAAAAAACCAAACAAAAAACCAAACATTATTATTATTATTATTATTTTTTTTTTCAGGGGCCACAAGGGGGCGCTCTGCGGGCTAATTGGGGAACCCTGCACTAGGGTCACAATGCAACACGGGTCACTGTGACATGTCAGTCAGTGACCTGCCATCCAGCGGAAACCTCGTATGAATCTGATCTCAGGTCAGAATGCCTTAAGCTCCGTCTTTCATCTCTGTGGAGTTTCTGGACACAGCCTTTCAGTCGCACGGAGCTCGGTTGAAGCTGCAACGCAACGGACTTGGAACGGATCTGAATACGTAGAATGTCTACAGCTCCACATCGCACCTCCTGCCAGCCTGTCCTGACGTCACTCGCTCATCCCCTCCATTCCCCTGGTTCTAAAGTCCTGACGTCACTCGCTCATCCCCTCCATTCCCCTGGTTCTAAAGTCCTGACGTCACTCGCTCATCCCCTCCATTCCCCTGGTTCTAAAGTCCTGACGTCACTCGCTCATCCCCTCCATTCCCCTGGTTCTAAAGTCCTGACGTCACTCGCTCATCCCCTCCATTCCCCTGGTTCTAAAGTCCTGACGTCACTCGCTCATCCCCTCCATTCCCCTGGTTCTAAAGTCCTGACGTCACTCGCTCATCCCCTCCATTCCCCTGGTTCTAAAGTCCTGACGTCACTCGCTCATCCCCTCCATTCCCCTGGTTCTAAAGTCCTCATGACGTCACTCGCTCATCCCCTCCATTCCCCTGGTTCTAAAGTCCTGACGTCACTCGCTCATCCCCTCCATTCCCCTGGTTCTAAAGTCCTGACGTCACTCGCTCATCCCCTCCATTCCCCTGGTTCTAAAGTCCTGACGTCACTCGCTCATCCCCTCCATTCCCCTGGTTCTAAAGTCCTGACGTCACTCGCTCATCCCCTCCATTCCCCTGGTTCTAAAGTCCTGACGTCACTCGCTCATCCCCTCCATTCCCCTGGTTCTAAAGTCCTGACGTCACTCGCTCATCCCTTCCATTCCCCTGGTTCACGGAAGTAATTTCTCTATGGAGAATAACATGGGGTGATCTTAAAATCGTCTACTATAAGCGTTGTGGTCCAAAAATAAACAAGTTGTCTCAGCGTTATTGTCGGGGAGGTGTCTCTGCATCGTTTGCGACAGTCAGTCACTCTTACAGTATATGATACAGTCTGTTTATAGCGAAAATGTAACAATAGCGTTTTCTCTCAGTCAGTTGATTCTTCATATCCATAATGAGTGAAGCGGCCGTCAGGGTTTTCAGACACAGACCTTTTTTATGAGGCGACGTCAGACTCCGGTGCTCTTTTGACATCTGGTGTCCCACCTGCTGCTACTGTTTGGGGTTCGAACCCACTGTGACATCATCAGGCATGGGGGGGGGGGGGGGGGGGGTTGGGGGGGAGAGACAGCTTGAAATCCTTTTCAGATCCAGCTCATGTGGCGCCAGTGTTGTTTTCGTCGACTAAAACTTAAGACGAAAAATGTTCGTCGACTACCTTTTTTCACGGACAAAAAACTAAATAGAAACTGAATGAAAACTAAGCTATGATGACTAAAACTAAGACTAATACTGACAATTTCGTCAAGAAATAAAAACTAGACTAAAATGGACTAGTAGACAAGAGATCCAGAATAAGTGAATTTACACTTGGTTGCATGCTGAAAATAGCCAGATCGACTATTTTCAGCAAGTGTAAAATCTGTCATTACGACGGCATCAAGGCCCGACAAAATAATTTTTTGTCGACTAAATCAACTGTAGATTTAGTCGACTAAAATTGCGTGACATTTAGTCGACTGAAACTAGACTAACAATAAGACATTCCAGGTGACTAAAATGTGACTAAAACTAAATGAAAACTATTCAAAAGACTATGACTAAAACTAAAATCAAAATGTGACGCCAAAAACAACACTGTGTGGCGCTCCTCTGTGACAGGTGGTCCCCAAAATGACACTGATTAGCCCCGCGGACCCCCTTTTGGAAAGGATATGCCTGCAGGGACCCCCCATAAGGGACCCCCCATAAGGGACCCCCATAAGAGAAGATCTTTACGGCTCTAGCGGTGATTCAGGGACCCCCATAAGAGAAGATCTTTACGGCTCTAGCAGTGATTCAGGGACCCCCCATAAGAGAAGATCTGTACGGCTCTAGCAGTGATTCAGGGACCCCCCATAAGAGAAGCTCTTTACGGCTCTAGCGGTGATTCTCAACCCGTTTAACCCATTCTGACCTGAGATCAGATTCTACATCCTGACAGTTTACTGAAAAAGCTATGTTTCTATGTCAGTCGTTCTTCGATTTTTCAAAAACAGCAGACCTACAAGCTCATAGCGCGCCACTCGGTGGCGCGCTATGAGCTTGTAGGTCTGCTATTTTTCAATAGCTAAAGCACAACGTAATGCTCACACCAAAAGGGGTTCCTGCCCAAAATGGGTTAATTTCAAGGACCCCCCAGTTTGACATGCATTATAGTCTTCGGACCCCCCCCCCCCCCCCCTCATTTAATGGCATTTCTATCTCTGGGGACCCCCAATTTATTATTGTAAAATCAATGCTAATTTAACTCTGACAGTGTTGTGTACACTCTCAGAGTTACAGACCCATAAGGGTCCATTTGGTTCCAAAATGATCACTTAGCGGGGGACCCCCAGGGGACCACTCCTCTAAAGACAAGCAAGGGGGAAAAGAAAAGATTTCAAGTGCTGTCTGACCTTTTGACCCCATGTCTGCGTAGCGTATGTAATTATATCTACTTGTTGATAGGCAATCCTCAGTCACTTTTGCAGATGTAAAGAAAATAAAATGTATTCACTATTGGGGGGTGGGGTTTGGGGAGACTAACTTATTACCATGTTTTTTTTTTTTTTTTTTTTTTAATAAATAAACAGATGTATAGATACAATTTTTTTTTTTTTTTCATTTTGTTTTCTTTAATAATATAGACTTATTTTTGGAGCTGTATTATTTAATGTTTATTTCTGTGCATCACACATGCTGTACGCTTGTTTTCTTTGGTAGTCCAGCCAAGGTGCAGGTTTTCTACTTTACGATTGGTGAAAAGCTGGAGTTTGCTCTCGGTCAAATCTGAAGAATACCCAAACAGAGAAACACTTTAATCTGAAGAATACCCAAACAGAGAAACACTTTTCTTTATCCAAAATGAGCTAATAATATAGCACAGGCAGACTCTTCACATGCTAGAGCATGTCTGAAATAAATATCAGAGCTGAAATCGACGTGTAAATGTGAAATGAATGCTTAAACATGTAGCTATTGTAATGTTAGAGACCACAGAAGACATGTAAATATGAAATAAATGCTTAAACATGCAACTAGGTGTAATGTTAGAGACCACAGAAGTGAACCTTTTTCAAGCCTGTTTTCTCAACTCGCTGTTTCTCTGCCAGACATTACTCTATAAGCCATATCTCTAAAAACCGGTGGGTCAAATTGAACAACCAATATGTCCATTTGAAGCTGTATGATTCCCTGCTTTCACATGACATGAACATTCAATCCAATGGCAGTCCCTCAGTCAAATCTTGTCACAAATGGCTCCAGTCGTTCACGAGTCCAACGCCTTGCTATTCATCAAACTGTTGCACAAGTATTGTCCCTCAAAATGCAGTAAGAAAACACACACCAGATGGTTTCTCATGACAAGAGTCGAGCGTTCATTCTTGTGCACTGCTATAAATGTCTTCTACATCCTGACAGTTTTCTGAAAAAGCTATGTTTCCATAGCAGACCTACAAGCTCGTATGAGCTTGTAGATCTGCTATTTTTCAATAGCTTAAGCATAACGTAATGCTAACACCAAAAGGGGTTCCCGTTCAGAATGGGTTAAATCATGGAATTTAAAAACGTGGGATAATCTCAACATTTCAGTGCTGTACGTACTGCCTGCTGCATGATTTTTAGCTCGGTTAATATTTGGTTGCTTTATCATACATCAATCCATAATACTGTAGGAATCTGGTAAGCAAAATGTGAATGTCTTTATTTTTTATTGCTTGCGTCATAATATCTATCCTGTAATCATGGCCACTGGAATCACACGTACTGCATATCCAACACTTTGACGACGACCACCTTTTTGTATTTCTTTCCTGCAGCCAAAACAAAGATGATTAATCGCTGGTGCACTTTGTACTGTGGCTAGCTGTGTGTTTTGAATTGTTTAGTTCATTTGGAATATTAAAGACGATTCTATGATTGCACTGCTTCCACTGCTGCTTTATTTATAGTATCTTTGTTCTGATGGTGATCAAAACAAAGTGTGTGTGGAGTACAGTACAATATTTGTCATTGAGATAGAAAAGAATCACACCTGTGTGAACTGAGTGGTGCAACCCCCCCCCCCCCCCCCACCCCCCCTCCTCCTCTCTCTCATTAGCAGGCAACAGAGCAGCACTATCTCTCTCTCTCTCTCTGTTTCTGGCAAACAGCTCCCTACTGGTACTCATTGTCATACTGGTGCTCACAGTCACATAGGTGGGTTAACGTCACATAGGCGGGTGATCACGGACGTTGCTGTTCCTTGGAGTGGTTGCACCACTCAAAAAGGCATTCTGAGGCATTTTGTTAAAAATATGTGTTTTGCAAAATTCCACCTGATGGTGGCGCTATAGCAGCCCAATGTGAAAAGGGTGGGATATATTCCCCAGCCTAGTAGGAAAGTCCGTGAAATGTTTCAAGTAAATTGCACAGTGTACGCTACCAGCTCAGTGGCCTTGTGGTTAGAGTGTCAACCCTGAAACTGGGAGGTCGGGGTTGCATTGGGGGTCAAATCTACTAATCAAATGATTCCCGAGCGCGGCACGGCTGCAGCTCACCGCTCCTTGGCTGCAGCTCAGCGCTCCTTGGCTGCAGCTCACCGCTCCTTGGCTGCAGCTCACCGCTCCTTGGCTGCAGCTCACCGCTCCTTGGCTGCAGCTCACCGCTCCTTGGCTGCAGCTCACCGCTCCTTGGCTGCGGCTCACTGCTCCTTGGCTGCGGCTCACCGCTCCTTGGCTGCAGCTCACCGCTCCTTGGCTGCAGCTCACCGCTCCTTGGCTGCAGCTCACCGCTCCTTGGCTTTTTTCAATTCAATTCAATTTTATTATAGTGTCAAATCACAACAAGTTGTCTCAAGACACTTTACAACCAACAAAGATCCACCCAGAGCAAGCAATATTGCGAATTTGCGACAGTGGCAACGAAAAACTCCCCTTTTAGGAGAGGAGAAAAGAACGTCAGGCAGAACCAGACTCTGGGGTGGGCGGCCATCTGCCTCGACCGTGTCGGGGGGGGGGGGGGGGGGGGTAGAGGGAGAGAGAGAGAGATAGACAGAGAGAAATAGACAGAAATAGACAGGTGGGCTCCGTGGAGGGGTCTGGTCCACATCTGGTCCACATCTGGTCGAGCTCTGTGAGGCCGGGTCCAGGTCACACTTCTGGTGGGCTCCATGAAGAGGCCTGATCCACGGTCACGCTCATTCAGTCAGTTGGGGGTTAGTATTAGAGGTCCACAGAACTGCGGCGGGGAGGACGAAAAGAGACTCCGGGGAGAGATTCCCCGGATGTTGGATTAGTGGCAGGCCTTACTGGAGCCTATATAGTGTATATTACAAGTACTGCTGGGAGACAGACCCACACAACAATGTACGACCATGGTATCCAGCCAGACTTGGAGACAACCCTAGCTATAGGCTTTGTCGTAGAGAAAGGTTTTCAACCTAGTCTTGAATGTGCAGAGCGTGTCAGCCCCACGGACCGAAGCCGGGAGAAGGTTCCACAGCTGAGGTGCCTGGGACCTAAACGCCCTGCCTCCTATTGTAACTTTTGATATTTTTGGAACAGTAAGCATTTTTGCATACTGTAGACGCACTGGTGTTCTATTTGGTTTGTAAGGATCAATGAGATCTTTGAGATATTGTGGTGCCTGACCATTGAGAGCTTTGTAGGTAAGAAGAAGAATTTTGAACTCTATTCTGTGTTTGACAGGGAGCCAGTGTAGAGAGGCCAGTGAAGGAGTGATATGGTCTCTTCTTCTGGTACCTGTCAGCACACGCGCCGCAGCATTTTGAACTAGCTGTAGGCTTTTCAGAGACTTACCTGGGCAGCCTGATAATAGCGAGTTGCAGTAGTCCAGCCTTGAGGTAACAAATGCGTGGACAAGTTTTTCTGCGTCTATTTTGGATAGGATGTGCCTAACCTTTGCAATATTTCGCAGGTGAAAAAAGGCAGTCTTTGAGATTTGTTTGATGTGCGATTTGAAAGACATATCTTGATCAAAGGTAACTCCCAGATTCTTTACAGTGGCCTTGGAGGCCAAGGTAATGCCATCTAGAGAAAAGTTCTCATCGGCTAGCTTGTCTCTTAGGGGCTTAGGGCCGATCACGATAATTTCCGTTTTGTCAGAGTTGAGGAGTAGGTAATTACGGCTCATCCAACTCTTTATGTCTTTAAGACAAGCTTGAAGTTTGACTAATTGATCCGTTTCGTTCGGTTTCATCGATAGATATAATTGAGTGTCGTCCGCGTAACAATGGAAATGTATAGAGTGTTCCCTGATGATGTTGCCCAGAGGGAGCATATATAAGGAGAAAAGTATTGGTCCAAGCACAGAGCCTTGTGGGACTCCGTATTTGACCTTTTCACGTGTTGAGGAGCCATCATTGACATCTACAAACTGAAATCGATCAGACAGATAGGACTCGAACCATTTCAGTGCGGCACCCCTGATGCCAACCAGATGCTCCAGTCTCTGTAGCAGAATGTGGTGGTCAATAGTGTCAAATGCAGCACTAAGGTCCAGCAACACCAGTACGGAGAGGAGGTTATTATCTGCTGCAGTCAGGAGGTCATTTGTAACTCTCAGCAGTGCCGTCTCAGTGCTATGGTTAGCTCTGAAGCCTGACTGAAAGCCTTCTAATAAATTGTTGTTATGTAGAAAGTCACATAACTGTTTGGCGACTGCTTTCTCGAGTATTTTGGAGAGAAATGGTAGGTTCGATATAGGTCTATAGTTAGCTAGAATGCCTGCATCAAGAGTAGGCTTTTTGAGTAGAGGTTTGATTACCGCTACCTTAAAAGATTGTGGCACGTAGCCTGTCACCAAGGACATATTGATCATATTGAGTAGGCATGTACCAACCGGAGGCAGGACCTCTTTGAGTAATCTAGTCGGAACTGGATCCAGGGTACATGTCGTTGATTTTGAGCAAGATATCATTGAAGTGAAATCAGAGAGCTCGATTGGAGAGAAACTATCCATATATATATTTGGGTGTGCGGCCATCTCTGAGACCACCATATTTGGAGGCAGTCCAGTGGGAGCCGAGAGTAGTTGTAGATCAATTTGATCTCTGATAGTTTCTATTTTGCCACTGAAGAACCTCATGAAATCGCTACTATTGAGAGTTGTAGGAATACGTGGATCAGTGGAATCGCGGCTTTTTGTCAGTTTTGCCAAAGTATCAAAAAGAAACTTTGGGTTACTTTTGTTTTCCTCTATTAGGGATGAATAATAGGTGGCTCTGGCCGTGTCGAGAGCCTTTTTGTATATTTTGAGGCTATTCTGCCAGACTATACATGATTCTTTCTGTTTGGTTGAGCGCCATTTTTTTTCAAGTTTGCGAGACGTTCGCTTGAGGTTTCTAGTTTCCGAGTTGTACCATGGGGCTAGCCTTTGTTGCTTTATTACCTTCCTTTTCAGGGGAGCAACAGAGTCTAGCGTATTTTGAAATGAGCATGTGACACTATCAACAAGTTGATCGAGTTGAGGAGGACTATATGTGTGGAGGTCCTCTATTTTGTTGAAGTATACTGAGTTGATGGCTGATGGAACTATCTCCTTGAATTTATTTACAGCGCTCTCAGATATACTTCTGCCAAGGACATTTTTGTCCAGTGGCGTATAGTCGATCAATGTAAAATCGAAGGTGATCAAATAATGATCAGAGAGGTCACGATTTTCTGGAAAAACTGTGAGGTGCTCTATTTTGATACCATAGACCAGAATGAGGTCTAGGGTATGGTTGAGAATGTGAGTAGGTTTGTCTACACACTGAGAGAAACCGATTGAATCAATCAATGAGACGAACGCTCTATTCAGGCTATCAGTTCCTATGTCCGCGTGAATATTTAGATCACCAATTAAGATGATTTTATTAGACTCGAGGACTAGACTTGATAGAAATTCAGAAAACTTGGATAGAAATTGTGTGTAGGCGCCGGGGGGGCGGTACACTGTAATGACTATCAGCGGCTGTATTGATTTCCAGCTTGGGTGTGAAAGGTTGAGAATCAAGCTTTCAAATGATTTGTATGTAGCTCTAGCTCTAGGACTAATTGTTAGGCTTGAATTGAAGATGGCAGCAACTCCACCTCCAACTTTACCATTGTCTCTAGGTATTTGTGCATTGGTGTGACTTGGTGGGGTGGCAGTATTTAAACTGACATATTCTTGCTCACCCAGCCACGTTTCCGTCAGACAAAATAGATCAAGACAATTGTCTGATATGATTTCATTTACTAATGTTCCTTTTTTGCGTAGAGATCTAATATTTAGAAATCCACATTTGATATTTGTATTTTGTGGTACTACTGTATTGGTTTTGATTTGTATCAAGTTTGTATGTACAGCTCCTATTTCCTTTTGTTTTTGTTTGTGCAGCCTATATGGTTTGTTCAGCCTGTACAGACTCAGAGACTGTATAGTTTGTATAGTTCTGATTTGTAGGACAGGTGGGGTAGGTGGCTGCACTAGAGGAAGCACAGAGAGCTGTGTAGGACTGCAACTCTGCTTCCTGGTCCCAACTCTGGGTGGTCATAAGGTATCTATAAAATCGTCCATATTTCTAGAGATGAGCTTTGCACCGTCCCAAGTTGGATGTATGCCGTCTCTCTCTATCAGACCAGTATTCCCCTCAAAGGTTTTATAGTTATTTATAAAGCTCACGTTATTATTATCTGGACACCACCTAGACAACCAGCGGTTGAGTTGGCGCATACGGCTAAACATGTCATCATTAATCATGTTTGGCAGGGGACCAGAGAAAATTACGGAGTCCGACATTGTCTTTGCGTATGTGCAAACTGACTCAATATTTATCTTCGTAATCTCAGATTTCCGAAGTCGAGTGTCGTTGCCCCCGCAATGAATTACAATCCTATCATAGCGATTACATTTACTTTTAGCAATAAGTTTCAGATTTGATTCGATGTCGCCCGCTCTGGCCCCGGGGATGCATTTGACTATGGTTCCTGGAGTCTTTAATTTCACGTTTCTCATTATAGAACTACCGATAACCAGAGTTGTGTTCTTAATGACACGCCGCCGCTTGTGTTGCGGGCCATCAAGTGGAACTGAAGTCTCACTGTCAGACTCAACGGGTATAACAGTGAGTGGGGAAAAACTGTTTGAAACGTGAAGTGGTTGGTGTCCCGTGTGCTTTTGTTTACTTCCACGCTTTCGACCAGTAGCAGCCACCTTGGCCCAGCCGTCCTGTTTTTGCGAGCCCCGACCAGTCGCGGTCGATGGCGATGAGATGCCACTCGACCGTGAATGGTGGTGGGCTCCCCGTGGTTGTGTGTGAGCTCGGGCTAGGCTAACGTTTGCACCGCTAGCTAGAATTGACTCCAACTCGCTGAGCCTCGCCTCCAGTACCGCAAACATGCTGCACTTGTTACACATGTCCGAAGCAACAAAGGCGTCAGGGCTGTAACTGTGCATATTGCATACGGCGCAGGAGAGAGGGCTGGAGCGAGAGGGAAATCCACCGGGAGGGAAGGGGTGGTGTCGGCGGACAGCCATCACAATCGCCCGGCTAATGCCGACAGAAGGGGACGGTCGCCCCGCCAAACAGCCAACCCGAGTAGCGATAAGATCGCCACAGAGTAGGATAGTTAACAGTGACAGTGTGTGTCTGAATCACAGCAGCGCAATACAATAATGTTTGGTGTTTGTCCCGTTCGTGCTGCTGACAACAATACAGCCGCCAGACAGCATACAGGCAACACAGGAAATGATGCAACAGGCTTACCGTCTGCGAAATGGGTCCGACGTCCCTCAGGCCAAACAGGCTGGTCAGAGCAGCAGATGATGCAGCTCACCGCTCCTTGGCTGCAGCTCACAGCTCCTTGGCTGCAGCTCAACCGCTCCTTGGCTGCAGCTCACCGCTCCTTGGCTGCAGCTCACAGCTCCTTGGCTGCAGCTCACCGCTCCAAGAGATGGGTCAAATGCGGAAAACAAATTTCACTGTGGTAACGTGTGTGACAAATCGTACGACTTTGACGTTCATGATTTGAGGCTTTTTGTTCAAAACAGGCCAATCCTGCAAACATTGAAAGCCGATGTTATCCAATCAGGATGGAATATGAAATATCGGACGGATCCGTCTTGAACACATGACTATAGAGATACTGTGTAACGATTTGCGGGATTTCTGGACAAAATCTGGAGGAGTAATATATTTAGGTTTTTAATGAAGTTAAAACAAACTATGACCAAACGGCAGAACACATTAAGGTCCGGGCCCGGCACACCGAGACGCAGATGAAGGAACAGTTTAAGAAGATGCATCAGTTTCTACATGATGAAGAGGAGGCCAGGATCACTGCACTGAGGGAGGAAGAGCATCAGAAGAGTCAGATGATGAAGGAGAAGATGGAGGGTCTGAACAGAGACATATCAACCATTTCAGACACGAACAGAGCCATAGAGGAGGAGCTGAGAGCCGAACACGTCTCAGAACTACAAGACCACGATGGAGATGTATGTATTCTATGCATGACTATTTCATCATCTTACTGTTGTATTCTATGCATGACTATTTCATCATCTTACTGTTGTATTCTATCCATGACTATTTCATCATCTTACTGTTGTATTCTATGCATGACTATTTCATCATCTTACTGTTGTATTCTATGCATGACTATTTCATCATCTTACTGTTGTATTCTATCCATGACTATTTCATCATCTTACTGTTGTATTCTATGCATGACTATTTCATCATCTTACTGTTGTATTCTATGACTATTTCATCATCTTACTGTTGTATTCTATGACTATTTCATCATCTTACTGTTGTATTCTATGCATGACTATTTCATCATCTTACTGTTGTATTCTATCCATGACTATTTCATCATCTTACTGTTGTATTCTATGCATGACTATTTCATCATCTTACTGTTGTATTCTATGACTATTTCATCATCTTACTGTTGTATTCTATCCATGACTATTTCACCATCTTACTGTTGTATTCTATGCATGACTATTTCATCATCTTACTGTTGTATTCTATCCATGACTATTTCATCATCTTACTGTTGTATTCTATGCATGACTATTTCATCATCTTACTGTTGTATTCTATCCATGACTATTTCATCATCTTACTGTTGTATTCTATGACTATTTCATCATCTTACTGTTGTATTCTATGACTATTTCATCATCTTACTGTTGTATTCTATGCATGACTATTTCACCATCTTACTGTTGTATTCTATCCATGACTATTTCATCATCTTACTGTTGTATTCTATCCATGACTATTTCATCATCTTACTGTTGTATTCTATGCATGACTATTTCATCATCTTACTGTTGTATTCTATCCATGACTATTTCATCATCTTACTGTTGTATTCTATCCATGACTATTTCATCATCTTACTGTTGTATTCTATCCATGACTATTTCATCATCTTACTGTTGTATTCTATCCATGACTATTTCATCATCTTACTGTTGTATTCTATGCATGACTATTTCATCATCTTACTGTTGTATTCTATGCATGACTATTTCATCATCTTACTGTTGTATTCTATGACTATTTCATCATCTTACTGTTGTATTCTATGACTATTTCATCATCTTACTGTTGTATTCTATGCATGACTATTTCATCATCTTACTGTTGTATTATATCCATGACTATTTCATCATCTTACTGTTGTATTCTATGCATGACTATTTCATCATCTTACTGTTGTATTCTATGACTATTTCATCATCTTACTGTTGTATTCTATCCATGACTATTTCACCATCTTACTGTTGTATTCTATGCATGACTATTTCATCATCTTACTGTTGTATTCTATCCATGACTATTTCATCATCTTACTGTTGTATTCTATGCATGACTATTTCATCATCTTACTGTTGTATTCTATGACTATTTCATCATCTTACTGTTGTATTCTATCCATGACTATTTCACCATCTTACTGTTGTATTCTATGCATGACTATTTCATCATCTTACTGTTGTATTCTATCCATGACTATTTCATCATCTTACTGTTGTATTCTATGACTATTTCATCATCTTACTGTTGTATTCTATGACTATTTCATCATCTTACTGTTGTATTCTATCCATGACTATTTCATCATCTTACTGTTGTATTCTATGCATGACTATTTCATCATCTTACTGTTGTATTCTATCCATGACTATTTCATCATCTTACTGTTGTATTCTATGCATGACTATTTCATCATCTTACTGTTGTATTCTATCCATGACTATTTCATCATCTTACTGTTGTATTCTATCCATGACTATTTCATCATCTTACTGTTGTATTCTATGACTATTTCATCATCTTACTGTTGTATTCTATGACTATTTCACCATCTTACTGTTGTATTCTATCCATGACTATTTCATCATCTTACTGTTGTATTCTATCCATGACTATTTCATCATCTTACTGTTGTATTCTATCCATGACTATTTCATCATCTTACTGTTGTATTCTATCCATGACTATTTCACCATCTTACTGTTGTATTCTATGACTATTTCATCATCTTACTGTTGTATTCTATCCATGACTATTTCATCATCTTACTGTTGTATTCTATCCATGACTATTTCATCATCTTACTGTTGTATTCTATGACTATTTCATCATCTTACTGTTGTATTCTATGACTATTTCATCATCTTACTGTTGTATTCTATCCATGACTATTTCATCATCTTACTGTTGTATTCTATCCATGACTATTTCATCATCTTACTGTTGTATTCTATGCATGACTATTTCACCATCTTACTATTGTATTCTATCCATGACTATTTCATCATCTTACTGTTGTATTCTATGCATGACTATTTCATCATCTTACTGTTGTATTCTATGCATGACTATTTCATCATCTTACTGTTGTATTCTATCCATGACTATTTCATCATCTTACTGTTGTATTCTATCCATGACTATTTCATCATCTTACTGTTGTATTCTATCCATGACTATTTCATCATCTTACTGTTGTATTCTATGCATGACTATTTCATCATCTTACTGTTGTATTCTATGACTATTTCATCATCTTACTGTTGTATTCTATCCATGACTATTTCATCATCTTACTGTTGTATTCTATCCATGACTATTTCATCATCTTACTGTTGTATTATATCCATGACTATTTCATCATCTTACTGTTGTATTCTATGCATGACTATTTCATCATCTTACTGTTGTATTCTATCCATGACTATTTCATCATCTTACTGTTGTATTCTATCCATGACTATTTCATCATCTTACTGTTGTATTCTATCCATGACTATTTCATCATCTTACTGTTGTATTCTATCCATGACTATTTCATCATCTTACTGTTGTATTCTATGCATGACTATTTCATCATCTTACTGTTGTATTCTATGACTATTTCATCATCTTACTGTTGTATTCTATCCATGACTATTTCATCATCTTACTGTTGTATTCTATCCATGACTATTTCATCATCTTACTGTTGTATTATATCCATGACTATTTCATCATCTTACTGTTGTATTCTATGCATGACTATTTCATCATCTTACTGTTGTATTCTATCCATGACTATTTCATCATCTTACTGTTGTATTCTATCCATGACTATTTCATCATCTTACTGTTGTATTCTATGACTATTTCATCATCTTACTGTTGTATTCTATCCATGACTATTTCATCATCTTACTGTTGTATTCTATCCATGACTATTTCATCATCTTACTGTTGTATTCTATCCATGACTATTTCATCATCTTACTGTTGTATTCTATGCATGACTATTTCATCATCTTACTGTTGTATTCTATCCATGACTATTTCATCATCTTACTGTTGTATTCTATGCATGACTATTTCACCATCTTACTATTGTATTCTATCCATGACTATTTCATCATCTTACTGTTGTATTCTATGCATGACTATTTCATCATCTTACTGTTGTATTCTATGCATGACTATTTCATCATCTTACTGTTGTATTCTATCCATGACTATTTCATCATCTTACTGTTGTATTCTATCCATGACTATTTCATCATCTTACTGTTGTATTCTATCCATGACTATTTCATCATCTTACTGTTGTATTCTATCCATGACTATTTCATCATCTTACTGTTGTATTCTATGCATGACTATTTCATCATCTTACTGTTGTATTCTATGACTATTTCATCATCTTACTGTTGTATTCTATCCATGACTATTTCATCATCTTACTGTTGTATTCTATCCATGACTATTTCATCATCTTACTGTTGTATTCTATCCATGACTATTTCATCATCTTACTGTTGTATTCTATGCATGACTATTTCATCATCTTACTGTTGTATTCTATCCATGACTATTTCATCATCTTACTGTTGTATTCTATGACTATTTCATCATCTTACTGTTGTATTCTATCCATGACTATTTCACCATCTTACTGTTGTATTCTATGCATGACTATTTCATCATCTTACTGTTGTATTCTATCCATGACTATTTCATCATCTTACTGTTGTATTCTATGACTATTTCATCATCTTACTGTTGTATTCTATCCATGACTATTTCATCATCTTACTGTTGTATTCTATGCGTCTAGGTGTCATTGAGCAGTCTGGGTGGGAGGGACTGAGGGTTTTGTTTTTGTCTGTTTTTGAGGGGCGTTACGCAGGTTTAATGTTTGTCTTCAGTTCAATGTTTGTTTGTAAACGCATTGACAATGAAAAGAACATTTACGTTATAATGTGCCATTTCCGTCATATTGTCTCTTTATTGATAACGGCATTTAATATTTGTTTGTAAACGCATTGACAATGGAGGGAAAATGTACGTTATATTGTGCCATTTCCGTCATATTGTCTCTTTATTGATAATGGCATTTAAGTTTGTTTTACATCACCTAATCAACATGAGTTAGACTTTAATATATTAGCGCCCCTCACTTCACACAGGTGTGATTTATTTCTTTCCTTTCTTTTTGTTTAAATAAAAAGGGAAAAAATGTATACTGTACCAATGATATAATAATTTATATACCCTGCTTTTAATAAAAACGTAATTGACAAAAATAATAGAAAAAGTTAATCAATCTATGCATACAGCTGCCCCATACAGTCTAGCAGTGTTGTTTTTGGCAGCAAGTTTCTATTTTAGTTTCAGTCATTAGTCTCTTGAAACGTTTTCATTTAGTTTTAGTCACATTTTAGTCACCTGGAATGTTTTAGTGTTTAGTCAAAATTTAGTTGACTATAAATATCATGAGATTTTTGTCTGTTGACTAAATCTACAGTTGATTTTGTCGACTAAAATGTGACTATTTCATCATCTTACTGTTGTATTCTATCCATGACTATTTCATCATCTTACTGTTGTATTCTATCCATGACTATTTCACCATCTTACTGTTGTATTCTATGACTATTTCATCATCTTACTGTTGTATTCTATCCATGACTATTTCATCATCTTACTGTTGTATTCTATCCATGACTATTTCATCATCTTACTGTTGTATTCTATGACTATTTCATCATCTTACTGTTGTATTCTATGACTATTTCATCATCTTACTGTTGTATTCTATCCATGACTATTTCATCATCTTACTGTTGTATTCTATCCATGACTATTTCATCATCTTACTGTTGTATTCTATGCATGACTATTTCACCATCTTACTATTGTATTCTATCCATGACTATTTCATCATCTTACTGTTGTATTCTATGCATGACTATTTCATCATCTTACTGTTGTATTCTATGCATGACTATTTCATCATCTTACTGTTGTATTCTATCCATGACTATTTCATCATCTTACTGTTGTATTCTATCCATGACTATTTCATCATCTTACTGTTGTATTCTATCCATGACTATTTCATCATCTTACTGTTGTATTCTATGCATGACTATTTCATCATCTTACTGTTGTATTCTATGACTATTTCATCATCTTACTGTTGTATTCTATCCATGACTATTTCATCATCTTACTGTTGTATTCTATCCATGACTATTTCATCATCTTACTGTTGTATTATATCCATGACTATTTCATCATCTTACTGTTGTATTCTATGCATGACTATTTCATCATCTTACTGTTGTATTCTATCCATGACTATTTCATCATCTTACTGTTGTATTCTATCCATGACTATTTCATCATCTTACTGTTGTATTCTATCCATGACTATTTCATCATCTTACTGTTGTATTCTATCCATGACTATTTCATCATCTTACTGTTGTATTCTATGCATGACTATTTCATCATCTTACTGTTGTATTCTATGACTATTTCATCATCTTACTGTTGTATTCTATCCATGACTATTTCATCATCTTACTGTTGTATTCTATCCATGACTATTTCATCATCTTACTGTTGTATTATATCCATGACTATTTCATCATCTTACTGTTGTATTCTATGCATGACTATTTCATCATCTTACTGTTGTATTCTATCCATGACTATTTCATCATCTTACTGTTGTATTCTATCCATGACTATTTCATCATCTTACTGTTGTATTCTATGACTATTTCATCATCTTACTGTTGTATTCTATCCATGACTATTTCATCATCTTACTGTTGTATTCTATCCATGACTATTTCATCATCTTACTGTTGTATTCTATCCATGACTATTTCATCATCTTACTGTTGTATTCTATGCATGACTATTTCATCATCTTACTGTTGTATTCTATCCATGACTATTTCATCATCTTACTGTTGTATTCTATGCATGACTATTTCACCATCTTACTATTGTATTCTATCCATGACTATTTCATCATCTTACTGTTGTATTCTATGCATGACTATTTCATCATCTTACTGTTGTATTCTATGCATGACTATTTCATCATCTTACTGTTGTATTCTATCCATGACTATTTCATCATCTTACTGTTGTATTCTATCCATGACTATTTCATCATCTTACTGTTGTATTCTATCCATGACTATTTCATCATCTTACTGTTGTATTCTATCCATGACTATTTCATCATCTTACTGTTGTATTCTATGCATGACTATTTCATCATCTTACTGTTGTATTCTATGACTATTTCATCATCTTACTGTTGTATTCTATCCATGACTATTTCATCATCTTACTGTTGTATTCTATCCATGACTATTTCATCATCTTACTGTTGTATTCTATCCATGACTATTTCATCATCTTACTGTTGTATTCTATGCATGACTATTTCATCATCTTACTGTTGTATTCTATCCATGACTATTTCATCATCTTACTGTTGTATTCTATGACTATTTCATCATCTTACTGTTGTATTCTATCCATGACTATTTCACCATCTTACTGTTGTATTCTATGCATGACTATTTCATCATCTTACTGTTGTATTCTATCCATGACTATTTCATCATCTTACTGTTGTATTCTATGACTATTTCATCATCTTACTGTTGTATTCTATCCATGACTATTTCATCATCTTACTGTTGTATTCTATGCGTCTAGGTGTCATTGAGCAGTCTGGGTGGGAGGGACTGAGGGTTTTGTTTTTGTCTGTTTTTGAGGGGCGTTACGCAGGTTTAATGTTTGTCTTCAGTTCAATGTTTGTTTGTAAACGCATTGACAATGAAAAGAACATTTACGTTATAATGTGCCATTTCCGTCATATTGTCTCTTTATTGATAACGGCATTTAATATTTGTTTGTAAACGCATTGACAATGGAGGGAAAATGTACGTTATATTGTGCCATTTCCGTCATATTGTCTCTTTATTGATAATGGCATTTAAGTTTGTTTTACATCACCTAATCAACATGAGTTAGACTTTAATATATTAGCGCCCCTCACTTCACACAGGTGTGATTTATTTCTTTCCTTTCTTTTTGTTTAAATAAAAAGGGAAAAAATGTATACTGTACCAATGATATAATAATTTATATACCCTGCTTTTAATAAAAACGTAATTGACAAAAATAATAGAAAAAGTTAATCAATCTATGCATACAGCTGCCCCATACAGTCTAGCAGTGTTGTTTTTGGCAGCAAGTTTCTATTTTAGTTTCAGTCATTAGTCTCTTGAAACGTTTTCATTTAGTTTTAGTCACATTTTAGTCACCTGGAATGTTTTAGTGTTTAGTCAAAATTTAGTTGACTATAAATATCATGAGATTTTTGTCTGTTGACTAAATCTACAGTTGATTTTGTCGACTAAAATGTGTTTCGGCGGGCCTTAATGCCGTCGTAATGACTTAAACTTGCTGAAAATAGCAGATCTACAAGCTCACAATGTGTTGCGACGCATTGCAGATCAGCTATTTTCAGCATGCAACCAAGTGTAAAATGACTTATACTGGATCTCTTGTCCACTAGTCCCTTCCTAACATTTTAGTCTAGTTTTTATTTGTTGACTTTGATTGATTGATTGAAATATTTATTAACAGTTTGTAGAATTTACAGTACATTTTAAGCACAAACTCAATACAAAGACTGTCAACTGTGAGTGGATGACCCAATTAAGCATTACACTTGTTTACAAAAGGGTCCACATTGTTCAATTCATCAAAACATTTAAAGACATACAAACATTTAGAGACATACAAATAGACATTTCTATGTAGCTAAATTCATCATATGGGAAGCAAAAAAGGGAAAAGATACAATATACAGTGAGGGAAAATGGGGTGGGAGGGGTGGGGGGGATTCAGATTTTACAGAGGCCAGTTTCGAATTGCAGCCATCCGTAGGTGCCCTTTGAGAGCGGTTTTGAAGGAGTCAAGGGATTCACATGTCTTAATGACTGTTGGTAGGGCGTTCCACATTTTGGTGGCATAGGAGCGAAAATAATTTAGTCCCTTGTTTGTGCCGAATCTGGGTTGTACATGGTTTGTTGCACTCCCTCTGGTGTTGTGGGTGTGGACTTCGTTTACATTAAGGTAGTATTTAGACAGGTACATGGGTATCTTGGTGGTGTATCGAATCTTGTGGACCAGACCCATTGCAAGATGCTGTACTCTGTCGACGACCCTAAGCCATCCCAGTCTGTCAAAGTGGGCAGGGGTGAGGTGGGTTCGGGGGGTGAGGCCAAGTAGGAGCCTGACCAGTTTGTTTTGGGAGGTCTGGAGCCTTGTTTTAAGGGCCTTTGAGGTGCTGTGGTACCAAGAGGTGGATGCATAGTCAAAGAAACCTTGTACGAGGGCTCCTGTTAAGGTCTTCAAGGTGTTTTTGCTGACCAGTGAGGAGATCCTGTAAAGGAATCTTGTTCTTTGATTGACTTTTTTGATTACGTTGGTGGCCATCTTATCACCGGAAAGATTGGCCTCCAGGATGGAACCTAGGTAGGTAATTTGATCTTTTCGTGTGATAATATTGTCACCCACTCTAACCAAGAAGCCATCTGCCTTGCTGAGATTACTATTTGATCCGAAGAGGATGGATTCAGTTTTTCCCAGGTGTAAGGATAGTTTGTTATCAGCGAGCCAGGTGCAGATTCTACCGAGTTCAGAGCTGAGGGTCTTTTCAACCTGCAGTTTGTTCCTGTCCGAGACCAGCAGTGCTGAGTCATCTGCGAACAGGAACAAGTTGCAGTCACAAGCTGAAGTCATGTCGTTAACATATATTAGGAACAGTAAAGGCCCTAGTATGCTTCCTTGTGGGACGCCACAGCTCACTGGGAGGGGAGGGGACAGTGTTCCGTTCACCTCCACCATCTGTTCTCTCCCCTCCAGGTAGGATTGCATCCAGCTCACTGATGTGCTATCAAAACCAATAGCTTTAAGCTTGTTAACCAGTATGGAGTGGTTCACGGTGTCAAAAGCCTTTTGGAGGTCCAGCATGACCATGCCGCAGTATTTTCCAGCGTCCACCTCGTGTTTGATGTGGTCGCTCAAATAGAGGAGGCATGTGTCAGTGGAGTGGGATGTTCTGACTAACAGTAGGCTATATTTAGTCTTAGTTATAGTCATCATAGCTTATAGTTTCCATTTAGTTTTCGTCAGTGGAGAAAGGTAGTCAGGACGAAAATTTTTCGTCTTAGTTTTAGTCTGTTAACTGCCATAAAACTATAAAAGTCACAATTTACACATAGCAGCTCAAATCACGACAGAGAGACATGGAGATAGAGAGAGCTAGAGAGAGAGACAGAGAGACATGGAGACATAGAGACATGGAGATAGAGAGAGCTAGAGAGAGAGACAGAGAGACATGGAGACATGAGACAGAGAGACATGGAGATAGAGAGAGCTAGAGAGAGAGAGAGTCACTTATCTTTGGGTTCCCACAAGAAAAGGGCATATTTTGGTGGACATAGAGTTCGAATGGTTATTATTAATCATTTGTAAGCTGTGATCAATCTGATTAAAATTTGTATAATCTTTTTACATTCTGTCACTTTACCATTTGGGGTGTGTGTGTGTGTGTGTGTGTGTGTGTGTGTGTGTGTGTGTGTGTGTGTGTGTGTGTGTGTGTGTAATTTAAAAAAAATAAAAAAAATATTATCATCAACAATAAAAGGCTTGAATTATTTCAGTTGTTGTGTAAATGAATCTAAACTATATGAAAGTTTATTTATTTTTATTACAGTAGCCTATGGCAAATAACGGACTTCTTCATAATTATTCTAATTCGTTGGGATGGACCTGTACTGTACATAGACTATGTTTCTGTCAATGGATTTATTATTTCACATGCGTTCACTGTATATTCTCTCCGCAGGACGCATTGTTGTCTGATCTAATCTACAGTTACAGTTACACACCTCCTCCACCAGGGGGCGGAGTGTCCTGGATCCTGCAGTCGCACACATGCTTCGTCCTACTCCTGATACACGTTGACCAGGAAGTAGAATAGAG
Organism: Protomyctophum parallelum; assembly: GCF_964188405.1. NCBI lineage: Eukaryota > Metazoa > Chordata > Actinopteri > Myctophiformes > Myctophidae > Protomyctophum > Protomyctophum parallelum. The sequence continues at coordinate 54,258,645 of NC_139705.1, read as the reverse complement.
GGCCGTGTAGTTCTTCCTGTTGACGCGAGGTTTGTTTTTCTCACAACAGAGGAGGTCAAATGTCTCATAAAAGCAGTTAAAATGTCTCTTAAACGAGTTCAAATGTCTCACAAAGGAGGCCAAACGTCTCCCAAACGAGAAGGTGAAACGCATCGAATGGAGTCCGTGCGGCTGCAGATGAACGGACACATGGCGTCGGTGGGAGAGCAGATCTTGTGTGTTTTGGAGAAACACTCGAGCGGTGATGTTTGTCGCGTCAGAGTGTTTGTGTTGGAGCGCCTCAGCGCGGCCGCACAGTTCATGTACAGCCTCTTCCAGAGAGAGATGGAGACACTGCACACAAAACACACTGCTGCAGGTATGGGTATGGGTGTGTGTGTGTGTGTGTGTGTGTGTGTGTGTGTGTGTGTGTGTGTGTGTGCGCATAATTGAACAAGGTGGACCCTGTTGTAAACAAGTGTAATGCTTAATTGGGTTGTCCACTCACAGTTGACAGTCTTTGTATTGAGTTTGTGCTTAAAATGTAGTACTCTAATTCTGCAAACTGTTAATACATTTTTCAATCAATCAATCAGTGATGTCATGGTGATTTTTTTCCCCTGGTACCACGGAACGTTGCGCGCACGCACGCACGTGCATGTGCGCATCGCGGCATGCACGCAGAACAGCTGCATGTTATTGTTAAATAGTGTATGAGAGTTTTAGACACACAAACACAAAAGCGCAGACTTAGAATAGTCAGACAAACATCTTTACTGCACACCAGTGAAACTAAAAAGTTTGTTTTGGACGAATGAATCTGTTCTTCGATAGAGAAGGAAGGAGGCATACGTCTTGTGTTCTGAACACCACACAGCAGCAGTAGCCTACTGGAAGTGTGCATGCTTACCGTATAGCTGGCTATATGTGCGCTTAGGTATAAACAGTTAAATCTGCCCTGTTGTTATGCAAAATAGTAGGCATGGTACTGCGTTCTAAGAACATGACACCACTGTGTGTGTGCCTGTGTGCGTTTCGTCACTCTACGTGGAGTTGCAAAAACCCAGCAGTTTTATGTCACGTTGAAGCACGTCCCTGTCTGTGTTGGCAGCGACCCTGCCTGCTCCAGCGTGTGGCGATGTGTGTAAAGACGAGGTTCCGCCTGAGAAGGAGAGGAGCTCCAGTCTGGTCCAGGAGGAACCACAACCTCCTCCACACTTTAAAGAGGAACAGCAGGAGCTACTCCGAAGACCAGAAGAGGCTGGTGGGTCAACGTTGACATTACTAGCAGTGAAAAAGTGAAGATGATGATGATGATGATGATGATGATGATGAAAACAGAGAGACAGAGCCTGTAGCCGGCGCTTGATTGTGGATCTGCAAAAAAATGCTTACCCCTAGCGTTCTTCACAAATGTGTCCATAAAGTTAAAATGCTTACCCCCTTTCTTCACAAATGTGTCCATAAAGTTGTCTACAATCACATATACATTTGTTCCAACCCAACTCCCTTGGGGAACTTTGCGACAGCTGCTGAAAGTTGGGGTACCATTAACATCCAATATTAAAGGCAAAATTCCCAAAATGTCATTATGCTTTAAAGGTATATTCAGTGATTTCACTTAATTCAAATATCACTTATTGTTTTGTTTTGTTGTGATAACCATATAAGGAGTTGCTGACCATATAAGGAGTTCCTCCCTGTCCCCAGTTAACCCCTGGGGGTCAAAAAACCTTAGGTTTCGTTTTTGGCTCTCTATCCTGATTGGATGAAAGGCTTAGGTCCCAGCCAAAAACGAAACCTAAGGTTTTTTGAGTGAAATCACTGAATATACCTTTAAGTAGCATGTGACATGTCAAACTAGGGGGTTTTCATGATGCTGAATCCATTCCAAGCATTCGTTTTACATGAAAACACTGCTTGGGCTAAATGTGGCCATAGCCACTTGCCCAAAATAATGTGCCCAAATGTGCTGACCTCATCACATTTGTGACGACGGCTATGGACATGTTTAGGCGAAGGCGTGTTTTTTGTGCACCGTCACATAGCCTACTTGCCGAGCAAAACAAGGAAGTGATGTGGGCTCGCTCTGGTGGCGCAAAGCGTAGCTACTTTTGTGAATGTAATAGTTTTATTAGCTTAATATTGCTATATGTTTGTAACCGTTTTAGAAAAGCAATAAGCCACTCGAGGCCCCAGCTTACCGGGTATTTTACACTGGCTGGGGGGTAGAAGACCCTCCGCTGCGTGTCGGGTCTGCCTACGCCCCCAGCCAGTGTAAAATACCCGGTAACCTGAGACCTCTCGTGGCTTATTGCTTAAGTCCACAATTCCATGTTGTATTGATGTTGGTACCATTATAGGAGAGATAACAGGCAAACGTTGATCAAAATAACAATTCTTCTACATTCTCTAATTGTGTCGAAGACCTCTTATAAATTAAGTAATAATGCTGATGTTTAACAATAATTTAACACTCTACAGTGAAATAGTAAAATGGAACCAAATCGGCCCGTAAGGGTTTCATTTGACCCTCTCAAGTGGACTAGCCCTTATTTTTTGCCGGAATCAATAATAATACATAATAATAATAATAATAATACATTGCATCAAGTGTGTTCATTTGTTGTTGCTGTTTGGTCAACGTATAGGTGGAGGAATTGGCCTACAAACGAAGAAAGAAAAGAAAATAAAGAAAAGGTCCAAAGGAAAGAAGAAGACAGGTGAGAAAGAAACACATGTATTACTGTATTCTACATGTATGTGAATATTGTTGCTAAAGAACAATACATTACTGTATTCTACATGTATGTGAATATTGTTGCTAAAGTGCCTCAATGATCTACGTTAGTGTTGTTTTTGGCAGCACATTTAGATTTTAGTTTTAGTCACATTTTAGTCACCTGGAATGTTTTAGTGTTTAGCCTAGTTTTAGTCGACTAAATGTCATAAGATTTTAGTCTAAATCTACAGTTGATTTAGTCGAACAAGATGTGTTTTGGCGGGCCTTGATGCCGTCGTAATGACTGATCTTACGCTTGCTGAAAATAGCAGATCTACAAGCTTCTACGAGCTTGTAGATCGTCTATTTTCAGCATGCAACCAAGTGTAAAATGACTTGTACTGGATCTCTTGTCCACTAGTCCCTTCCTAACATTTTAGTCTAGTTTGTATCTGTTGACAAAATTGTCAGTATATTTAGTCTTACTTTAAGTCATCATAGCTTAGTTTTCATTCAGTTTCCATTTAGTTTTCGTCAGTGGAAAAAGGTAGTCGACGAACATGTTTGAGTGGTGCAACCACTCCAAGGAACAGCAAGACGAACATGTTTGAGTGGTGCAACCACTCCAAGGAACAGCAAGACGAACATGTTTGAGTGGAGCAACCACTCCAAGGAACGACGGACATGTTTGAGTGGAGCAACCACTCCAAGGAACGACGGACATGTTTGAGTGGAGCAACCACTCCAAGGAACGACGGACATGTTTGAGTGGAGCAACCACTCCAAGGAACGACGGACATGTTTGAGTGGAGCAACCACTCCAAGGAACGACGGACATGTTTGAGTGGAGCAACCACTCCAAGGAACGACGGACATGTTTGAGTGGAGCAACCACTCCAAGGAACGACGGACATGTTTGAGTGGAGCAACCACTCCAAGGAACGACGGACATGTTTGAGTGGAGCAACCACTCCAAGGAACGACGGACATGTTTGAGTGGAGCAACCACTCCAAGGAACGACGGACATGTTTGAGTGGAGCAACCACTCCAAGGAACGACGGACATGTTTGAGTGGAGCAACCACTCCAAGGAACGACGGACATGTTTGAGTGGAGCAACCACTCCAAGGAACGACGGACATGTTTGAGTGGAGCAACCACTCCAAGGAACGACGGACATGTTTGAGTGGAGCAACCACTCCAAGGAACGACGGACATGTTTGAGTGGAGCAACCACTCCAAGGAACGACGGACATGTTTGAGTGGAGCAACCACTCCAAGGAACGACGGACATGTTTGAGTGGAGCAACCACTCCAAGGAACGACGGACATGTTTGAGTGGAGCAACCACTCCAAGGAACGACGGACATGTTTGAGTGGAGCAACCACTCCAAGGAACGACGGACATGTTTGAGTGGAGCAACCACTCCAAGGAACGACGGACATGTTTGAGTGGAGCAACCACTCCAAGGAACGACGGACATGTTTGAGTGGAGCAACCACTCCAAGGAACGACGGACATGTTTGAGTGGAGCAACCACTCCAAGGAACGACGGACATGTTTGAGTGGAGCAACCACTCCAAGGAACGACGGACATGTTTGAGTGGAGCAACCACTCCAAGGAACGACGGACATGTTTGAGTGGAGCAACCACTCCAAGGAACGACGGACATGTTTGAGTGGAGCAACCACTCCAAGGAACGACGGACATGTTTGAGTGGTGCAACCACACCAAGGAACGACGGACATGTTTGAGTGGAGCAACCACTCCAAGGAACAGCAATGTTTGAGTGGAGCAACCACTCCAAGGAACAGCAATGTTTGTGTTCACCTACGTACCTATGTGGCCATGAGCACCAGTAGGGGCGCTGTCGTGCCAGAAACAGAGAGAGAGAGAGATAGTATTAGTGCTGCACTGTTGCCTGCTAATGAGAGAGAGAGAGGAGAGGAGGGAGAGGGGGGAGGTAACCTGACGCTGCCAGATCCAAGAAGCTTGCTACACACATTTGTTTCACAGCTTATTGGGATCTGGGATCGCGGAAGCAAATTCGATGACGGGGCTGTTCCTTTTTTTTTCAAGATACTTGGTAGATGATTGGATGGGACCGTCTGTCTATCACCGTGTGGGCGTGCAAACACAACCAATCATATTGACGTGTCTATATAGCTTCACATCCGGTTTCGCACATATCCCGCCCTTAGCTCACGCTGATTGGTTCGGTACGGAACGGATTTTTGTCAGCTCAACTCCCTGAGAGATCCCAGATGGATGCTGTGTTGGGGAACATGGTTACCCAATACCGCCCCCATCTGGCAGCGTCAGGTTAGAGGGGAGTTGCACCACTCAGTTCACACGGGTGTGATTTTTCGTCTTAGTTTTAGTCGACGAAAATAACACTGATCTAAGTTAGATCAAACAATAAGACCCCCCCCCCCCCCCCCCCTCCCCCCCACACACATACACACATTCGTGTTTTATTAACATTTTGTAGCGAAAGCACAGTTTGAGGAAAGCATTGTTCAATACAACGTCTGCTAAGAGGATTGAAAAACCCCAGACAAGAACCAAGGCTTCTGGAATTCCTCCCACTGCCCCAGGCCGGCTTTGACAGCTCAGCTGTGCTGTGGCTCAGGAGGTAGAGCGGGTCGTCCAATGATCCCTGGGTCGGCGGTTCGAATCCCGGCTCCTCCTCCTGTCTCCAGTACATGTCGAAGTGTCCTTGGGCAAAGACACTGAACCCCACATTGCTCCCGATGTGCTGGTTGGTGCCTTGAATGGCTTCCGCCGCCATCGGTGTGTGAATGTGTGTGTGGATGGATGAATGTAATGCACAATGTAAAGCATAAATGCACCATTTACCATTTATTTACCATTTTGTGTTGATTGGTGAGACTCGCTCAGCTCTGTGACAGCTGAGCGCTGCTACTATGAATCAACAGGGACTATTTCTTTAATGTCTTGGTCAAATTAACTCTTCTATTTATGGGGAAACAGAGGTCTAAACATTATTGTTCATTTTGATAGTGCATTAATGCCCCACAATATGAACACATTTTGATGTGTTTTGTTCTGTTGGTAACAGCTGTGTAATCGCAATATTACACTTACTGTACGCGTGTAAAGCAGTGTTGTTTTTGTCGACTAAAACTATGAGGAAAAATGTTCGTTGACTATCTTTTTTCTCTGACAAACTAAATAGAAACTATGAAAACTAAGCTATGGCGACTAAAACTAAGACTAAATATATCGACAATTTTGTCAAGAAATCAAAACTAGACTAAAATGTTAGGAAGGGACTAGTGGACAAGAGATCCAGTATAAGTCACTTTACACTTGGTTGCATGCTGCCTGAAAATAGCCGATCTACAAGCTCGGCGCACGCGTTGTGAGCTTGTAGATCGGCTATTTTCAGCATGTGTAAAAACAGTAATTATATTACGACGGCATCAAAGCCAGCCTAAACACATTTTAGTCGACTAAATCAGCCGTAGATGATATGATATGACTATGATATTTAGTCGACTAAAACTAGACTAACACTTGAGACATTCCCGGTGACTAAAATGTGACTAAAACTAAAGGAAAACTATTCAAGAGACTATGACGGAAACTGAAATAAAAGGAATTGCTGCCAAAAACAACACATAGGCTGATAATCCTCATCTCGCCCTCTAGGGCTGTCAGTTCACCTCTATAATCCAATTCGAATTTCATTGCTTCATTATTTGTAATATTCGGAAATATTCGAATATTTACATTGTTTATTTTAGCTCATATTTAGCCTATAATAATACACAGAATATAATACGATGCACGTTCTGTCCACTAGAGGCCCCCCCCTTCCAAACGACAAAGCAGTACTTTCAGTTTCAGCACACGTAATAATGGTTTTCACCGCACAAAATAGCGTTTAAACTGTTTTATTGAGCACAGTGCACTCAGCACGGTAAGATTGTTGTCTGTCTATAGTGCAAATGCATTTTACAGTGAGTGAACGTGAAACAAAAAACGACAGGCCTAGCGCGAGACCCACCGAATGCTTGTGTTTCCACGGACATTATGTCATGTCATTGCGGTCACTCTAAGCGCCGCCGCTTCTCCGGACATTTCGAAACTTTTCGGGGGTACCGCCTGGGTTCTGCGCGACGGGCTTGACCATGCGGAGTAGCCCTCGTCGGCCCGCTCAGGACCCACGGAACCGCGGGCTTGTTAGCGGCGGTACCGCGAGGCCACGGCTCCTAGAACGCACGAAAATCGAGCCTCCGAAAATATTTTCGAGACATTTCGACGTTTTTGACCGCGTGCTCAGCCTTTGCAATCGGGGTCCTTGTCACCTTCGTGTAGCTGGCTAGTCTCCGCTCATTTATCACCGGGCCACTAAGCCGTCTCTATTACGGTCGCGAGGCCATGGGGTCCGGAACCCGGCCCACATTCGCTCGAGACGTGAACGTGCACGTTTTCACATGCAGTGGAAGCGTCCGGGGAGATATCACAGCGGTAGATTCGTTACTCAATACATTTAGTGAGCGGATAAAATAACATAAAACAAAATAAAAATATTAAATAGAATTAATAAATGATAAAAGCTCCATTCGAATGGCAATTTTAGCTTTCGAATATATATATATTTTTTAATATTCGAATTTCTTTCATATTATGAAATTCGTTCTGACAGCCCTATCGCCCTCTCATTCGCCGGCAGCAGCTGAGCTGACGAGCATGCATCGCTGCTCGCTCATCAGCGCTGTGTGGAATGCGTCTCATTCGTTATTAGTTAACACATTCTGACCTGAGATCAGATTCTATTAACGTCTTCTACATCCTGACAGTTTTCTGATAAAGCTATGTTTCTATGTCAGTCGTTCTGCGATTTAAAAAAAAATAGCAGACCTACAAGCTCGTATCGCGCCACTCGGTAGATCTGCTATTTTTCAATAGCTAAAGCATAACATGATGCCGACACCAAAATGGGTGCCCGTTCAGAATGGGTTAACACATTTGTGTCTTTGACGTCGAAATAAAAAAAAAAGTCTTCAAAATCCTACAGTTTTCTGAAATACCTTTTATTTTCAGTCAATATTTCATGTCAAGGACCCCCAAACATATGTAATTGGCCACCGACCCTCATCTGAAAACATGTTGTTCCAGGGACCCCCCCCCCCCCCCAAGCAAAGATTTGAGTTAAAAACGTTCGCTCTGAAAGAATATTGTATTCAAAGATTTGCGCCACATTTTCATAATTTCTTCTAAAATAGCAGATCTACAAGATCTACAAGATCTACAAGATCTACAGATCTACAGATCTACAGATCTACAAGCTCATAACTCTGTCATTTCTCCACCGTTTCGGACGCGGGAAGGCTCGCCGGAACCGGTCTGGGTCGTGTTCCTGGGGGTCTGGATGTAGAACCGGTCTGGGTCGTGTTCCTGGGGGTCCGGATGTGGAACCGGTCTGGGTCGTGTTCCTGGGGGTCTGGATGTGGAACCGGTCTGGTCGTGTTCCTGGGGGTCTGGATGTAGAACCGGTCTGGTCGTGTTCCTGGGGGTCTGGATGTGGAACCGGTCTGGGTCGTGTTCCTGGGGGTCTGGATGTAGAACCGGTCTGGGTCGTGTTCCTGGGGGTCTGGATGTGGAACCGGTCTGGTCGTGTTCCTGGGGGTCTGGATGTAGAACCGGTCTGGGTCGTGTTCCTGGGGGTCTGGATGTGGAACCGGTCTGGTCGTGTTCCTGGGGGTCTGGATGTAGAACCGGTCTGGGTCGTGTTCCTGGGGGTCTGGATGTGGAACCGGTCTGGTCGTGTTCCTGGGGGTCTGGATGTGGAACCGGTCTGGTCGTGTTCCTGGGGGTCTGGATGTGGAACCGGTCTGGTCGTGTTCCTGGGGGTCTGGATGTGGAACCGGTCTGGTCGTGTTCCTGGGGGTCTGGAGGATGTGGAACCGGTCTGGTCGTGTTCCTGGGGGTCTGGAGGATGTAGAACCGGTCTGGGTCGTGTTCCTGGGGGTCTGGATGTGGAACCGGTCTGGTCGTGTTCCTGGGGGTCTGGAGGATGTGGAACCGGTCTGGGTCGTGTTCCTGGGGGTCTGGATGTGGAACCGGTCTGGGTCGTGTTCCTGGGGGTCTGGATGTGGAACCGGTCTGGGTCGTGTTCCTGGGGGTCTGGATGTAGAACCGGTCTGGTCGTGTTCCTGGGGGTCTGGATGATGTGGAACCGGTCTGGGTCGTGTTCCTGGGGGTCTGGATGTGGAACCGGTCTGGGTCGTGTTCCTGGGGGTCTGGATGTAGAACCGGTCTGGGTCGTGTTCCTGGGGGTCTGGATGTGGAACCGGTCTGGGTCGTGTTCCTGGGGGTCTGGATGTAGAACCGGTCTGGGTCGTGTTCCTGGGGGTCTGGATGTAGAACCGGTCTGGGTCGTGTTCCTGGGGGTCTGGATGTGGAACCGGTCTGGTCGTGTTCCTGGGGGTCTGGATGTGGAACCGGTCTGGTCGTGTTCCTGGGGGTCTGGATGTGGAACCGGTCTGGGTCGTGTTCCTGGGGGTCTGGATGTAGAACCGGTCTGGTCGTGTTCCTGGGGGTCTGGATGTGGAACCGGTCTGGTCGTGTTCCTGGGGGTCTGGATGTGGAACCGGTCTGGGTCGTGTTCCTGGGGGTCTGGAGGATGTAGAACCGGTCTGGTCGTGTTCCTGGGGGTCTGGATGTGGAACCGGTCTGGGTCGTGTTCCTGGGGGTCTGGATGTGGAACCGGTCTGGTCGTGTTCCTGGGGGTCTGGAGGATGTGGAACCGGTCTGGTTCGTGTTCCTGGGGGTCTGGAGGATGTAGAACCGGTCTGGGTTGTGTTCCTGGGGGTCTGGATGTGGAACCGGTCTGGGTCGTGTTCCTGGGGGTCTGGATGTGGAACCGGTCTGGTCGTGTTCCTGGGGGTCTGGAGGATGTGGAACCGGTCTGGGTCGTGTTCCTGGGGGTCTGGATGTGGAACCGGTCTGGGTCGTGTTCCTGGGGGTCTGGATGTAGAACCGGTCTGGGTCGTGTTCCTGGGGGTCTGGATGTAGAACCGGTCTGGGTCGTGTTCCTGGGGGTCTGGATGTAGAACCGGTCTGGTCGTGTTCCTGGGGGTCTGGATGTGGAACCGGTCTGGGTCGTGTTCCTGGGGGTCTGGATGTGGAACCGGTCTGGGTCGTGTTCCTGGGGGTCTGGATGTAGAACCGGTCTGGGTCGTGTTCCTGGGGGTCTGGATGTAGAACCGGTCTGGGTCGTGTTCCTGGGGGTCTGGATGTGGAACCGGTCTGGGTCGTGTTCCTGGGGGTCTGGATGTAGAACCGGTCTGGGTCGTGTTCCTGGGGGTCTGGATGTAGAACCGGTCTGGTCGTGTTCCTGGGGGTCTGGATGTAGAACCGGTCTGGTCGTGTTCCTGGGGGTCTGGATGTAGAACCGGTCTGGGTTGTGTTCCTGGGGGTCTGGATGTAGAACCGGTCTGGGTCGTGTTCCTGGGGGTCTGGATGTAGAACCGGTCTGGTCGTGTTCCTGGGGGTCTGGATGTAGAACCGGTCTGGGTTGTGTTCCTGGGGGTCTGGATGTAGAACCGGTCTGGGTCGTGTTCCTGGGGGTCTGGATGTAGAACCGGTCTGGGTCGTGTTCCTGGGGGTCTGGATGTGGAACCGGTCTGGGTCGTGTTCCTGGGGGTCTGGATGTAGAACCGGTCTGGGTTGTGTTCCTGGGGGTCTGGATGTGGAACCGGTCTGGGTCGTGTTCCTGGGGGTCTGGATGTAGAACCGGTCTGGTCGTGTTCCTGGGGGTCTGGAGGATGTGGAACCGGTCTGGGTCGTGTTCCTGGGGGTCTGGATGTGGAACCGGTCTGGGTCGTGTTCCTGGGGGTCTGGATGTAGAACCGGTCTGGGTCGTGTTCCTGGGGGTCTGGATGTAGAACCGGTCTGGTCGTGTTCCTGGGGGTCTGGATGTGGAACCGGTCTGGGTCGTGTTCCTGGGGGTCTGGATGTAGAACCGGTCTGGGTCGTGTTCCTGGGGGTCTGGAGGATGTGGAACCGGTCTGGGTCGTGTTCCTGGGGGTCTGGATGTAGAACCGGTCTGGGTCGTGTTCCTGGGGGTCTGGATGTGGAACCGGTCTGGGTCGTGTTCCTGGGGGTCTGGATGTAGAACCGGTCTGGGTCGGGTTCCTGGGGGTCTGGATGTGGAACCGGTCTGGTCGTGTTCCTGGGGGTCTGGATGTAGAACCGGTCTGGGTCGTGTTCCTGGGGGTCTGGATGTAGAACCGGTCTGGGTCGTGTTCCTGGGGGTCTGGATGTAGAACCGGTCTGGGTCGTGTTCCTGGGGGTCTGGATGTAGAACCGGTCTGGGTCGTGTTCCTGGGGGTCTGGATGTGGAACCGGTCTGGGTCGTGTTCCTGGGGGTCTGGATGTAGAACCGGTCTGGGTCGTGTTCCTGGGGGTCTGGAGGATGTGGAACCGGTCTGGGTCGTGTTCCTGGGGGTCTGGATGTGGAACCGGTCTGGGTCGTGTTCCTGGGGGTCTGGATGTGGAACCGGTCTGGTCGTGTTCCTGGGGGTCTGGATGTGGAACCGGTCTGGGTCGTGTTCCTGGGGGTCTGGAGGATGTGGAACCGGTCTGGGTCGTGTTCCTGGGGGTCTGGATGTAGAACCGGTCTGGGTCGTGTTCCTGGGGGTCTGGAGGATGTGGAACCGGTCTGGGTCGTGTTCCTGGGGGTCTGGATGTGGAACCGGTCTGGGTCGTGTTCCTGGGGGTCTGGAGGATGTGGAACCGGTCTGGGTCGTGTTCCTGGGGGTCTGGAGGATGTGGAACCGGTCTGGGTCGTGTTCCTGGGGGTCTGGATGTGGAACCGGTCTGGTCGTGTTCCTGGGGGTCTGGATGTGGAACCGGTCTGGGTCGTGTTCCTGGGGGTCTGGATGTGGAACCGGTCTGGGTCGTGTTCCTGGGGGTCTGGATGTGGAACCGGTCTGGTCGTGTTCCTGGGGGTCTGGATGTAGAACCGGTCTGGGTCGTGTTCCTGGGGGTCTGGATGTAGAACCGGTCTGGTCGTGTTCCTGGGGGTCTGGATGTAGAACCGGTCTGGGTCGTGTTCCTGGGGGTCTGGAGGATGTGGAACCGGTCTGGGTCGTGTTCCTGGGGGTCTGGATGTAGAACCGGTCTGGGTCGTGTTCCTGGGGGTCTGGAGGATGTGGAACCGGTCTGGTCGTGTTCCTGGGGGTCTGGATGTGGAACCGGTCTGGTCGTGTTCCTGGGGGTCTGGATGTAGAACCGGTCTGGGTCGTGTTCCTGGGGGTCTGGATGGTGAACCGGTCTGGGTCGTGTTCCTGGGGGTCTGGATGTAGAACCGGTCTGGGTCGTGTTCCTGGGGGTCTGGATGGTGAACCGGTCTGGGTCGTGTTCCTGGGGGTCTGGATGTAGAACCGGTCTGGGTCGTGTTCCTGGGGGTCTGGATGTGGAACCGGTCTGGGTCGTGTTCCTGGGGGTCTGGATGTAGAACCGGTCTGGGTCGTGTTCCTGGGGGTCTGGATGTAGAACCGGTCTGGGTCGTGTTCCTGGGGGTCTGGATGTAGAACCGGTCTGGGTCGTGTTCCTGGGGGTCTGGATGTAGAACCGGTCTGGGTCGTGTTCCTGGGGGTCTGGATGTAGAACCGGTCTGGGTCGTGTTCCTGGGGGTCTGGATGTAGAACCGGTCTGGTCGTGTTCCTGGGGGTCTGGATGTAGAACCGGTCTGGGTCGTGTTCCTGGGGGTCTGGAGGATGTGGAACCGGTCTGGGTCGTGTTCCTGGGGGTCTGGATGTGGAACCGGTCTGGGTCGTGTTCCTGGGGGTCTGGATGTGGAACCGGTCTGGGTCGTGTTCCTGGGGGTCTGGATGTAGAACCGGTCTGGTCGTGTTCCTGGGGGTCTGGAGGATGTGGAACCGGTCTGGTCGTGTTCCTGGGGGTCTGGATGTGGAACCGGTCTGGGTCGTGTTCCTTGTAGGTCTGCTATTTTTTGAAAAATCGAAGAACGACTGACATTTTTTTAGAATCTGATCTCAGGTCAGAATGGGTTATAATCAGACCAGTGTGTGTCCGGCGGAAACATCGTATGAATCTGATCTCAGGTCAGAATGGGTTAAATCTCCCAGGACAAGTGCATTCAAATTGTACTTGTCCATTGGACAACGTGACGCTCATACCATGTGACGCTCATACCATGTGACGCTCATACCAGCCATCTTATTGTCTGGCTTTCATAATCATCACCTTTCCAATATTGTTAATAGCCCTAGAATGTCTGTAGTCTTACATACATTTCATGCATTCCAAATACCAAATAAAAAGCCATATATCATTCCTATCAGGGCTCTTTGACCTGTTTGAGTCAGATATTGTCCTCTAGTTTCATATCCATGTGGAAGTTCTGGCAGAAAACATGTAAAATATCACCACTTTTTAGGGTTAACGCACTATTAACTAGTTAACTCACAATCCTTTTAACGGCACTATTGTTTTTAACGCGCGATTAACGCACTGTGAAGTTTGACAGAATGGTTACAATTTACAATTTACAATTTAGGCATTTATCAGACGCTCTTAATCCAGAGCGACTTACATTTAAGCAAGAACAAAAGCATGGGAATACATCACATAAAAGCATTTATCAATATCATGAAACATGCGTAAGCTAAGAAAGTAACAGTGGAATATCTATATGATGAAACTATACATACACTATACACATATAAACTATACATATTTACTACTATGCTATACATATGTACTATGGTGTGCTATGACTATATACAATACAATTATAGTGCCGTCTACATAACATGCTATAAGTCTGTGTCAAATGCTATCTAAGTCTACAGAAATGCTATCTAAGGGGGTAAGTGCTATGGTTGAGAGACGCATGACAATTTTACACTGAAGAGTTGAATAATTGTTAAACAGCTGCATTACTTAAGTTAATTTAAGTCTACACAATTAGAAAACTTAGAAAACATGTTATTTTGATCAACATGGCCTGTTATCTCTCGTAATGGTACCATTGGCCAACATCAATACAGTTCTTTAGTTTGGGTCTGGAAGGCTAAATGTCATCAAATGGTGGTTCCGTGGCTCAAATGCAGAATAAATAATGGACCTTGATATGAAAATTCTTGAAAACCACTGATTTAAGGTATATTTAGAACGGATAAAAAATATGCGATTAATTTGCGATTAATCACAGTTAACTATGGACAATCATGCGATTAATCAGATTAAATATTTTAATCGATTGACAGCCCTACCACTTTTACATGAGGAAAAGCTAGACTCTTCTCCCTTCTGGCTCCAAAACTGTGGAATGCACTTCCCATTGCAGTCAGAACTGCAGCATCACTCCCAATCTTCCGCCGTAGCCTGAAAAAACTTCCTTTGGGAACAGTCGATGTTTGGGAAGCACAAACACACAATTGGCAGGTGTGTTGCGATTGGTGTTGGGTTAATTGATCACACAACCTATTCTGTGTGCCCCATACATTTGGCTTAATTGATCACACAACCTAGTCTGTGTGCCCCATACATTTGACCTATACATTTAACCTATTCTGTGCGCCCCATACATTTGGGTTAATTGATCACACAACCTATTCTGTGTGCCCCATACATTTGGGTTAATTGATCACACAACCTATTCTGTGTGCCCCATACATTTGGGTTAATTGATCACACAACCTATTCTGTGTGCCCCATACATTTGGGTTAATTGATCACACAACCTATTCTGTGTGCCCCATACATTTGGGTTAATTGATCACACAACCTATTCTGTGTGCCCCATACATTTGGGTTAATTGATCACACAACCTATTCTGTGTGCCCCATACATTTGACCTATACATTTAACCTATTCTGTGCGCCCCATACATTTGGGTTAATTGATCACACAACCTATTCTGTGTGCCCCATACATTTGACGTATACATTTAACCTATTCTGTGCGCCCCATACATTTGGGTTAATTGATCACACAACCTATTCTGTGTGCCCCATACATTTGTGCTTCCTAAAGTTCAGTCCTGCACTCATTCAGAGCCCCACCGCCGGAGAGAATGACCTATGTGTGTGTGCAGCTTGTGGAAAAGTAGAGATATTTGACTAAATACACATTTTCTGACAGAACTTCCAAATGAATATGAAACTAGTCCCCAAAACGACTCCAAGTCTTAGGAATTAATTATTGGGGCACAGGCAGTTTGGGGGTCCTTAACTCATTTTGGGGCGGGACCCCTTTTGGTGTCGGCATTATGTTATGCTTTAGCTATTGAAAAAATAGCAGATCTACAAGCTCATAGCGCGCCACCGAGTGGCGCGCTACGAGCTTGTAGGTCTGCTATTTTTTGAAAAATCGAAGAACGACTGACACAGAAACATAGCTTTTTTCAGAAAACTGTCAGGATGTAGAAGACATTTTTAGAATCTGATCTCAGGTCAGAATGGGTTAAAATGATGAGAAATCACTGCTAGAAAATGAATTAAATCCTGCACTTCCAGTCGAGTAAGAGTCTTTATTCATAAAGAATGTCATACCAGACAGACAAACGCGTTTTCGGCGCGCAGGCCGAAACTATGTATGTCTTTAATAATAATGTGACATGGCTGTATAGTCCCTTCTAATTGAAAAAAAATAATAATCTATATATCTATGTCATTTCTGTTGCTTCTGCCAATTTTGACACGGACGAAGGCCTGCGCGCCGAAACGCACATTGTTCATGAATAAAGACTGGAAGTGCAGGATTTAATTCATTGTCTATATGTTCTTTTGGAATATGCACCCTGCAGCAGCACACGCCTGAGACTATTATAAACCTGTCTGAGCAGAGCGTGCCTTTTCCCCTGAAAATCACTGCTAGAGCCATAACAATAACAATCTTCTCTGTTGGAGGTCCCTGGCACACCTTTTCAAAGGGGAATGGGGGGGGGGGGGGGGGGGGGGGGGGGTCTGCAGGCTCAATTTGGGGTCCTTTACATGAAAGGTTTTGAGGCCAACGGGTTTAGGACACACACGTATACGCTCAAGCACACTCACAGCACAATGAACCCATTTGCATGCATTTGTAAGGCAGCTACTTCCACCAATTCATGTCATATATATTGATATTGTCGCTCTGGATTAACCCATTCTGAACGGGCACCCATTTTGGTGTTAGCGCATCATGTTATGCTTTAGCTATTGAAAAATAGCAGATCTACAAGCTCGTAGCGCGCCACTCGGTGGCGCGCTACGAGCTTGTAGATCTGCTATTTTTTGAAAAATCGAAGAACGACTGACATTTAAAAAGAAATCTGATCTCAGGTCAGAATGGGTTGATCAGACCAGTGTGTGTCCAGTGGAAACCTCGTATGAATCTGATCTCGGGTCAGAATGGGTTAAGAGTGTCTGCTAAATGCATTTTAAGGTAACCAAGTGAATTCCAAGCGCTGTATCTGATCTTCTCTCCACAGAGGAGGAACAGCAGGAGAGGAGCTCCAGTCGGGTCCAGGAGGAACAGATTAAAGAAGGGAGGCCAGAGGAGGCTGATGGTTCAACATTGACATCACTAGAAGCAAAGAGTGTACATGATGAGGAGACAGAGCCTGTAGCCGGACCCTCCACTGAATACATGAAAATGAAAGCTTACATAGCAGGCTGGCTACCGTCGGATGGTGACCGTCAGCTACTCTCGTCACACTTTGAGCAAGGTGCTGACGATGAGAACCGAGAGATGGAGCCTCTATCCAGCACCTCGACTGAACACACCAAAGCTCAAGCTGACGTGGAGGAGGACTGTGACTCTCCTGAATCTGACGCTGAAGACCACGATGAAGACCATGATGAAGACCACGACGACTGGGCGGAGACCGGGGAGGGTCGCTCGGCTTTAAACTCGCTGAAATCAGAGGAAAACGTGGAAGGAGACGACGAGACGTCTGGAGACCTGGGAATGACCTCCGCGAGGAAGAAAGGCTTCGTTTGTTCATATTGTGGCAAAAGGTTCAATCAAAAGAGATGTCTGAGGAGACACACCATGATCCATACGGGAGAAAAACCATGTAAATGTACCATGTGTGACAAAAGCTTTATACGAATGTATCATCTAAAAAGGCACGCCGTGACCCACGCGGGGGAAAAGCCCTTTAGTTGCAAAATGTTCGGCAAAGGCTTTAGTCGTACTGGTGCTGGTAAAACACACATAAAGAACCATGCAGGGGGGAAACCCTTTACTTGTACAGTGTGTGGCAAAGTCTGTAGTCTGAAGGTTAGTCTAAAAACACACATGATGATTCATACAGGGGAAAAACCCTTCGTCTGTACAGTATGTGACAAAGGCTTTAGTCTAAAGGTTAATCTAAAGAGACACGCGTTGATTCACGCAGAGGAGAAGCCTTGTGTGTGTACAGTGTGTGGCAAAGGCTTCACTCGAACCTATCGTCTGAAACGACACGCGATGATTCACAGGAGAGAAGAGCCCCGTCGAGACCTGAAGCCTGAAGCCTTGACGAGTGGTTTCACGGGGAAGAAAAGCTTCCTTTGTGCATTCTGTGGCAAAATGTTTCACGAGAAGAGCGGCCTGAACAGACACACAATGATTCACACGGGCGAAAAGCCCCTCAACTGTACAGTGTGTGACAAAGGCTTCATTAGGATGTATCATCTGAAAAGACACATGAAGGTTCACGCGGAGGAACAGTTCAATACGGAGCAGGAACAGTCCTGTCGAGACCTGAAAACCACCGTGACGACGATTGGTCTCACGGGGAAGAAGAAGAGCTGTCCCTGTTCATTTTGTGGCAAAATGCTTAACGACAAGAAGTCTCTGGAGAGACACACGATGCTTCACACAGGGGAGAAGCCCTTTACCTGTACGGTGTGTGGCAAAGGCTTCATTCGACGGTACCTTCTAAAAAGACACATTTGTGGAGACGGCAGTAGTGATAAAAAGGCCCCAAAAGTGTCATGTCCAAAGGGTCAAAAAGCACACGTGAGAACTCATACGGCGGGGGAAAAGCCCTTTATCTGTAAAGTGTGTGGCAGAGGCTATAGTCTAAGGTGCAGTCTGAAGAAACACATGAGGATGCACACCAGAGAAAAGTCCTCCGTCTGTACAATCTGTGGCAAAGTCGTCAGTCAGATGAAATCACACATGATGATGCATACGGGGGAGAAGCCCTTCACTTGTACCGTGTGCGGCCAGCAGTATAGCTTTAAGTCTAATCTGAAAACACACATGAGGACTCACACAGGCGAGAAACCCTTCACTTGTACGGTTTGTGGCAAGGGCTTCAGTCGAACGGACGACACTAAAAGACACATGATGATTCACACGGGTGAAAAGTCCGTCGCCTGTAAAGTCTGTGGGAAAGGCTTCATTCGAAACCACCATCTAATGAGACACATGAGGACTCACACCGGGGAAAAACCCTTTACCTGTACGGTGTGTGGGAAAGGCTGTAGTCAAAACGGTGACCTGAAACGACACATGAGAACGCACACAGTGGGAGATAACACTTAGCTTCAGTTTGTGGCAAATGAGTTGCTTCTGAAGGTATAGCCTACTGCAAACATTCATACACTGTAGAAGTTGTTAGAACAGTTTCCGTGCCGGGGAATGGATTACTCCAGGTTAATGTCGCTGCCAACCCCGCTAATACCGCCTTTTGTTTTATGTGTTTAATCCGCCGTAATGTAATAAATAAAAAGAAAACCCGTCTTCGCCGCGAAGATAGAGAGTAGATGCATTTTTTTTGATGACGAAACCGGAAATCGTCACATGCTGTGGGCTGCTAGGGCTTCTGGGAAATTTAGGCCAATGCAAACGAATGGGGTTCAACGCCTCATGGAGGAGGCTCCTGTGCTGCGTCTTCCGGGTGTACCAAGATGGCGGGTGGTGCGATCGTTCATAACAAACGGGGGAAGCTTTTTCTTCGCTCGATTTTCGCGGATTAAAAGCCCAAATAATTCAGCGTATGCTCTAAAGGTAATACAACAATCTCGGCAGTGAAGGGGGGTTGATTAAAATGCGGGTTAAGCGTGTAAAACAGTCAAACTGTTAGTTTAGCAGTACATTTATTTTCAAGAAAGTCATCCCGAGTTGACGCATGATATAACACAGACCATTATATGAGCATTGTGATCCCGGCTGAGACTCGCTCATGGAAACCTTTTTGAGGGCTTCTTGTCTTTTGAAATGACGTCATGTTATGGCAGCCAAATCTACGGACTGTTAAGTGTTTGTTTAGAGCAGTGTTGTTTTTGGCAGCAAATTTCTATTTTAGTTTTAGTCATAGTCTTTGGACTGAAACTTCATTTAGTTTTAGTCACATTTTAGTCACCTGGAATGTCTTAGTGTTAGTCTAGATTTAGTCGACTAAATGTCATAAGATTTTAGTCGACTAAATCTACAGTTTATTTAGTCGACTAAAATGTATTTTGGCGGGTCTTGATGCCGTCGTAATGAGTGTTTTTACACTTGCTGAAAATAGCCGATCTACAAGCTCACAACGTGTCGCGTTGGGACGCGTTGTGAGCTTGTAGATCGGCTATTTTTAGCATGCAACCAAGTGTAAAATGACTTATACTGGATCTCTTGTCCACTAGTCCCTTCCTAACATTTTAGTCTAGCTTTTATTTGTCGACGAAATTGTCAGTATATTTAGTCTTAGTTTTAGTCTTAGTTTTCATTTAGTTTCCATTTGTTTTTGTCAGTGGAAAAAGGTAGTCGACGAACATTTCTCGTCTTAGTTTTAGTCGACGAAAACAACACTGGTTTAGAGCACTTTAAATATAGTGTCAGCCAAAGTCTATAAACGTCATGTGGGTCAATATAAACGGGATCCACTCGTAACTCCGACGGAGCGTTGGTCTGACACGCGGGAAGAACGGTGGAAAACTGCGCTGCTCCTGGGCTTGTGGTTAGGGTCAGGGGTTAGGGGTTGGGGTTAGGGTTAGGGTTAGGGGTTAGGGGTTTAGGGTTTAGGGTTAGGGGTTAGGGTTAGGGGTAGGGGTTAGGGGTTAGGGTTAGGGGTTCAAGGGGGCCAGTGAGGCGCTCCAACGTTGAAGCGCTGGGCCCTAGTGGTAAGAGGAAGGACTGCAGGCGGACCCGTGGATTCTTGACGAGGAAACCCCCGTGCAGCATCTGGGCTTTAACGTTGAGCGCTCGGTTTGCACTTCCGCTTTGGACCTCCAAAATGTGGCGGTCCGATGCGGACGTATAGACGTTTTGAGACGGTCCTTCCGGGTCCTTCAAAACGCCACCGAGCAACTTCCACTGACGTGAATAGCGGAGGGGGGCGGAGCTTCGCGCCAGATCAGTCTCTATCCTTTTAATACTCTATGGTTAGGGTAGAGAATGGTGGTCGATGTCGGACTGATGACTGTTCTAACCAATGAACAGCACACTGCATTCATGCGTTCATTGACTGATGACTGTTCTAACCAATGAACAGCACGCTGCATTCATGTGTTCATTGACTGATGACTGTTCTAACCAATGAACAGCACGCTGCATTCATGTGTTCATTGACTGATGACTGTTCTAACCAATGAACAGCACGCTGCATTCATGTGTTCATTGACTGATGACTGTTCTAACCAATGAACAGCACGCTGCATTCATGTGTTCATTGACTGATGACTGTTCTAACCAATGAACAGCACGCTGCATTCATGCGTTCATTGTGCTCAGAGCACAACGCATTTCATTGTATTTACACGTTGTATTTTGTATTTGTACATAATGACAAATAAACCTGAAGCTTAGTTGAACCTAGCCTCGTAACGTATAGTGTTTTGATTGATTGATTGAAATATTTATTAACAGTTTGTAGAGTTTACAGTACATTTTAAGCACAAACTCAATACAAAGACTGTTAACTGTGAGTGGACGACCCAATTAAGCATTACACTTGTTTACAACAGGGTCCACATTGTTCAATTCATTGTGTTTTACACGATAACACGGCATTCATGTTTCTTAACGTAGTAGCAACGAATGAAAGTGACCCTGCTATATATGCATGGCTGAGGGAAGTACACCCCCCCCCCCCCCTCGGACAGTAGGGGGAAAATAATAATAATTTTAATCAAAACAGCTGATTTCTGTTAATAGGTCTAATAAATATGCTGCGCCTTATCCTGGGTCAGTTTGCCCATGCGTGTGGAGAGGGAAAGTAAAAGCCACCTTTCTGTGTGAAAATGTGTCGTGCGCGCGCTGCGGCGCGCCATAATGCGCGCCGCAGCGCCCCCTACTACAGTAAACGTTTGGTTTATATTGTTAATATCTTCCTGCATATAATGGGCAGGCTATTACAAGCCACTTCACACAAGTGTGTTTTTTAAAGGGATTGTGACATAAAAAAAAAAGGTTTTGGAATTGTTCTTGTTTTTTTTAGGTTTTCTAATCTCAATTGCACCCAAAAAACATGAACTTTTAACATTCAGTAGATTTTCTGTGATCTGGGGTTTTCTGGCTCAAACCAGGTGCTCTGATTTGCCGGCAGTAAGTGACATCACTTACTGCAAATCCCATATATGTCAATGGGATTTGCCAGCAGATGTCACTGTTTTCACTGTGTTGCCTGTTTTCATTGTAGCTCAAAAGGCCCCAAAAAACCCCAAAGAAAACGTCAGACCACAGAAACTCCACTGAATGTTCAAAGTTCAGGTTTTTTGGGTGTAATTGAGGTCATAAAACCTAAAAGAAAAATAAATGAAAATGAATGTCATAAAACCTTTAAGTCAATGGATGTGAATTCATTCATTAAACGTTTTTGATTCTGACTTTGTTTACGGCTTTCATTCTTATCTTTCTACATTATGTAACCTTTCATTGGAACTGCAAATGGTGGGAGTTTTATGGACTCATTCATTGTAAAAAGCACAACCATGCTCAGCCCAAATGTCTTTTTTTGGGGGGGGGGGGGGGGGGGGGGGGGATCACACTTGTGTGAAGTGAGGGGCGCTCTTAACATGAGGGGCGCTCTTATCATACATCACTTTCCGTGCTCATACAGACACACACATACATTCCGCGCTCATATTCAGACAGACATACACACAAAGCTGTGCATAGGAGGGACTAACGATAAGCGGCCCTCAAAAAGTAAATATAGGTTATCCAAGTGAACATACAATTCCCCTTTAGCTAAGCCCCGCCCTCGTCCACTTAGACACTCCCACTTGGACACTTTCCAGCCGGGCTCATTCATTCCAATGTAAATATCATGGATTTCACACATTATATCCTGGTTCATTTTTTCGGAACCAGACCTTCAAAATACCTTCTAAATTCGTCAACAAGGCCTGCCGTATGCACTGGAAACATATGTGTGTGACATTTCTTTTTTAAAACAATGAGAGTGGCGACACACTTTGATCTGGCCGCAAAGCGGCTGCCTATGGGCTATAGTTCCAAACATTGCTCCTATGGCTGGAACTATCCCACTGAGACAAAGCGGGTGCCTATGGGCTATAGTTCCAAACATTGCTCCTATGGCTGGAACTATCCCATTGAGACAAAGCGGGTGCCTATGGGCTATAGTTCCAAACATTGCTCCTATGGCTGGAACTATCCCATTGAGACAAAGCAGGGTGCCTATGGGCTATAGTTCCAAACATTGCTCCTATGGCTGGAACTATCCCATTGAGATAGAATGAACACTTCCTCATTCCATTGTTACAATGGGAGTCAACGCTAGTGTCACAATCTCTTACTATATTACTCTGGTCTAACCCATGTCATGCTTAGCTGTGATTGGACTATAGCAGTTTGGGGAGGGGTTTAGCTATAGGTCAATTGTCCCATTGAAATAAAATCAAGGTGTATATAGTTATTGCTTACCAAAAACAAAACATGTTTTGTCTATTTTGGGGCGTTTATGAAAGCTTTTGATGTTGCCTTCATACATACTAGAAATATAAAACTAATATATAAAGCCTACACACGCTATAAAAATATTTTTTTAATGTTTTCCTGTAATGACATGGATCTGTTGTTATTGATGGATATTGAATTTTGTTGTAATTATTCATTATTCATGTCATGTCTATTAATTGATTATTGGGGCCTAAACTAAAACAATCCCTTTCGGAATAAGAATTCCAAACTGTAGCCTATAACTCTGTTGTTGTTTTTTTTGTGTTCTGTCTAATAAACTCAAATCAATTAGCCTCGGCAACCGAGACGTTTTTATTTCCAGGAAGAAGAAAAAAAGTCTGAGCTTGAGTCCGCTTCAGTTCGGCATACAGTAGCGTTAACGTCATACAGTGGCGTTAACGTAAAGGAAAGGAAAGGTACTATGTTTACCCAGGGTAACTGGACTAAAGGTACTATGTTTACCCAGGGTAACTGGACTAAAGGTACTATGTTTACCCAGGGTAACTGGACTAAAGGTACTATGTTTACCCATGGTAACTGGACTAAGGAAAGGAAAGGTACTATGTTTACCCAGGGTAACTGGACTAAGGAAAGGAAAGGTACTATGTTTACCCAGGGTAACTGGACTATAAGGAAAGGAAAGGTACTATGTTAACCAGGGTAACTGGATTAAGGAAAGGAAAGGTACAGTACTATGTTTACCCAGGGTAACTGGACTAAGGAAAGGAAAAGGTACTATGAGGAGCATAGATAGATAGATAGATATCTTTTTCATTTCTACTTTAAGCATGAGGAGGCTGTCAGTGCAGGGAGAGCAGCTAGCATGGAGGTGAAGACATCAGTGTTAAGGTTAAATATCAACGTTAAAATGGGCCAAATTGACATTAAAAAAAGCCAATTTTTTTCCCTGCCGCCCTTCGGACGGCGTCGAACACATTAAGAAAAATCTGCCACAGATTCGAGTGCAGGTTTCGTAGTACACCCACGTCGCCACGGCATTTATAAAGTGATCGCAAACAGCTGATCCTTCCTTAATTTTGTTCTCACGTTAATAAATGTCACGGCTGAATTTGATCTGGCACGCCCTAAGAAATCAAGCCTCGCCCTCGTTTTTGCGACATGAACAACGGCAATACGTTTCCTGAAACCATGGTTACATGAAAAAATAGGTTTCTCCCGTGCCTTGCTGCTCGCCTCACCCCCCTCTCTCATAGAGAGGGGGGTGAGGGGGGTGAGGCTTGCAACTTGCAAGCCCAACTAACTGGTGTGTTGTTAAACAAATAAAGAACGAACACCTGCATGAATTAAATAAAGCGTGCGTGCGGGGGGTGAGGCGGGCAGCAAGGGAAGCGAAGCGAGAGGAGAAACAGACAACTAAATAAAGTTGTAGGCCTACCCTGTGACAGGGTAGGCCTACAACTTTATTTAATTCATGCAGGGTCCCTGTCTGTTTCCCTCTCACCTCGCTTGCCTTGCTGTCATGCACGCAGGCACCTACATGACACATTAAATAAAGCTGTCTGTTTCTCCTCTCGCTTCGCTTCCCCCTCACCCCCCGCACGCACATATCGCTATTTGCAACTTTAACTGTGTGTTGTTAGTTGTATATTAAATTATTAAAGTATTTTTAATTTAATATACAACAAGATATATTAGTGAACGAAAACCTGAACCTGTGAACCATAATTAAATAACACGCTGCTGTTTTGCAGGTGCTCCTCCTGTCCTGTCCTGTCTGTCTGTCTGTCTGTCTGTCTGTCTCTCTCTATCACAGCGGTCCGTCCGTGACCAACTGACCATGCACGTTCCGACGTTCGCCAGTCTATTTAGATTGCCTCGCAGTCGTTAGTCACTGTTATATGAATGTGCAGCC
The DNA here is from genome assembly GCF_964188405.1 of Protomyctophum parallelum. Taxonomy (NCBI): domain Eukaryota; kingdom Metazoa; phylum Chordata; class Actinopteri; order Myctophiformes; family Myctophidae; genus Protomyctophum; species Protomyctophum parallelum. The sequence continues at coordinate 54,234,184 of NC_139705.1, read as the reverse complement.
AAAACAATAGCCTCATGTGGCTGGTGCATGGGCTGGCTGGGTAATATACCTATATCTCCGATGCAGTTCCCACTTGCGCTGGGAGCCTGGCACGGTACATTTGGCATTCGAGCGACGCGTCGGGTTTATTATATTGCACATACCGTAAGAAAGACACCGGCCTTCATGCTGTAGATTAGGCTACAGTATATACCTGCACGTTGGGACTCTCCGCAGCTGAGCTGCAGCAGCTGCTGCACTATACTCTCCAACGTCCCGTCATGGAAATATTTCAGCACAGACAGCCCAAATCCTCGCATGTATGCGACTATGCGCTCATGCAAAACACTGTTTAAATGGCTTAAGCATCTCTTGCAACATTGTTTTTAATTGCGCGATTTTATCTCCTACTAATTTCATATGACACATGTATTCCTTAACATTTTTATTTATTTATTTTTTACATGTAGCCCATATACATTATACATACCTTTTATATAAACATTTTAGGAGTGAATACTACATATATGTTTTGATGCCTGTGACAGCCTCTCAGCAGTTCAGACAAGGCTGCTCCGCTTGTGTAAAACAGAAAAACAGCGTACGCCAGCTCGCGACCAGACGTGACTATTTGTCCTACTCAAGTTCAATTTCAAGCTTTGCCGGAAATGTTAAATGCCGAAAATGTCGGTAATTTCGGCGTGCGCCCATATTTTGGCGTACGCACGGTTGATAAATGAGGGCCATTAAGACACTAGAGTCTCACTCTTGACATTTTCTGAAATATGGCAGCCCTGAGTGAAACATTGCAGATCAAGCTCACAATACATTGCGATGTGAGCTTGTAGATCTGCTATTTTCACTTGTTCAAATATAAATATGAATACGAAATTAATATCTTACAAGGTTTCCACACGACAGCAACAATATGCACAGACTATATATTTCCATCGATGGCTTTATTTTAACATTTCACATTCTCTCCACAGTTATTGTCTTATTTCACTTATCTAAATCCGTCTTTAGAAATACTATATCAGCGGCAGTTGCACACCTCCTCCACCAGGGGGCGAAAGGCATTAGCAGCAACAGTATGCGTGCTGCGTACACGTTGACCAGGAAGTAGAAGGCCGTGTAGTTCTTCCTGTTGACAAGAAGCCGGCCTGGTGAGGCGAGGTTATAGTTGACAAGAGGTTAAATTAAGTTTAGGAGAAACCTACGCGAGACAAGGAGAAACCTAACGGGAGTTAAAACCATGTCTCTTAAAGGAGGTGAAACGCATCGAATGGAGTCCGTGCGGCTGCAGATGAACGGACACATGGCGTCGGTGGGAGAGCAGATCTTGTGTGTTTTGGAGAAACACTCAAGCGGTGATGTTTGTCGCGTCAGGGTGTTTGTGTTGGAGCGCCTCAGCGCGGCCGCACAGTTCATGTACAGCCTCTTCCAGAGAGAGATGGAGACACTGCACACAAAACACACTGCTGCAGGTCAGTAGCACATGCAGGAATTACAAGTTGGCCAGGGGAAATGCAGAAAAATGCTAACTTACACATAGCCCTAGAACGGCTCTTGTTGTTACATACAGTATGTACAGTATTTCACATACAGAGCCATAGAACACGATCCTTGATTTCTGGTAGAACTTTAACATGCGCGGCCTAAATGTGATAATTGCTCCGTTTGTACTCACCCATTAAATAATTCCAAAGACGTGGTGTGAAATATGGTCCTCTAGTTTTATATCCATGTGAAAGTTCTGGCACAAAACGCGTATTTAGTGAATTATCTCCACTTTTTCAAGAGATGCACACGGACATATTTCTCTCCGGGCGAGGGGGGCCGGAATAATCGATGAACTGATTTTACAAATACGTCCTGTTTACCGCAGACGTCATCACCAATTGACCAGGGAAACACAAGAGTTGGCAGTCACACAATTGGCAGGTGGTGTGATTAATTACCCAGCACCTATCGCAAAGCACCTGCATCCGCATCCTAAGGTCATCGTATCCTCAGTGATGTATCCTGAGGTCATCACCTGGGACGTATATCCTTAGTGATGTATCCTAAGGTCATCACCTGGGACGTATATCCTTAGTGATGTATCCCAAGGTCATCACCTGGGACGTATCCTCAGTGATGTATCCTGAGGTCATCACCTGGGACGTATCCTCAGTGATGTATCCTGAGGTCATCACCTGGGACGTATATCCTTAGTGATGTATCCTGAGGTCATCACCTAGGACGTATCCTTAGTGATGTATCCCAAGGTCATCACCTGGGACGTATCCTCAGTGATGTATCCTGAGGTCATCACCTGGGACGTATCCTCAGTGATGTATCCCAAGGTCATCACCTGGGACGTATCCTCAGTGATGTATCCCAAGGTCATCACCTGGGACGTATATCCTTAGTGATGTATCCCAAGGTCATCACCTGGGACTTATCCTCAGTGATGTATCCTAAGGTCATCACCTGGGACGTATCCTCAGTGATGTATCCTAAGGTCATCACCTGGGACGTATCCTCAGTGATGTATCCTGAGGTCATCACCTGGGACGTATCCTCAGTGATGTATCCTAAGGTCATCACCTGGGACGTATCCTCAGTGATGTATCCTGAGGTCATCACCTGGGACGTATCCTCAGTGATGTATCCTAACGTCATCACCTGGGACGTATCCTCAGTGATGTATCCCAAGGTCATCACCTGGGACGTATCCTCAGTGATGTATCCTAAGGTCATCACCTGGGACGTATCCTCAGTGATGTATCCTGAGGTCATCACCTGGGACGTATCCTCAGTGATGTATCCTAAGGTCATCACCTGGGACGTATATCCTTAGTGATGTATCCCAAGGTCATCACCTGGGACGTATCCTCAGTGATGTATCCCAAGGTCATCACCTGGGACGTATCCTCAGTGATGTATCCCAAGGTCATCACCTGGGACGTATCCTCAGTGATGTATCCTAAGGTCATCACCTGGGACGTATATCCTTAGTGATGTATCCCAAGGTCATCACCTGGGACGTATCCTCAGTAATGTATCCCAAGGTCATCACCTGGGACGTATCCTCAGTGATGTATCCCAAGGTCATCACATGGGACGTATCCTCAGTGATGTATCCCAAGGGCATCACATGGGACGTATCCTCAGTGATGTATCCTGAGGTCATCACCTGGGACGTATCCGCAGTGATGTATCCTAAGATCATCACCTGGGACGTATCCTCAGTGATGTATCCTGAGGTCATCGGGGTTTCGGATCTCCCAACATCACACCCCTCACTCAGGCGACCCAGCCGGGAGTGATCAAGTCCCGACTTACGTCCCAGTAGCTACCCTCCATCAGTCCCACTAGTAAGGCAAAACCAGGGCCACACAATCCGTTCCTCCTGAACTACTCTGCCGGGACTGGGAGGTACCATTCTGGCACATGGAAGGACTAGGCTCTGTGGGTTTACACCTGTCCGGGCCCCTCCTACGTCTCACCAGGTCCACTCCTGCTCTCACCAGGTCCAGGACCTGTGCGTTGCACCAGACTCCCACCACTGGCGTGAACTGGAAGTATGGCAACCATGTGGAAGAAAATGTAAATTAGAAACATTCTCCGCTTTTATCTCATTCCATTGTCCCCCCCCCCCCCCCCCCTATATTTCCTCGCCTTCACAGAGGAGGAACAGCAGGAGAGGAGCTCCAGTCGGGTCCAGGAGGAACCACCTCAACCTCCACAGATTAAAGAAGGGAGGCCAGAGGAGGCTGACGGTTCAACATTGACATCACTAGAAGCAAAGAGTGTACATGATGAGGAGAACAGAGAGACAGAGCCTGTAGCCGGCACCTCGACTGAACAAATGGAAACGCAAGCTGATGTAGAGGACTGTGGAACATCACAACCAACTAGTGGCGAACAGCTACACTCTTCACACTGTTCTGAATCTGACACTGAAGAGAAAAGTGAAGGTGATAATAATGAAAACAGAGAGACTGATGTAGAGGACTGTGGAACAGACCGGCTCCTCTCTTCAGACTCTTCTGAATCTGATGCTGACGATGGTGACGATGACTGGGCGGAGACCAGGGAAGGTCAGTCAAATTTAAACTCACTGAGATCAGACAGTTCTGAATCTGACGCTGAATACAGTGATGCCTTAGAGTCACTGAAATCACACAAGACACAACATGTGGAAGAAGAAGAGAGGAAGCCGTCTCAAGGCCGTAAAGCTACCTCCACGCGGAGTCTCACCGGGAAGAAAAGCTTTCCTTGTTCATATTGTGGCAAAAGGTTTACCTTTGGGAACAACCTGAGGAGACACACAAGGATTCATACAGGGGAAAAACCCTTTACCTGTACAGTGTGTGGCAGAAGCTTTAAACGAATGGATACTCTAAAAAGTCATAACATGGTTCATGCACGGGGAAAACCCTTTACCTGTGCAGTGTGTGGCAAAAGCTTTAAACGGATGGATCAACAGAAAAGTCACGAAATGGTTCATACAGTGGAGAAACCCTTTACCTGTACAGTGTGTGGCAAAAGCTTTAAACGAAAGGATCATCTAAGAAGTCATGAAATGGTTCATACAGGGGAGAAACCAATTAAAAAAACCTGTCAAGACCTGAAAGCTACCTCCATGGAGAGTCACACGGGACACCGACATCTTTGTTCATATTGTGGCAAATGTTTCACTAGTAATAATGATCTGAAGAGACATACGATGATTCATACAGGGGAGAAACCCTTTCTCTGTTCGTATTGTGGCAAAATGTTTAATAAAAACACTGATCTGGAAAGACACACGATGGTTCATACAGGGGAAAAACCCTTTAAATGTACAGCGTGTGGCAAAGGGTTCATTCGATTGATTCAACTGAAAAGACATAGAATGGTTCATGCAGGGGAAAAACCCTTTACCTGTAGAGTGTGTGACAAAAGCTTTTTTGGAATGAATAATCTAAAAAAACACACGATGATTCATACAGGGGAAAAGCCCTTTCATTGTAAAATCTGTGGCAAGGGCTTCATGCGAACGGACTATGTGAAAGCACACATGAGAACTCACCCAGTAGGACAGAGGAAATTATAGCCCCTTCCTTGTTCCCCAACCTGTACATATTTTTGTTATTTGATTTTTGTTGTTATTTTTCATGTCATGATTATGAATTGAATACCCAGGAGGACCTGAATGGAAACAAGACCGCAAGGACTTTTTTTCAGTGATCCCATTGGACGTGTGTTTGACTGTAACCTGTACCGATTACATTTCTGTCTGACTGTACTGTACTGATTACATTTATGTCTGACTGTACCCTGTACTGATTACATTTCTGTTTGACTGTACCCTGTACTGATTACATTTCTGTTTGACTGTACCCTGTACCGATTACATTTCTGTTTGACTGTACCCTGTACCGATTACATTTCTGTTTGACTGTACCCTGTACTGATTACATTTATGTCTAACTGTACCCTGTACTGATTACATTTATGTCTGACTGTACCCTGTACTGATTACATTTATGTCTGACTGTACCCTGTACTGATTACATTTATGTCTGACTGTACCCTGTACTGATTACATTTATGTCTGACTGTACCCTGTACTGATTACATTTATGTCTGACTGTACCCTGTACTGATTACATTTATGTCTGACTGTACCCTGTACTGATTACATTTATGTCTGACTGTACCCTGTACCAATTACATTTCTGGCAAATTTTTGGACATCTGGTGTGGTTTTGGTACGGTTCTTTTATTAACTTACCATTTTTGTTGAGTGATGCTTGGAGTTGGAGTCATGCCTGGTAAATAATAATATATATGCAATGTCTGCAGAATTTAAAAGTAAAACCCACGCTGGATGCAGATCGCCACCGCTGGACTAATTTAATTCCACCGGCATCTTGAAAATACTTTGTGCAAAACGCGATCATGATAACTTGTGGTCCGTTGAAAGAAAAGCTTGTTTTGACGGACAAAGGGGAAAAAGGAGCCTTAAGTTTAATTGGGGAAATCCAATCCATTTTTTTTGTTGTATATTTTTTGTCTTTCCTTCCGGTTGAACCCGGGCCGGAAGGGTTGTCTGTTCAGCCTGTCTCCTGTTCAGCCTGTCTCCTGTTCAGCCTGTCTCCTGTTCAGCCTGTCTCCTAGGCAGTGCTGTTCAGCCTGTCTGTCTCCTGTTCAGTCTGTCTCCTGTTCAGCCTGTCTCCTGTTCAGCCTGTCTCCTGTTCAGTCTGTCTCCTGTTCAGCCTGTCTCCTGTTCAGCCTGTCTGTCTCCTGTTCAGCCTGTCTCCTGTTCAGCCTGTCTCCTGTTCAGTCTGTCTCCTGTTCAGCCTGTCTCCTGTTCAGCCTGTCTGTCTCCTGTTCAGCCTGTCTCCTGTTCAGCCTGTCTCCTGTTCAGCCTGTCTCCTGTTCAGCCTGTCTCCTAGGCAGTGCTGTTCAGCCTGTCTGTCTCCTGTTCAGCCTGTCTCCTGTTCAGCCTGTCTCCTGTTCAGCCTGTCTCCTGTTCAGCCTGTCTCCTGTTCAGCCTGTCTCCTGTTCAGCCTGTCTCCTGTTCAGCCTGTCTCCTGTTCAGCCTGTCTCCTGTTCAGCCTGTCTCCTAGGCAGCGCGCAGCGCGTAGAGCTGTTCAGCCTGTCTCCTAGGCAGCGCGCAGCGCGTGGAGCTGTTCAGCCTGTCTCCTAGGCAGCGCGCAGCGCGTACAGCTGTTCAGCCTGTCTCCTAGGCAGCGCGCAGCGCGTAGAGCTGTTCAGCCTGTCTCCTAGGCAGCGCGCAGCGCGTACAGCTGTTCAGCCTGTCTCCTAGGCAGCGCGTAGAGCTGTTCAGCCTGTCTCCTAGGCAGCGCGTAGAGCTGTTCAGCCTGTCTCCTAGGCAGCGCGTAGAGCTGTTCAGCCTGTCTCCTAGGCAGCGCGTAGAGCTGTTCAGCCTGTCTCCTAGGCAGCGCGTAGAGCCTGTTCAGCCTGTCTCCTAGGCAGCGCGTAGAGCCTGTTCAGCCTGTCTCCTAGGCAGCGCGCAGCGCGTAGAGCTGTTCAGCCTGTCTCCTAGGCAGCGCGTAGAGCTGTTCAGCCTGTCTCCTAGGCAGCGCGTAGAGCTGTTCAGCCTGTCTCATGCAGCGCGCAGCACGTAGAGCCTGTTCAGCCTGTCTCCTAGGCAGCGCGTAGAGCCGGTAGAGGATTCATTTTTAGACTGTGGCGACTCCCCCCCCCCCTAGTGTCTAACATTTGTTACCTCACCCAATGTGAATGTTGCCAGTTTCCCGACCGATATCCCCCCACTTAACCGTTTCAGTTCATACGACGCATGAGGCCGTCATAAGGATCCCGAAAAATTGGTGCCATCGACGTGTGAGGACGTCCTAGCGACGTCCTAGTGACGCGGGGCGAGATAAGAATATTCAGAATTTTTCCTATATTCTTTTTTGGCTTTTGGCTTTCCGTAGGCTAACGCTATAGCAGAAACCAGTGCAGAAAAAATATATTTTTGGAGGGCTTAACTTATTTACCGCCAACACCACCATCTGGTGGTTGAAATGTGTACTCCAGGACTGCCACTCGCTCAATGCAAAAAGGCGTTCCACCCGGTCACCGAGTCAGAAAGTGAAAAATCGCTATGTAACATCTATGTAACATCTATGTAACATCTATGTAACATCTATGTAACATCTATGTAACATCTCCCGCAAATGTTATTTAAAGGTATATTCAGTGATTTCACTCAAAAAACCTTAGGTTTCGTTTTTGGCTGTGGGACCCAGCCTTTCCTTTCGTCCAATCAGGATAGAGAGTCAAAAACGAAACCTAAGGTTTTTTGACCCCCAGGGGTTAACTGGGGACAGGGAGGAACTCCTTATATGGTCAGCACACTATAGTAGAGAGGATTATCACAACAAAACAAAAAAAATAAGTGATATTTGAATTAAGTGAAATCACTGAATATACCTTTAATACACCCAAAACATACATGTTGTTACCGCGGATCATATCGTTTAAAGAAAAGGAGCCACAAATCATCCAAAAAGAATAATCTGAGATGGTACAATTCTAAAAGCTGCGTTCCCATAGCAGCAGCAGCACCAAAGGAAATCTTGTGACTGGATGAGAGCATGGTGAAATTCAAGGGACATCTCGATCTCAGATCACGCGGCGGCCAGCGCTGTCCCATTCTGACCTGAGATCAGATTCTAAAAATGTCTTCTACATCCTGACAGTCTTCTGAAAAAGCTATGTTTCTATGTCAGTCGTTCTTCGATTTTTCAAAAATAGCAGACCTACAAGCTCGTAGCGCGCCACTCGGTGGCGCGCTATGAGCTTGTAGATCTGCTATTTTTCAATAGCTATAAAGCATAACATAATGCTAACAGCGAAAGGGGTTCCAGCCGAAAATGGGTTAAATATAGACCCCAGCACCAACCACCGTTGACAAAAAATGGGAAAAATATAGTAATAATTAAACGATTAAATACAACATAAAACTAGATTTTCTAAATTAACAACAAATTGAAAATAATAAATAAATAATAATAAATAATCCCTCGCAAGTCCCGACTCCCAACCCACCCCGTCATAGGCCTGAAAATAAAAACAAATGGGAAAATATTTCAACCAAAGACCAAAAAGAAAAAAGTGGATTATTATACAGATATAATTAGTTATATATGTCATAGTTATATACAGTAGAGGTCCTAACTTGATAGAGAATATGGTTCCGCTTATTCCCATCGAAAGAAGTAGTAAAGTTTGCCGCTTGGGATATTATTTACATTATGAAGAGAGGATATATACAGAGAAATTATAATTTTGAGCGATGGAAATAAGCAAATTAGCACAACACCCCATAGCCCCATTCAATTCAATGCAATTAATTGAGGGCTTATGGTAGGGGAAATAGCCAATAAGGAGCTTTTGCACAAAATAACACCTGGACCTCTTTGGTGGGGACGTAACGACTACGAAGAAAGGTAAGAAAGTCTTTTAGTATGTAATTCTCCTTTAAGAACTGTTTCCAGTGATTAAAGGGCAGAGAATGTGGCGCTGCATCGCAGTGCCAACATTTAGTTTACATTGTTACTTCCTGCCAGCCAGAATCGTCTCTGAACTGTACTTAAAGTTAAAGAAGAATCATCATTAAGGAGCAATAATTTGGGACAACATGTTTCTGTAATACTTTAGATGGATAATTAGTTATCTGTTGTTCCCAGAAACTTATTTAGGGTTGCATTCCATTGCCAGAGAGCATGTGTGTGTGTGTGTGTGTGTGTGTGTGTGTGTGTGTGTGTGTGTGTGTGTGTGTGTGTGTGTGTGTGTGTGTGTGTGTGTGTGTGTGTGTGTGTGTGTGTGTGTGTGTGTGTGTGTGTGTGTGTGTGTGTGTGTGTGTGTGTGTGTGTGTGTGTGTGTGTGTGTGTGTGTGTGTGTGTGTGTGAGCGTGCGTGCATAGGCGGCATGTGTGGACACAGGGTCAGAGTACACAGTGGCTGAATGTATGTCTATGGAGCTTACAGCAGACACAGACAGACAGACAGACAGACAGACACAGAGAGCAGACAGACAGACAGACAGACAGACAGACAACAGACAGACAGGCAGACAGACAGACAGACAGACAGCAGACAGACACACAGACAGACAGACAGACACACAGACAGACAGACAGACACACAGACAGACAGGCAGACAGACAGACTGCAGGATGAAGACGGCCCTGTGGCTGAGTGTGACCTCTCTGCTCCTCTCCTCTCTCCTCGCGGGGCTGCGTTGTGAGTACGGCACATTTTGATTTAGTTTTAGTCTTTTGAATAACATTCAATTTCATTATAGTCATATTGTAGTCATCTGAAATATTATGGTCGACTGCTGCACTGCTAGAGAGGATCCATGTTACATATTAATGCATGTTGAAATGAAATACCTTTGAAAAATATGTTGGAATTGTTGATTTATTTTATTTTATTTAAATTTATTTTATTTGTTAAAACTTTTAATAATAATAAACTTTATTTGTATAGCACTTTTCATACATGAATGCAGCTCAAAGTGCTTCACAGGGCAGGACACAAAAATATAATACAATAAAACACAAGTAGTTAAAATGATAGAACAATGGCAGAGAACAAAACCGAATATAAGAACATAAAATAAATAAAAACACATAAAAAAATAAAACTCAACTAAAAGCAAGGGTGAAGAGGTGAGTCTTGAGTTGAGATTTAAAAATGTCTACAGAGGGTGCGTGTCTGAGCTCGAATGGAAGTTTATTCCAGGCTGTTGGGAAATGAAATGTAAGAAATTAAAAGAAAAGTACGATACCCACAGATGGGTCCAGACAGTCCAGACCCGCTGTGATCTAATCCACCGCCTCCTCAGACCATGTCATGTGACACTGGATGATGTCACAATGGCACCAGCTCACTGCTCGTGAGCTGGTGTTGTTTTCACAGAATATTAGTCCCTACAAATGCCTTCTAAATCAGTAGCAACTTCACCACATCTAGAATGACCAGGTTTTCAACAATGTACAGTAACTATAGGGCTGTCAATCGATTAAAATATTTAATCTGATTAATTGCATGATTGTCCATAGTTAACTGTGATTAATCGCAAATTAATCGCATATTTTGTATCCATTCTAAATATACCTTAAATCAGTGGTTTTCAAGATTTTTCATATCAAGGTCCATTATTTATTCTGCATTTGAGCCACGGACCACCATTTGATGACATTTAGCCTTCCAGACCCAAACTAAAGAACTGTATTGATGTTGGCCAATGGTACCATTACGAGAGATAACAGGCCATGTTGATCAAAATAACATGTTTTCTAATTGTGTAGACTTAAATTAACTTAAGTAATTCAGCTGTTTAACAATTATTCAACTCTTCAGTGTAAAGTTGCCATGCGTCTCTCAACCATTCTGTCAAACTTCACAGTGCGTTAATCGCGCATTAAAAAAAATAGTGTTGTTAAAAGGATTGTGAGTTAACTAGTTAATAGTGCGTTAACTTTGACAGCCCTAACAGTAACCATAAAAAAAGACCAATAATTGGTAGAATTGTTATAGCGTAGAATCCATATGACCTTATAGAGGGTTCATGTGCTCATGCCGTTGCCTCATAGTTGTTCAAAAGCAGAGGAGGGTCACCAGTGACCAATGACGGTGGAGTCTGATCTTATTGATCTCTTTTCGTGTCCTAGATGAGTCATTCAAGTTCGCGTGCGTGCGTGCGTGCGTGCGTGCGTGCGTGCGTGGGTAAGCGTTATCTATCTGTCACATATCCCATTCTGAACGGGAACCCATTTTGGTGTTAGCATTGTGTTATGCTTTAGCTATTGAAAAATAGCAGATCTACAAGCTCATAGCGCGCCACTGAGTGGCGCGCTATGAGCTTGTAGGTCTGCTATTTTTGAAAAATCGAAGAGCGACTGACATATAGAAGACATTTTTAGAATCTGATCTCAGGTCAGAATGGAAAACTGTCAGGATGTAGAAGACATTTCTATTAGAGCTGGGACTCGATTAAAAAAAATAATCTAATTAATCAGAGGCTTTGCGATTAATTAATCTAGATTAATCGCATTTTAATCGCATATCAATATTCAACCCGAGAACAGCGAGAAACCTTTTTTTTTATGTTTTTTGGTATCCCAGTGAATCAACGAATAGTGACTCATTTTCAACATTTTACTGTCATTAATATACCCGTTGTGGAAATAATAATAAAAAGTCACCCCATTCTGTGTTGCCTAGAACTGGAGGTCTGAAAAAAAAATTGTAACAGTAACAAGTACATCTCAGTGACATCACAAAGCTGCACTTACTTCATATTGTTACTGTTTTTTGTCAGACCTCCAGTTCTAGGCAACACAGAATGGGGTGACTTTTTATTATTTCCAGTTTTCAGTACTATAGAAAAGCGCCCAGTGAGAAACGTTCTGCGGTGAAAAAAAAGGTGCGATTAATTTACCTGTAGTTAAACGCGATTAATTTTTCTGTAGTTAATTAATCTAAATTAATCGCAATTAGTCCCGGCCCTAATTTCTATAGAATCTGTTCCCAGCACCAACAGCCTTAGTGTGTAAATAGTAGTGTGTAAATGCAAACATCGATGACAAAAGTGAGGACGCAAATTGTGATTGGCCAGAATGAGAATGATGCATGATGATGAGAGCGACACCCCTCAGTTCATAAGGGTGTGATTTTTATTTACACTTTTAGTGCCGGAAGTGCATCAAAATAGGAGCTCCGGGGTGCCAGAGTTGTCTGATCGCTTTTACTCTGAAAGCCATGAACCGGAAACACTTTCCTAAAAAAAGTTGACTTTACAAAGTGACCTCACATCTCGATCGTTTACATTTTCACCCCCTTAGATAGCATTTCTGTAGACTTAGATAGCATTTGATAGACTTATAGCATGTAATGTAGACAGCACTATAATTGCATTGTATATAGTCATAGCACGCCATAGTACATATGTATAGCAGAGTAGTATAGATATATAGTTTATATGTATAGTCTCATAATATAGATATTCCACTGTTACTTTCTTAGCTTACGCATGTTTCATGATAAATGCTTTTTTGTGATGTATTCCCATGCTTTTTGTTCTTGCTTAATGTAAGTCGCTCTGGATTAAGAGCGTCTGTTAAATGCCTAAATTGTAAATTGTAAATTTATATGATATATGTTCCAAAAAGCGTTCATATTTTGCGGGAGAGAGACGGATGAGGAGCAGAAATGAAGCGCCAGCATATCGATCCATTCATCACCACGGAGAGCGCCCTGGATTAGGAGATACGAGTCATTCTTTCCGCCGCGCTAACATGGGAGTCAATGACAAGCTAATAGTTGCACTGAGCGTTAGCGTACGGAAAGCGAAAAGCCCCGTGTCACTAGGACGTCGCTATGACGTCCACAGACGTCCAAGGCACTAATTCTTCGGAATCCTTATGACGTTTAGGGACGTTTTATGCAAAAATTGTGTTTTAATATGAATGCTCTACAGTTACTCATTCCTACCCTGTGGAATGTGAAATAAATAGCAGCAAACATCATCTCCTGATGAACCAACCTGCTGCGCTGCTAGAGAGGATGTTACATATTAATGCATATTAGGTTACACTGAACCTTTAATCATTTTTCTCTTCAGCTCTCCAGGCTCAACCGACAAACCAAACAGGTAATCAAAGGTTGAAGTGAACAATCGACTACAACTACCTTTTCCACCGGTCGGTTCCCAATGGGAACCGGTTCAGTTATTTTCCACCGGTCGGTTCCCAATGGGAACCGGTTCAGTTATTTTCCACCGGTCGGTTCCCAATGGGAACCGGTTCAGTTCTTTTCCACCGGTTGGTTCCCAATGGGAACCGGTTCAGTTCTTTTCCACCGGTTGGTTCCCAATGGGAACCGGTTCAGTTATTTTCCACCGGTTGGTTCCCAATGGGAACCGGTTCAGTTCTTTTCCACCGGTTGGTTCCCAGTGGGAACCGGTTCAGTTATTTTCCACCGGTTGGTTCCCAATGGGAACCGGTTCAGTTCTTTTCCACCGGTTGGTTCCCAATGGGAACCGGTTCAGTTATTTTCCACCGGTTGGTTCCCAGTGGGAACCGGTTCAGTTCTTTTCCACCGGTTGGTTCCCAATGGGAACCGGTTCAGTTCTTTTCCACCGGTTGGTTCCCAATGGGAACCGGTTCAGTTATTTTCCACCGGTTGGTTCCCAATGGGAACCGGTTCAGTTCTTTTCCACCGGTTGGTTCCCAGTGGGAACCGGTTCAGTTATTTTCCACCGGTTGGTTCCCAATGGGAACCGGTTCAGTTCTTTTCCACCGGTTGGTTCCCAATGGGAACCGGTTCAGTTATTTTCCACCGGTTGGTTCCCAGTGGGAACCGGTTCAGTTATTTTCCACCGGTTGGTTCCCAGTGGGAACCGGTTCAGTTCTTTTCCACCGGTCGGTTCCCAGTGGGAACCGGTTCAGTTCTTTTCCACCGGTTGGTTCCCAATGGGAACCGGTTCAGTTATTTTCCACCGGTTGGTTCCCAGTGGGAACCGGTTCAGTTCTTTTCCACCGGTTGGTTCCCAATGGGAACCGGTTCAGTTCTTTTCCACCGGTTGGTTCCCAGTGGGAACCGGTTCAGTTATTTTCCACCGGTTGGTTCCCAGTGGGAACCGGTTCAGTTATTTTCCACCGGTTGGTTCCCAGTGGGAACCGGTTCAGTTATTTTCCACCGGTTGGTTCCCAGTGGGAACCGGTTCAGTTCTTTTCCACCGGTTGGTTCCCAATGGGAACCGGTTCAGTTCTTTTCCACCGGTTGGTTCCCAATGGGAACCGGTTCAGTTCTTTTCCACCGGTTGGTTCCCAATGGGAACCGGTTCAGTTCTTTTCCACCGGTTGGTTCCCAGTGGGAACCGGTTCAGTTATTTTCCACCGGTTGGTTCCCAGTGGGAACCGGTTCAGTTCTTTTCCACCGGTTGGTTCCCAGTGGGAACCGGTTCAGTTCTTTTCCACCGGTCGGTTCCCAGTGGGAACCGGTTCAGTTCTTTTCCACCGGTTGGTTCCCAATGGGAACCGGTTCAGTTCTTTTCCACCGGTTGGTTCCCAATGGGAACCGGTTCAGTTCTTTTCCACCGGTTGGTTCCCAGTGGGAACCGGTTCAGTTATTTTCCACCGGTTGGTTCCCAGTGGGAACCGGTTCAGTTATTTTCCACCGGTTGGTTCCCAATGGGAATCGGTTCAGTTATTTTCCACCGGTTGGTTCCCAGTGGGAACCGGTTCAGTTATTTTCCACCGGTTGGTTCCCAGTGGGAACCGGTTCAGTTATTTTCCACCGGTTGGTTCCCAATGGGAACCGGTTCAGTTCTTTGTGGTTTTTAGTCCATGAGCCAGAGTTCCAAAATTGAAACATTAATTATGAATTGAGTGGAGCAAAACCATACCTATATTAGCTTATTATCACCATGAAACTTCCCAATTTAGTACTTACACGAAGACAATGATTTATTGTATTACTAGTTTTACATTTTTTTATATGCAAATGAGGCAAAATTTGTGTAGGAAAATATGCTAAATAATATGAAATATGAAAAAGCTACTACTGTGGAAGGGACTTATCATCTATTAATTTACTTGTATTGATCCTATAAACAATTTAATATAGGTCTAGTTTTTCCCACCAATTTTGGAGCTCTGGCTCATGGACTAAGAAAAATAACTGAACCGGTTCCCATTGGGAACCAACCGGTGGAAAAGGGGGTCTCAGTGATTGTCCAAAGATATTATTTTTCTGATTACAATTGTTATTAGGACTTGTCAAACGATTACACATTTTAATCAGATTAGCGACGGTTTAAAAATAACTCATCTCGATTAATCACCATTCGAACTAAGTCCAAAATATGCCATGTTTTTTTCTGTATATTGTTGTGGGGATGGAAACGATAAATGACAGAAGGCAGATATATACATTTAACACGCATGTGTTATTATGTTTTATTCTTTATAACAAATCCAGTGTGTCATAGGACGGTGTCTCCGTCTCTCACCCCGTTGGCGTGCTGTGATTTGAGCCTCTGCACAATAGAGCGTCGCAGTCCCGCCCCCTCGAGAGACCCGGAAATTAAATCGCCGTTCATTTTCCTCATAGACTTTTCTTAAAGTATTTATTTAAAGACGGTTACGCCGCGGACAAAGACAACTCGGATCGTGACAAATCATGACAATGAACACAATGTTTTGGGGCCGATCAAATCATTAGAAAGAAGAAAATAAAGGCAGGAGACAACACTATTTGTTTTATTTTCTTCTTATAAATTATTTGATCGGCCCAAGCTCTATAGAGCGTCGCAGTCCCTCCCCCTTTCATGACGACGCCTGCAGGCGTTGTCATGAAAGGGAAACAAAAGAAATAGTGTTTTATCCTGCCTTTATTTTCTTCTTATGTTGTGTTTGTTGTCAGGGAGCCATGATTCAGCTATTTTCAGCAAGTGTAAAAACACTCATTATGACGGCATCAGTGACTGAACTAAAATAGAAATTTGCTGCCAAAAGTGTTGTTTTTGGCAGCAAATTTCTATTTTAGTTCAGTCATAGTATTTGGACTGAAACTTAATTTAGTTTTAGTCACATTTTAGTCATAAGATTTTAGTCAACTAAATCTACAGTTGATTTAGTCGACTAAAATGTGTTTTGGCGGGCCTTGATGCCGTCGTAATGAGTGTTTTTACACTTGCTGAAAATAGCTGATCTACCATACAGACAGGGCTAGATAGTGCAGAGTGGATGGGACTATGGGATGGATGGTGTGGGTCATCCAAGCATGCATTGAGTTCAAATCTAATTCATTTCACAATTTAATTAACTCAGTTAATTTAACAGCCCTAACAGACAGACAGACAGACAGACAGACAGACAGACAGACAAACACGGCGTCTCACTGCTTCCATTGTCTCCGTATACAGAGCCGGACGCTGTCAGGTTGGTGGGAGGAGCCAGTGACTGTGGCGGCAGACTGGAGGTGAGACACCGGGGGGAGTGGAGACCGGCGACCGACCGGTCCGGATGGAACCTCAAGTCATTGTCTGTGGTCTGTAGACAGTTGGACTGTGGCGCCGCCCTGTCTACACAAGGGGGTACCGCTGACTCAGACGTACCGGTCTGGAGGGTCACGTTCTCCTGCGTGGGATCTGAGTCCTCGCTGGGGGAGTGTGTGACGCTGGAGCCTCGTCCATTCTACGGCTCCAGGCTGGACCTGATCTGTTCAGGTAAAAACAGGAACAGGAACACCTCTATAGAAGAACCAGTTTGATTTGTTAACGGTTCTATTACGTAACCCGTGTTCCCCCGCTATTTAATCCAATATTCTACGCTGCCGAGATTGTTTTATTACCTTTAGAGCATATACGCCGAAGTATTTGCAGCTTTCAACCACGAAAAATAGTCCTTTGTTGATCAGAATTAACCAGCGGCCAGCATGCTGTATAATAACAGCATGTTGTAGTCCAAACAAACGGCCCGTCCACTTGCATTGGGCTCAATTTCCCAGAAGCCCTAGCAGCAGCCCAGAGGATGACTTGATGTCCGGTTTTTCGTCATCATAACGCGACGGCCTCGTCACCATGTCATCATAACGCGACGGCCTCGTCACCAGGTCATCATAACGCGACGGCCTCGTCACCAGGTCATCATAACGCGACGGCCTCGTCACCAGGTCATCATAACGCGACGGCCTCGTCACCATGAGGTCATCATAACGCGACGGCCTCGTCACCAGGTCATCATAACGCGACGGCCTCGTCACCAGGTCATCATAACGCGACGGCCTCGTCACCAGGTCATCATAACGCGACGGCCTTGTCACCAGGTCATCATAACGCGACGGCCTCGTCACCATGAGGTCATCATAACGCGACGGCCTCGTCACCATGTCATCATAACGCGACGGCCTCGTCACCAGGTCATCATAACGCGACGGCCTCGTCACCAGGTCATCATAACGCGACGGCCTTGTCACCAGGTCATCATAACGCGACGGCCTCGTCACCATGAGGTCATCATAACGCGACGGCCTCGTCACCATGTCATCATAACGCGACGGCCTCGTCACCAGGTCATCATAACGCGACGGCCTCGTCACCATGAGGTCATCATAACGCGACGGCCTCGTCACCAGGTCATCATAACGCGACGGCCTCGTCACCAGGTCATCATAACGCGACGGCCTCGTCACCATGTCATCATAACGCGACGGCCTCGTCACCAGGTCATCATAACGCGACGGCCTCGTCACCATGTCATCATAACGCGACGGCCTCGTCACCAGGTCATCATAACGCGACGGCCTCGTCACCAGGTCATCATAACGCGACGGCCTCGTCACCAGGTCATCATAACGCCTCGTCACCAGGTCATCATAACGCGACGGCCTCGTCACCATGAGGTCATCATAACGCGACGGCCTCGTCACCATGTCATCATAACGCGACGGCCTCGTCACCAGGTCATCATAACGCGACGGCCTCGTCACCATGTCATCATAACGCGACGGCCTCGTCACCAGGTCATCATAACGCGACGGCCTCGTCACCAGGTCATCATAACGCGACGGCCTCGTCACCAGGTCATCATAACGCGACGGCCTCGTCACCAGGTCATCATAACGCGACGGCCTCGTCACCAGGTCATCATAACGCGACGGCCTCGTCACCAGGTCATCATAACGCGACGGCCTTGTCACCAGGTCATCATAACGCGACGGCCTCGTCACCAGGTCATCATAACGCGACGGCCTCGTCACCATGAGGTCATCATAACGCGACGGCCTCGTCACCATGTCATCATAACGCGACGGCCTCGTCACCAGGTCATCATAACGCGACGGCCTCGTCACCATGAGGTCATCATAACGCGACGGCCTCGTCACCAGGTCATCATAACGCGACGGCCTCGTCACCAGGTCATCATAACGCGACGGCCTCGTCACCAGGTCATCATAACGCGACGGCCTCGTCACCATGTCATCATAACGCGACGGCCTCGTCACCAGGTCATCATAACGCGACGGCCTCGTCACCAGGTCATCATAACGCGACGGCCTCGTCACCAGGTCATCATAACGCCTCGTCACCAGGTCATCATAACGCGACGGCCTCGTCACCAGGTCATCATAACGCGACGGCCTCGTCACCAGGTCATCATAACGCGACGGCCTCGTCACCATGAGGTCATCATAACGCGACGGCCTCGTCACCAGGTCATCATAACGCCTCGTCACCAGGTCATCATAACGCGACGGCCTCGTCACCATGAGGTCATCATAACGCGACGGCCTCGTCACCAGGTCATCATAACGCGACGGCCTCGTCACCATGTCATCATAACGCGACGGCCTCGTCACCAGGTCATCATAACGCGACGGCCTCGTCACCAGGTCATCATAACGCGACGGCCTCGTCACCAGGTCATCATAACTTGACGGCCTCGTCACCATGAGGTCATCATAACGCGACGGCCTCGTCACCAGGTCATCATAACGCGACGGCCTCGTCACCATGTCATCATAACGCGACGGCCTCGTCACCAGGTCATCATAACGCGACGGCCTCGTCACCATGAGGTCATCATAACGCGACGGCCTCGTCACCATGAGGTCATCATAACGCGACGGCCTCGTCACCATGTCATCATAACGCGACGGCCTCGTCACCAGGTCATCATAACGCGACGGCCTCGTCACCATGAGGTCATCATAACGCGACGGCCTCGTCACCAGGTCATCATAACGCGACGGCCTCGTCACCAGGTCATCATAACGCGACGGCCTCGTCACCATGAGGTCATCATAACGCGACGGCCTCGTCACCAGGTCATCATAACGCGACGGCCTCGTCACCAGGTCATCATAACGCGACGGCCTCGTCACCAGGTCATCATAACGCGACGGCCTCGTCACCAGGTCATCATAACGCGACGGCCTCGTCACCATGTCATCATAACGCGACGGCCTCGTCACCAGGTCATCATAACGCCTCGTCACCAGGTCATCATAACGCGACGGCCTCGTCACCAGGTCATCATAACGCGACGGCCTCGTCACCAGGTCATCATAACGCGACGGCCTCGTCACCAGGTCATCATAACGCGACGGCCTCGTCACCATGTCATCATAACGCGACGGCCTCGTCACCATGTCATCATAACGCGACGGCCTCGTCACCAGGTCCGTCAGGGAACAAATCCGCTGTTTCTTTTTAAATTATTTTAAAACGGCGAATGAAACGCATTAAACAAATAGCGGGTTTAACGTATTACGCACGGTTGGAACCCTGGATTAAACTATTAGCCGCCGTCAAAGTGTTAACAAATCAAACTAGTTTTTTTTTATCAGGGTTAATTACACCAAATGTTGTAACAACCGGATGAATCGATCCTACTTTGTAGTGGCTTAAAGCCTCTCTGCCGCGGCCGCCATCAAGCTGTTTAATTGGTAGAAGTAAAAGTAATTAAAATGAATTGGTTTCATGTTGTGCTCTCGAGAGTTACATTTTTATTAAACAGCTGCATTACCTAATATAGGCTATACAAGAAGTCTACACATGTAGAGAATGTAGAAGTCTACACATGTAGAGAATGTAGAAGTCTACACATGTAGAGAATGTAGAAGTCTACACATGTAGAGAATGTAGAAGTCTACACATGTAGAGAATGGAGAAGTCTACACATGTAGAGAATGTAGAAGTCTACACATGTAGAGAATGTAGAAGTCTACACATGTAGAGAATGTAGAAGTCTACACATGTAGAGAATGTAGAAGTCTACACATGTAGAGAATGTAGAAGTCTACACATGTAGAGAATGTAGAAGTCTACACATGTAGAGAATGTAGAAGTCTACACATGTAGAGAATGTAGAATTGTTATCTGTTACGGCGAGCATTCGACACAGTGAACCACTGTAGGTTACTGAGCAAGCTTGAGGCTCTGGGGGCGGACAGGGCAACCTGTAAATGGTTCAAATCATATCTGACGGGGCGCGAACAAAGGGTAGAGGTGAATGGCATTTTATCTGACCCAAACACCATGGAATGTGGAGTTCCACAAGGAAGCATTCTAGGTCCAGCCCTATTTTCAGTGTACGTGAATGATATGACAGATGCTTGTAACTGTGAGTTGTTCCTGTACGCTGATGATTCTGCACTGCTAATGTCCCACAAGGATCAAACCACATTAGAAAGCTCCCTGACTGAGGAAGTAGCCAAAGTTAGTTCCTGGCTTATAGATAATAAATTATCTTTACACTCAGGGAAGACAGAATCAATTCTGTTTGGCTCGAAAATCAAATTAGGAAGAAGCACAGACTTCAAGATCAAAATAAATTCGGAATACATAGCAGCAAAATCATCAGTGAAATACTTGGGTTGTATTTTAGAGGGTAACTTAGACGGCCGAAATATGGCCAGCAAGGTGCTAAACAAGGTCTCCAGACTGACTACGTTTCTAGCTCCAACAGCAAGATACATGGATAGGGAGACAAAATTAGTGGTGGCCAACTCCCTTATCCTGTGCCACTTTGATTTTGTGTGTACATCGTGGGTTGGAGGGCTTGATTAAGTCTTTTAAAACAAAGCTACAGTCAGCTCAAAATAGACTGATCAGGGTTATACTAGGGATGGAAGGGATGGAGGGATGGAAGGAGCCAGTTCAGAGAGCTGAACTGGCTCCCGGTAGAATCAAAGGTTACAATGGCTAGACTAAACATGGTCCATAAAATTAAATACGGAGAGGTCCCAGAAGTTTTAAGAACATGTTTCAGGCAGGTAAACGAGGTACACAACCATTTCACCAGAGCCAGTATTGCAGATGTGGTGCTCCCTGCTTTTAAAAGTAAAGTGGGCAAAGGCTCATTCATTTATATAGGAGCCACACAGTGGAACAGCCTGGAATCCAGTCTTAAACTGACCTCCAATTTGAGGACATTTAAACAGAAGACAAAAAAATGGCTACTGGACAAGGTTCCCCTATAAAGGGTCATCTTAGAAGGATGGATAGGGACGTACTTGTTGTGTTGTGTATGTCATGTATATGTACTGTTATGTTTTTGTGATGTATTTTAAAGTATTGTTCCGTTCAGTGTGAGAGGACCCCAGTGGAAATAAGTCTTTGGACTTTACTGTGTAATCCCTTGGATCGCTGATTATAATGCTGTATTATGATTGCTTTTCTAAATAAATCAAATCAAATCAAAAAAATCTCTCTGTGTGTGTGTCTCTCTCTCTCCCCCACCCCCCCCCCCCCCCCCCCCCTCTCTCTCTCTCTCTCTCTCTCTCTCTCTCTCTCCAGAGTCTGTGAGGTTGGTGAATGGGGCCGGTATGTGTTCAGGCAGAGTGGAGGTGAAGTCCAACCAGTCGTGGGTCTCGGTGTGTGAAGAGGAGTTTGACCGGCAGGACGCAGAGGTGGTCTGTAGGCAGCTCGGCTGTGGGGCTCCCTCAGTCCTCCAGGGGGCGCTCTACGGAGAAGAGAAGGCTCCGATGTGGACCAAAGAGTTCCAGTGTGAAGGAAATGAGACTGCTCTCCTGGACTGTAGAACCTCGGACTCGACTAGAAACACCTGCTCTCACGACGAGGCTGTTGGACTCACCTGCTCAGGTAAAAAAAAAGACGAACATAATTTAAGGTTTGGATTATTATTTTACCACCAACGCTATTTCTGCTATAGAGCGCCGACGTCCTGACGTCACTGACGCTCACGCCCGGGTTCCAAGGGGTTCACGAAGTCATGTCTCTATGGAGAATAACATGGGCTCAGATTAAAATCCTTTCATTTGTGGTCCACAAATAAACAAGCTGTCTCTGCGTTATTGTCCTGGAGGCGTATATCTAATGTGTGTCTGAGCATAGACATTAGAGGTGGGATCGGGCCGACTTTATACTACCCGAACCGAACCCGTCACCGACACCTTTGTGTCCAAACCGAAACGAGCCCGACCTTAATTAATAATATATGCGCCTGGCCCGTGCCCGATACCCGACACTTTTTTTTTGTTGAGGAAGGCACTTTAATAATTCCACTGACAGCATACAGCTTGCCTGGCTGTTACCTTTAGACATATTATGCCACACTATATGTCTTGTAAATTACCATGAAAGGGGTCCGTTTTATATAGCCTAGCCTAGCCTACTACGTTGATTAATAAATAGCTATAGTATAACACGCCGTGCACACTACAAAGCACACTGCACAGCACTGTGCGCAGTCAGATGCATACATTACACACACACACACACACACACACACACACACACACACACACACACACACACACACACACACACACTCCTGCAGTTTTATACCAGCATTGATGATTGATTTGACATCGGCAACTCTGCATTGACAATATTTAATCCACACAGCTTGTTCGTGCAAAGTTGCAAACTGCTATTCAATCAAACAATCCGCGCCAGCGGGAGGCCATTATTGGTAGCCTAATTTGCCATGGTCCATTTTGGGCAGGATCAAGTAACTACTCAACTCTTCACTGTTCAACATCTAATAAATCAAACTATTTATATTAATCCAAAAATGGCGGTTTACATGTTGTCATGGAGGAGGAGGATCGCATCCGCCGTGGGTGAGTTCAACCTAGGCTAACGCCGTCCTCCTCTCTTCAGTGGTTCTTCCAGCTGCGCCCCATATAATGTAGCCTCGGATCCCTACGATCATTCTGTAGCTTCAGACCTACAGAATTAGCGTAGGGACTGAGGTTCACAATTTCACATGGGGCTACGTTCGCTGCTGCTGCTGCTGCTTGCAGCATGTGCGTTGCAAGCTTGCGTTGTTGCAACTTGCAAGCGGTGCTGCTGCTTGCAGACAGAGCATTGTCACGCTGCACCACCTTAATATAAAGGCTACTCTAAAGTGCACCATGTGTCCTGGTTAACCAGGAAACACACAGAGAGACAGACTAGTCGGATCGTTTTTATTCATATTTACACTTTATTTTCTATATATCAACAGCATGGTTGCCCGAACCGAAGCCCGACGACCAATTATGATAATGAGCCTTACCCTAGCCCGACCCGTCGGGTACCGACGGGACCCGTCGGGTTTCGGTCGGGTATCCCAGCTCTAATAGACATGGTAACGCCCCGTCTGCCTCTGATTGGCCCAACTACCAAACTATTATATATTGTTATTAGGGCCGGGACTAATAGAGCACCGAAGTCCTGACGTAACTCGCTCATCCCGACCATTCCCCTGGTTCGCGGAAGTGATTTCTCTATGGAGAATAACATGGGGTGATCTTAATATCGTCTACTATAAGCGTTGTGGTCCAAACATAAACAAGCTGTCTCGGCGTTATTGTCAGGGAGGTGTCTCTGTATCGTTTGCAACAGTCAGTCACTCATATATGATACAGTCTGCTTCTAGCGAAAATGTAACTAATTCAGTAGCAGTAACATTAGCGTTTTCTCTCAGTCAGTTGATTCTTCATATCCATATGAGTGAAGCGGCCGGGGTGACATGTTTATTTTTCAAACACAGTTGTTATATGAGGCGATGTCAAATCGCCTCAATGGGGATTACAATGCAACTAAACAAATACATGAACCTGGGGACTGACGCCCTCTACTGAAAGTGACGTCAGACTTCGGTGCTCTATTGCGATTAATTTAGATTAATTAACTACAGAAAAATAAATCGCGATTAACTACAGATAAATTAATCGCACCTTTTTTTTCACCGCGGAACGTTTCTCACTGGGCGCTTTTCTATAGTACTGAAAACTGGAAATAATAAAAAGTCACCCCATTTTGTGTTGCCTAGAACTGGAGGTCTGACAAAAAACAGTAACAATATGAAGTAAGTACAGCTTTGTGATGTCACTGAGATGTACTTGTTACTGTTACTAATTTTTTTTCAGACCTCCAGTTCTAGGCAACACAGAATGGGGTGACTTTTTATTATTATTTCCACAACAGGTATATTAATGACAGTAAAATGTTGAAAATTAGTGGTATCCTGTAGTCACTATTCGTTGATTCACTGGGATACCAAAAAACATTTAAAAAAAGGTTTCTCGCTGTTCTCGGGTTGAATATTGATATGCGATTAATCTAGATTAATTAATCGCATAGCCTCTGATTAATTAGATTAATTTTTTTAATCGAGTCCCAGCTCTAATTGTTATTAATGCCGTTTGCTTTGAATAATTTGATTGAACACACGTGTACGATGTACTATGATGTGATTTGGGTGTGTACTTCTATAAAGTGTTAGTGTTGATTATCGTGTATTAATCTAATTATAGTAAACTAATACTATTATACTAAAAAGGATAAAGGTGAAGGGAAAAGAGACATTTTTACAGTACAATAATATTTATATTCTGTATCGTTTGCGACAGTCAGTCACTCATATATGACACAGTCTGTTTCTAGCGAAAATGTAACTAATTCAGTAGCGGTAACAATAGCGTTGTCTTCATATCCATATGAGTGAAATGGCTGGGATGACATGTTTACAGTTATTATATGAGGCGATCTAAAATCCCCCCTTATGGGGATTACAATGCAA
>NC_139705.1:54159148-54204148 GCF_964188405.1 Protomyctophum parallelum | reverse complement strand
AGATATGAACTGAGAAAGGCTATCAAAGCCGCAAAGAGACAGTACAGAGTCAAATTAGAACTCGACTACAGCGGCTGTGACTCGCGGCGAATGTGGAGCGGACTGCAGGCGGTTACGGGCTATAAACCCAAGTCAGGTAATATCACTGACACCTCCGCGTCTTTACCAGACGAGCTGAACAACTTTTTTGCCCGCTTCGAGGCTCACAACTCGGACCCAGCCACTGCGCAGAGCGCACCGGAGGCGGTGGACCTGCAGGTGACGCAGAGGTCTGTGAGTAAAGCGTTCCAAAAAGTTAATGCTCATAAAGCTGCAGGGCCAGACGGGATAGCCTCTCGTGTCCTTAAGACATGCTATAACCAGCTGTCATGGGTATACACAGACATATTTAACCTGTCCCTGTCATTGTGCGTGGTGCCATTGTGTTTTAAAAAAACAATAATTGTACCCATTGCCAAGAAAAAACCTGTTACCTGTCTCAATGATTATCGACCTGTTGCTTTGACATCTGTTCTCATGAAATGCCTGGAGAAAATGGTTATCTCTTATATCAAGAGCATAATTCCTGCTAGTATTGATCCTTTACAGTTTGCTTACTGTGCAAATAGATCTGTGGATGATGCAATCTCTCTTGCTTTACACACTGCCCTGGTACATCTAGACAAGAAAAGCTCTTATGTCAGACTACTGTTCATAGACTATAGTTCCGCATTTAACACTATTGTACCATCTAAATTAGTGTTGAAACTCAGTGGACTTGGTGTGGGCAGCTCCATCTGTAACTGGCTATTTGATTTTCTGACGGGTAGGCCCCAGTGTGTTCGCATAGGAGAGAGAAGCTCATCCACAATTCTCACCAGAACCGGTGCGCCCCAAGGCTGCTGCCTCAGTCCTCTGCTGTACAGCTTGTTTACGTTTGATTGTGTCGCCAGATACGAGAATAACATCATAATTAAATTTGCGGATGATACCACAGTGATCGGACTAATAACCGACGGTGATGAGAGGGCCTATAGGAGGGAGATAGAGGATCTAACTCTATGGTGCGATAACAATAACCTCTCACTTAACACCAATAAGACCAAAGAAATCATTGTAGACTTTAGGAAGTCCAAAGGCATCCACACCCCCATTTCCATCAAAGGGTCATCTGTCGACATAGTTGATAACTTTAAATTCCTGGGCATACATATCACAGACACATTCACATGGTCACTCAACAACGAGTACATCCTCAAGAAGGCGCAGCAGCGACTGTACTTTCTGAGGCGCCTTAAAAAATTTGGCTTAAGTACAAAAGGACTAGTGAACTTTTATCGCTGTATAATTGAAAGTGTCTTAACTGGCTGTATCACAGTGTGGTACGGTAACACGACCGCTCAGGACTGCAACAGGTTGCAGAGGACCATTAAAACAGCAGCTAAAATCATCGGCACTACAGAATTACCCAGTCTCCATAACATCTACACCACTCGCTGTATGAAAAAAGCCCATAACATCATGGAAGACACCAGCCACCCCGCAAATACCCTGTTCAAACTACTCCCCTCCAAAAAACGCTACCAGAGCATCAAATCTCGTACCACCCGTCTCAGTAACAGTTTTTACCCCCAGGCAGTCAGGCTGCTGAACAGCTGACCTTGAACTGTATTGCACTTCACTTCACTTGCACTTTCTTTTACTGTTTTTTGTCTTTTCTTGCACTATAGATGTTTGTTTATGTCCTGTGTATGTAAGACGGAGAGTGCTCTGAGCAAACTAAATTTCATTGTATGTATACTCTGTATCTATACAAATGACAAATAAACCTGAACCTGAACCTGAACCTGAACCAGTGGAAACCTCGTATGAATCTGATCTCAGGTCAGAATGGGTTCATCAGACCAGTGTGTGTCCAGTGGAAACCTCGTATGAATCTGATCTCAGGTCAGAATGGAATGGGTTAAGGACAGTGTTTTGTCTCCTGTCTGTCTGTACACAGAGCCCGATGACGTCAGGTTGGTGGGAGGAACCCGTCCCTGCTCCGGTACAGTGGAGATGAGACACCGGGGCCAGTGGAGACCCGTGGATCAGTACCACTGGGCCCTGACGCAGGCGTCCGTGGTGTGCAGACAGCTGGGCTGTGGCTCCGCCGTTTCAACAAAGAGGTTCCTCGACGGATCTCGACCCGTGTGGAACCTCAGGTCTTTCTGTGACGGATCCGAATATGCACTGAGGGAGTGTGCGACAAAGATGGATACTTATACCCTCTTCAGCGTGCTGGTGATCTGTTCAGGTAACAAACAACAACATGGGCCCTAGATATATGGACCGTCTACAGTGCATGAAGCAGAACGCAAGTCATGAACTGCATCCGGGCCACACTCACTCCAGAGGGCCACTGTAGTTCCACACTCACTCCAGAGGGCCACTGTAGTTCCACACTCACTCCAGAGGGCCACTATAGTTCCACACTCACTCCAGAGGGCCACTGTAGTTCCACGCTCACTCCAGAGGGCCACTGTACTTCCACGCTCACTCCAGAGGGCCACTGTAGTTCCACACTCACTCCAGAGGGCCACTGTAGTTCCACGCTCACTCCAGAGGGCCACTGTAGTTCCACGCTCACTCCAGAGGGCCACTGTAGTTCCACGCTCACTCCAGAGGGCCACTGTAGTTCCACGCTCACTCCAGAGGGCCACTGTAGTTCCACACTCACTCCAGAGGGCCACTGTAGTTCCACGCTCACTCCAGAGGGCCACTATAGTTCCACACTCACTCCAGAGGGCCACTGTAGTTCCACACTCACTCCAGAGGGCCACTGTAGTTCCACACTCACTCCAGAGGGCCACTGTAGTTCCACACTCACTCCAGAGGGCCACTGTAGTTCCACACTCACTCCAGAGGGCCACTTTAGTTCCACACTCACTCCAGAGGGCCACTATAGTTCCACACTCACTCCAGAGGGCCACTGTAGTTCCACACTCACTCCAGATGGCCACTGTAGTTCCACGCTCACTCCAGAGGGCCACTGTAGTTCCACACTCACTCCAGAGAGCCACTATAGTTACACACTCACTCCAGAGAGCCACTATAGTTCCACACTCACTCCAGAGAGCCACTATAGTTACACACTCGCTCCAGAGAGCCACTATAGTTCCACACTCGCTCCAGAGGGCCACTATAGTTCCACACTCGCTCCAGAGAGCCACTATAGTTCCACACTCACTCCAGAGGGCCACTATAGTTCCACACTCACTCCAGAGGGCCACTATAGTTCCACACTCACTCCAGAGGGCCACTATAGTTCCACACTCACTCCAGAGAGCCACATTGCATATTACTGTCTATATCTACAAGCTCAAATCGGGTCGCACTGTGACGCGTTTAGCTCGTAGATCAATTATTTTTGCTATATTTGAATTGAAAACCAGATCTTTCATTTTTTGCTTATTTTTTTAATTTGAATCCTGATTAATTGTTTTTTTTTACACCTGCAGGTGTTTGAGGGTTCCAACTTCATGGAGACCAGGTCCCCAGGAGGCTCCTCCCACCTCAACAACCACACCCAGCCAGCTGTCAATCACTCTGCCAGCTGTCAATCACTCTGCCAACTCCCCCGTTTCCTGCAGCATAATAAAGTACATTTTCCTCCTGATTTGTCGCTCTGAAAAAAATATATAAATATGAAAATCTTGGGAATAGGCCTATTGTGTGGCTTGTGACGATCGCATCCAATATTTAGTTCAGTGACCATTGGTGCTAATTAACCCATTCTGACCTGAGATCAGATTAAAAAAAATGTCTGTTTGAAAATGTTTCTGTTTCTGAAAAAGCTATGTTTCTGTGTCAGTCGATTTTTCTAAAATAGCAGACCTACAAGCTCGTAGCGCGCCACTCGGTGGCGCTCTACGAGCTTGTGGGTCTGCTATTTTGGAGATCATCATACATCGTCATGCATCATCGCATACCGGCCAATCAGAATGCCTGTTGCCTGTGATTAGTTAGCTGATTTGCTAATTTACATACGACGTGAATTTTCCCTTCAATGTCAATGGCGTTTAACCCATTCTGACCTGAGATCAGATTCATACGAGGTTTCCACTGGACACACACTGGGTCTGATTAACCCATTCTGACCTGAGATCAGATTCTATAAAAATGTCAGTCGTTCTTTCGATTTTTCAAAAAATAGCAGACCTACAAGCTCGTATCGCGACACTCGGTGGCGCGATATGAGCTTGTAGATCTGCTATTTTTCAATAGGTAAAGCATAACATGATGCTGACACCAAAATGGGTGCCCGGTCAGAATGTGTTAATGTTTTATTTAGCGGAATTTTGACCTAATTTAAAGCTGTTAAATATCCTATTTAGAGCCTTATTTTCATAAGGAAATTGAGTTGACATGTTTTAAAAAATTAAATTGTTTTTATTGTTTTTTTTCCAACACACAACCATACATACATCTCAATGAATTAGAATATTGTGTAAAAGTTAATTGTCTTCCTTAACATAATTCAAAACGTGAGACTTTCATATATTCTCAATGTGTGACCTCATCTGGGAGCTACAGAATGAGCGTAGTGCTGAGGGAACATACGTGACTAACTCACATGCTACTAACATGCTTCCCCCCTGTATGCGTGGTCATGTGTCTTTTTACTTTCGCCTTTTCGGCGAAGCCTTCTCCACAAACTGTGCAAGAAAAGGGTTTTCCGCGTGCATGAGTCCTCATGTGCGTTCTCATAGCGCTTCTCTGAGTAAAGCCATTACCACATACTGTACAAGAAAATGGCTTTTCGCCTGTATGAGTCAACATGTGTTTTCCTAGACTACCACGTTCAGAAAAGCGTCTGCCACAAACTTTACAAGTATAGGGCTTTTCACCTGTATGAGTCCTCATGTGTGTTTTTAGAGTGCCCGTTATAGCAAAGCTTTTATCACAAACTGTACAGGAAAAGGGCTTTTCACCTGTATGACTCCTCATGTGTGTTTTTAGATGACTTGTGCTAAGACAGCCTAGACCACATACTGTACAAGACACGAGATTTTCACCTGTATGAATCATCATGTGTATTTTTAGAATGCTTTTTTTAACACAGCCTTTACCACAAATTGTACACAAAAATGGCTTTTCCTCTGTATGAGTCATCATGTGTGTTTTTAGAGTACCATTGGTACTGAGGCCTTTCCTACAAACTTTACAAGTGAACAGCTTTTCTCCTGTATGAGTCCTCATGTGTATTTTTAGAACGCTGGCATTTCGAAAGCTTTTGCTACAAACGGTACAAGAAAAGGTTTTTCTACAAACAGTACAAGAGCAGGGCCCATGTTGCGTCTTGTGTGACTTCAGTGTGTTTACAGCGGACTGTTCTCCACTAGTCTCCTTCCACTCTTCAGTCTCTAATTCAGGACAGTGTGAAGAGAGGAGCTTCTCTGAAAACACAAACACATCAGTTTGTGTTTTCATGTTTTCAGTCGAGGTGCCGGCTACAGGCTCCGTCTCTCTGTTTTCATCGTCATCATCGTCTTCTCTTTTCACCATTTGTAATGTCAACGTTGACCCGCCAGCCTCTTCTGGTCTTGGAAGTAGCTCCTCCTGTTCCTCTTTAATCTGTGGAGGTTCTGGTTCCTCCTGGACCAGACTGGAGCTCCACTTCTCTTTACACACAGGGTCGTGCAGGAGGTCTAGGAAAAGGATACAAAGAGATATTGGATACAGGGCTGGACTGGGTCAAACATTTGGCCGCCGACATTTTCGCGGAATTTGGCCACCACAACCAAGTAAGTGCGCAGATACTCTACTGACTCGTCGGGTTGAGGCACATACAAATACTTCTAAAATACATGAGTCTTCAAATACCAACTAATTGTTGAGCTTAAGTTTTGTTATATGTTCATCAGAGGGACCGTCACCTCTCTCTCTCTCTCTGGCAATCAAGCAAATGCGATTATGCGAAACTTAACTGGCTTATGTGGCCACCCTAATAACAGTGGATTGTGCCTTCTACCTGCACTATTCATATGTTTAATTTGTCATTTTAATGCCAATAGAAAATCGTTTATTTTAATGACTCAAATTAAGTCAAATTAAGCTCCAATCAAGCCCCAAATATCGCATTTTACGCAGCGTTGCACATAAAGACCGCGCTCATGCGTGCTCGCGAGGATTTCGGACGTTTTTAGGTAGTTTACATCGGCCGTTAGCCAAACTAGCTAAACGTTTTTTGTTGTTACAATTTACAATTTAGGCATTTAGCAGACGCTCTTAATCCAGAGCGACTTACAATAATCAAGAACAAAAGCATGGGAATACATCACATAAAAGCATTTATCATGAAACATGCGTAAGCTAAGAAAGTAACAGTGGAATATCTATATTATGAGACTATACATATAAACTATATATATATACTACTATGCTATACATAATTATGTACTATGACGTGCTATGACTATATACAATGCAATTATAGTGCCGTCTACATAACATGCTATAAGTCTGTATCAGATGCTATCTAAGTCTACAGAAATGCTATCTAAGGGGGTGGGGTAAGTGCTATGCGCCTCGGCTATAAACAAAGTGAAGCCTGACTTCACTTTGACCCACTTTCACCGATAAATAAAGGCGGTGCCTGAAACCTACTGAGATCCCTGTGATCTTCAGGGTTCCTGTTCATCTTATTGTCTTAATTAACACCCCGGACGCCCAGGGGTATTTTGGAACCGTTACATCAGGGCGCCCAGCGATTTGCAGCTTCAGAGCCTATTTCAAGGTTGCTCCGCGCCATTTTGGAAGTAGCTAGATGCCAAAACATATCACAGGTTGTTTTCTAATCACTTCCTTCTCAATGTGCACAGAGTGCAAAGTAGGCTATATCATTTTATTTGAGGATCTAAACAGCAGCAGGTATCGTTTCTGCCTCGGAGGTATCGCGATATTTGACTGACAGACAGGAAACGGTGGGAAGTCTTGCGATACTTGGTACGTTCAGAAAGGTACTTTGTGTTCTTTAGATACCATACCTCTATGAAAATTACATCGAAAAGCAACGCAGCAGACAATAATGTGTTACATGTCTTCTGTTATTTTCCAGAAGCGATTACTTTACAAAAGGTCTCAGTCATTCAGAAATGGTGTTTGTTCATGAGCTGGTCACGGAGCTCTCATTGACTCCACCAGTGCATTCTGCAACTTCCGGGTGTAGTTCAAGGAAGCTCTGAGAAGGAAGGGAAGTGGTCACGTGACTGGGCTGCGCCATGACACTTTCATGGACACTTTCATGGGAGCCAAACTCACACCGGAAGTGCAATGAATACATGGCAGTGAATGGAGCCGGCTGGACCAGCTCATAACAAACATTATACTTTATTATTTACATTATGTTATTTTCCAGAAGTGATTACTTTACAAAAGGTCTCAATTATTCATAAATAATGTTTGTTCATGAGCTGGTCACTGAGCTCTCATTGACTCCAGTGTTCATGAGCTGGTCACTGAGCTCTCATTGACTCCAGTGTTCATGAGCTGGTCACTGAGCTCTCATTGACTCCAGTGTTCATGAGCTGGTCACTGAGCTCTCATTGACTCCAGTGTTCATGAGCTGGTCACTGAGCTCTCATTGACTCCAGTGTTCATGAGCTGGTCACTGAGCTCTCATTGACTCCAGTGTTCATGAGCTGGTCACTGAGCTCTCATTGACTCCAGTGTTCATGAGCTGGTCACTGAGCTCTCATTGACTCCAGTGTTCATGAGCTGGTCACTGAGCTCTCATTGACTCCAGTGCATTCTGCCAAACTTCCGGGTAGTTTGGCTCCCATGAAAGTGTCATGGCGCAGCCCAGTCACGTGACCACTTCCCTTCTTTCTCAGAGCTTCCTTGGTGTAGTCAAGGACTGTCTAAAGAGGACGGGACGCGGAGACCGTAAGGGCGCCGCCATGTTGCTCACATGGTGCTCCATGGAAGGAAAGAAACATGCGCAATGGGCTTTATGCAGCCATCACTTCCTCGTTCAGCTTCCTTGGTCTGCAACTGCGCATGTTTCTTTCCTTCCATGGAGCACCATGTGAGCAACATGGCGTCGCCCGTACGGTCTTCGCTTCTTGTCCTCTTTAGACAGTCCTTGGGTGTAGTTTGGCTCCCATTAAAGCATCCATGAAAGTGTCATGGCGCAGCCCAGTCACGTGACCATGTCCTTTCCTTCTCAAAGCTTCCTTGGCTGTAGCTATGTATCTTATAGCTACAGTGTGGAAATCAGATATGGGAGAAGCGTCAGGCACCCAGAACTTGGAGGCAAGAAAATGTACCCTATGGGAGCCAACCCATGGCAAAGCCTAGCCCCTTTCGGGACCCTCGGGTTACCTTTTCTGAAGTTTGGACGTCGGTATACCCTAGGGTCCCTGATCGCTTATTCCACTCTCCATAGGACGCAGATTTACCCACTCTGCGTTCACGGAGAGCCGCGCCGCCGCTTGAGTGTTGGTGAGATGTGTCAAAGATGCATCACACCGCTATAGGAGACAACGGAAACGTGTGCCAAAAAGATAATCGGAGTTGCCGTTAAGTATTTTTAACCGCACCGAGACTGGCTATAGCTGCGTGTCCTAGTTAATGCCTCTGATTAGCCGACCGCGTACATGCAGGATGTTTAGAATGATGTTGTGTCGTGGGAGGCGGGACATGGGAAGTGAGGAAGAGAGAATTTCAGAGAAGCCAAAAGTTTTTTTTTTAAAGATTAAAAATACTTAACGGCAACTTCCGATTACCGCTCTTTCACACGTTGTCTCCTATAGCGGTGTGATGCATCTTTGAAACGTCTCGCCAACAATCAAGCGGCCGCGCGGCTCTCCGTGAACAGAGAGTATGTAAATCTATGTCCTTTGGAGAGTGGAATAACCGATCAGGGACCCTACTAGGCTGACACTCCATTATTCAGTCTGAACGCCCTCCCTACTACAGCCGTTTCTAGGATGGGCGTTGCCAAAGAGGCAGTCTTCGGTGATTGGTTCATAACAACCAATCAGAATAGTAGGAAAGCAGATGGCATTGTGTCAATCATGTAGCTATGGCTAACACGTTTGCTAACCAAACAAAAAGCCAACGAGCGCTACTACGATGATGATGATGTTTATAAAACCTCTCGTGTCTGTAAAGAAACTATTTATCATACGTCGATTTAATAGCCAGATTGATACGGTCGTGAGTTACCGCAGTGGGGGCAGCCATGTTTGTTTGTGTCTGGACGGCACTGTTGTTTGACGTCATCGAGTTGAAACGATGCTGATTCGTCGTACAGATTTCCAAACAAGTCTGAGACCTCCTTCGGGAGCGTCACCAGACCCTAAATCGCCTTTAACATAATTTTTTTATGTGGCTAGCGATTCAGGGGCTGGAGCCAGGCTAGGACCCTACGGTACCGCCATACAAAATTCAGAAAAGGTAACCGAGGGTTCCGAAAGGGGCTAGCCAAAGCCAAGAGGGGAAAGAAGCCTACCGCCTATGTAGACGTGCTGCGGCGCGACAGCTTGGCTGACAACACTGCAGAGCTCAAGAACATGATGATGGATAGGAATCCCGAGTTGGTGTTGGCTAGACCTCACTCTCGCAGCAACTAACTAACTAACTTAGCGACATACAAGCTGAATAGCTTAGTTCCAGGTCGGCTCAGCTGTAGCTAGACTGGTGTTGAACGTCATGTTGTATGAGCATGTGTTAATGTTTACCAACCTGCAGTGTTAGAATGGACGTCCATATCGACATCGATGTCCGGCAGGTTGTTGTGTGTGCCCAGCAGAGTTTCCATCTCTCTCTGGAAGAGCTTGCACGTCCACGCTGTGGCCGCTCTGAGGCGCTCCAGCACAAACACTCTGATGACGACTCTGATATGAAGCTCCAGCTGCTGTCTGTCCAAAACACACAATATGTCCTCTCCCACCGACGTCATGTGTTCGTTTATCTTCAGCCGTACAGACTCCATTTGACACGCACGGCGAGACATGTACGTATTGTTTCAACGCTTTGTTCAACAACACCGTGGGAAAACAACCAATTCAATAAATAACTCTATGAACTGTCTACTCTACTCTGTCAACAAACTCCACACACGATCATTTCATCATTATGAAAAAAAGGACACGCTCCTTTTCGCTTCCGGGGTAACTTGTGTCAAACAACGGTTGCCTTAAAGCCTTTCGCCACCTGGTGGAGGGTGTGTCTAACTGTCAGATAGATAGATAGATATATTTAGGTTCATCTTACATGATACATCATGTTTGCCTGAAAAGGAATCTTTGAAATGTTTCATAATTTTAGAAATAGCCTATATAGTGCTTTCAAAATTGAGAAATCTATAATGGGGCTCAATGGCAGATCTTGGCACGTCAAAAAAATCACTTTCACCTAGAAACTCCATTCACACTTTTTATAATTCAGCTTACTGTGGAGACACATGCTGGAACTTTTCACTTTGAAATGTTTTGTCGTTGTTTGAACCGTCAAGGTATCCTGTGGTGATCCCGTTTGACTAGCACACTGCACCATTGGTACCAGTCAATTCATGCTGCTTTTTTCAGTGTTGAAGTTGTTGAAATCGGTCTTGAAAGTAAAGACTTCAGTGTGGTTTGAACCCACATCCTCCAGATCATGACCTAACTCGCTGAGCTGTGCTACCGTGACCGCAGTCTTCCTTCAATGCCTTTGAGCAACAAAATGAATACAAAACATTAAACATAACAGCAGATTTGTCTATCGTTTGTTGTGCTGTTGTTTATCTAGACGTTTTAATGTGTATATGAATCACAATGGAAACAATTAGCTGTGGTGTAATGTCATTAACTGGTGAACACATTAATGATGACGTCATACTGAAGTGCCCGGATGGGGCTTATGTTGACAAGCTGTACCCACTTGTAAGACACGTTGATTGATGCTTGAAAACTATCGTTCAGTAAACTATACTTACCCAAGCTCTTGTAGTAACAAAGAACACAACATGGTGTCAGAAGTGGAGCTACTTTGAGTGACAGTGCGCGGCGAGAGAAAGTGACTCTATTCAAGAGAACGAAAAGAGAACACACGAGCCGGCATGGACGTGGACGGGGGCGCGGCGCCGCCGGGAGCAGCAGCGGTGAATGCAGCACCTCCGATGGCGACGTTCACCATCAAACCACCGGAGCCTTTCGACTTCGCCAAGCCACACGAGTGGGAGAAGTGGATAAGGAGGTTTGAACGTTTTAGACAGGCGAGCAACCTGGACTCTTCCTCCGAGGCAAACCAGCTGAATACACTGGTCTACTGCATGGGGGACGAGGCTGACGACGTGCTACGCGGGATGGTCCTGACGGCCGAGCAGCGCCAGCGGTATGCTACAGTCAAAGACGGATTTGACAAGTTCTTCATCCCGAAGAAAAATGTCATATATGAACGGGCCAAATTCAACAAGAGAGTACAGCAGCTTTCAGAGCCAGTGGACGTATTCATCACAGCACTGTATGCACTAGCAGCGACCTGTGAGTATGGTGATCTACATGATGAGCTCTTGAGGGACAGAATAGTAGTGGGAATTATAGATGCATCCCTGTCAGAGAGAATGCAACTGGATAGGGATCTCACTCTAGCAAAAGCCATCACAATGGCCAGACAATCTGAGGAAATTAAGAGGCAGCAGTTTGATCTGAGAGAACTAAGTGCCAGCACACCAGCCATGTTAAACCTGTGCAAACCAGAGTTGAAAATAAAGCATGTGGAAAATGTGGAAGATCACCCTCTCACCCAGTGTCTCAGTGCCCAGCTAAGAGTGCAGACTGCCACAACTGTGGAAAACGTGGCCATTTTGGAAAAGTGTGCAGATCAAACAAAACTGTACATGAGGTTGCAGAGGATGTGGATGGACTGTTCTTAGGTGAATTGGGCTCTGGTGAGGACCCCTGGATGGCTGACATCAGCATTAGGGGCAGCACAATGTCCTTTAAAATTGACACCGGGGCAGACGTCACAGCCATCTCTGAAAAGATGTACAAAGATGTCATGCACAGAGAGGGGGAGCTAGAAAAAGCCCTCAAACCACTCTATGGGCCGGGTGGTGTTAAATTGACTGTCCTGGGGTCGGCCACAGAAACACTCTCGTACAAGGAGAGGAACATTACAGAGAGGGTCTTTGTAGTGAGAGGCCTACAGGTGGCGCTGCTGAGTAGGGCAGCTTCAGTTAGCCTCAAGTTAGTGGCCAGAGTTGACACTATAACCCAGGAGACAGTTAGGCAGACTTATCCTAAACTGTGCGATGGACTCGGGCTGGTTCAGAAGGCCTACACAATCAAACTCAAGCCTGACGCACAGCCATTCTCCCTTAAAGTGCCACGGCGTGTCGCTTTGCCACTCATGGGCAAAGTCAAAAAAGAGTTGGAACGGATGGAAAATCTAGGGGTCATCAGCCGCATTGAGGCACCAACAGACTGGTGTTGTGGCATGGTGGTAGCACCCAAGAAGAACAAGGAGGAAGTTCGCATCTGTGTGGACATGACACCACTGAACGTGTCAGTGTGCCGTGAAAAATATATCCTTCCCTCTGTAGAGCAGACGCTAGGCATGCTCACAGGAGCACAATTTTTCACGAAGTTAGATGCAAACATGGGTTTCTGGCAGATTCCCTTGGCCAAGGAATCAGCTCTCTACACCACATTTATCACGCCATTCGGGCGTTACCACTTCAACCGCCTGCCTTTCGGCATCTCCTCTGCCCCAGAGCACTTTCAAAACATGATGGTGTCTGAGGTCACCTCCGGCCTAGAAGGTGTAGTCTGTCACATGGACGACATTCTGGTCTGGGGGGCTACAGAGCAGCAGCATGACGCCAGGACGCATGCTGTACTGGAGAGGGCAGTGAAAGCAGGGGTCACACTCAACATGTCAAAATGTGAGTTTGGGAAGAGAGAGGTCAAGTTCCTTGGTTACATCATCTCAGCAGACGGCATGAGGCCGGACCCAGACAAAACCAGAGCCATGCAGGACATGAAGGAGCCTACAAATATAAGCGAGCTCAGAAGTTTTCTGGGTATGGTGAACCAGTTAGGGAAATTCTTACCTAACCTGGCGGAGAAGGACAAGGCACTTAGAGATCTGCTGTCCAAAAATAATCTGTGGTGCTGGGGTCACGAACAACAGAGGGCTTTCTGCAGACTCAAGCAGGAGCTCTCCACTGCACCAGTCCTCCAGCTCTACGACCCTAACAAGCCACTGAAGATATCAGCGGACGCCTCGTCCTACGGCCTAGGCGCAGTGATGCTCCAGATGGACAGAGAGGTATGGTCACCAGTAGCGTATGCTTCCAGGTCCCTGACTGACACAGAGCAGCGCTATGCACAGCTGGAAAAGGAGGCACTAGCGCTGACATGGGCCTGCGAGAGGTTTAGCGACTTCATCCTGGGCCTACATTTCGACCTCGAAACCGACCACAAACCTCTTGTGAGTCTACTGGGTGGGCAGGCTCTGGACGCTCTGCCACCTAGGATTCAAAGATTCAGGATGCGCTTAATGAGGTACTCCTACACAATCTTTCACACACCGGGGAAGAGCCTCACAACTGCAGACACACTCTCTCGTGCCCCACTCAAAGATGGAGTGATACGGGCAGAAAATGACCTGATGGAGGATACTAATATCTATGTTGACTCAGTGCTGGACAACCTTCCTATGAGTGATAAGTACCTAGCTGAGCTCCAAGAGCAGCTGTGTGCTGACAGTGTCTGTGCCCAGGTCATGAAGTACAGTGTCGAGGGCTGGCCTGAAAGACATCAGTTACAGGGCCCGGTCAAGCACTACTGGCATGAGAGAGCACATCTCAGTGTGCACAATGGACTGCTCCTGCGTGGAATGAGGTTGGTGATACCAGCCATCATGAGAAATAATGTTCTTGACAAGATACATGAGGGGCACCAGGGGGTAGTTAAGTGCAGAGAAGGTGCAGTTCAGACAGTGTGGTGGCCTGGACTGAGCTGTCAGATAAGAGAGCTAGTGCTCAACTGCAGAGAGTGCATCAAAGAAAGGGTTAACCCCAGAGAACCTCTGCTGCCAACCAAACTCCCGGACGGGCCCTGGCAGAAGTTAGGTGCAGATCTATTCACCCTGAGAGAGAAAACATATCTGCTCGTGGTGGATTATTTTTCCAGATTTGTGGAAATAGCACAACTCAGCCCGACTAGGTCCACAGACGTGATAGTCCATCTGAAATCGATGTTCGCACGTAATGGAATTCCCTATCATTTTATGTCTGACAACGGCCCTCAGTTCTCAGGACATGAGATGAAACAGTTTGCAGCTGACTATGGATTTGTGCACGTGACCAGCAGCCCTAGGTATCCGCAGGCAAACGGCGAGGCGGAGCGTGCCGTCCAAACAGTTAAGAACTTGCTCAAGAAGGCCAAAGATCCTTATCTTGCCCTCCTGGCCTACAGGGCCACTCCACTGAGTAACGGCTACAGCCCTGCCCAGTTGCTCATGGGGCGTCGTCTTCGCACCACCTTGCCCGTCCTTCCTGAGAGGTTGAGGCCAGCTCTACCAGACCTGCAGGCCCTTCAGCACAAGGAGCGGGAGAAACGACTGATGGATGCAAAGTGTTTCGATGAGAGACACAGGGCAAGAGCGGTCCTATCTGGTGTGTGGACCACAAGGGACGCTGCGGAGGAACCGTCAACATCTCGTGCCTATGCCAGAGTCTCAGGATGTGACTCAACCTGTGCGGGAGAACGTTCTTCCATGCGCAGGCTCTGGGACCTTGTCTCCGTCTAAGCCATCTCAGAGCACACCTAGTGGTGTGAGAACAAGGTCAGGCAGGGAAGTTAGGAAGCCACAGAGACTCGACCTGTAAGAAAGAGAGAAAAGAAAACATAATGGTGTTTTGATATTGTGAAAAAAAAGAAGTGATTTGTTTTTGTATTCGAGGAATGAGACACATTTGGTTTGGTGTTTAAGAAAAAAAAAAGGACACTGATTTTGTTTTGTTATTTGAATGTTTGACTGTGGTACACTTCGTTTTTCTCTTTAGTGGCAACAATGAATGATATGTGACGTATTGATGTTTTTCTGTGCAAAAAAAAAGAAGAAGAAAGTAGAGAGTGATGTTATTTTGCTGTTGGGGTAAAGAAGAAATATGATTTTGATTTTTTGTGAATTGAAAAGAGATTACAGCTTTGGGTCTTTTCAAACCTTAGTAAGGGGGATGTTGTGTAATGTCATTAACTGGTGAACACATTAATGATGACGTCATACTGAAGTGCCCGGATGGGGCTTATGTTGACAAGCTGTACCCACTTGTAAGACACGTTGATTGATGCTTGAAAACTATCGTTCAGTAAACTATACTTACCCAAGCTCTTGTAGTATTCCTTGCCTCTAACAAAGAACACAACATTAGCCTCTGGCGTTTTTGTCATTTTGCTTTTTATACACAAGCAGCACATTATTGCCTCACTGGGTAAAGAGCATGCCTAGGAATCTGGAGGCCACAGGTTCAAGTCCCATCTTTGATGCTGGAACTTTTTACTTTGAAATGTTTTGTCGTTTCTGAGTTATTTAACTTAAACGCCCAATGCATTCTCAATGGCAATAGCACAAACGTTGGCATGCTACTATTCCTACATATTTACACCTAGAAACCCCATTCAAACCTATTTAGGTTAATCTTACGGTGGACATGTTTGCCTGAAAAGGAATCTTTGAAATGTTTCATAGTTTTAGAAATATAGTGCTTTCAAATTTGAGATATATATCAATGTAGTGTGGCAAATCAGCCACAGTCTGTGGCACATTATTTGTTTTACTCAACAAGTGATTTTTACTTGTATTTTTATGTTTTATAAACATAGAAAATAAAGCAGAATCCTTAGGGTGAATTCAAAGCAATTGTTTCTTTAAACAAAACTGTGTTTATCATATTTAACAGCATTAGACAAATGAAACCTTGTATTATTTGTGGAATCTAACTCAGGTCTCCTAATGAGTAGATACAATAATTAGATCAAGTCATTTTGAGGCAGAGACGCGCTGTAAAATGTTAAGCAATATGATGTTCTTATGCCTAAATTAAAATATAAGTTTCCTTAACCCCTAAAATATATCTTTATACTAGGGTTTATACTGTCAATCAATTACAAATATTTAATCGTGATAAATCGCATGATTGTCCATTGTTAATCGCAAATGAATCACATCATTTTTATCCATTCTAAATATACCTTTACCTTGCCTATTTAGTTTATCTTATTATTGAAACTTCCTGTATTTCGGTTCACCTTTACTTTGAAACTTCCTGTTACCACACCATACTTAGCTGAGGCCTGCTAGCCACACGCACGCACACACACACACGCACGCACGCACGCACGCACACACACACACACTAATCTCACACCGAGTCAGAGAGTGGCAGAGGGGAAGAGGCGCACACAAGCAATTGTTACACTACACAGCAACAAGGTATGAAATGAACTGTAGGCCTACTGAATCAAGTAGGCTAAATGTTGCCTGTAAGACACAGCTACTGAACCAAGTAGGCTAAATGTTGCCTGTAAGACACAGCTTAAGAGAACCTATATCGACTGAAGTTGTTTATATTGTTTGACAGCGACTGACTGCCACACTATGTTGTGACTATTTTGGTGTAGCTGTGACATGGTGTTCAACTGGTTCATACAGCCCTTTAGCGCCCTTGATAAGCATGATGTTATAGTTAGTTTGTTTTGATTTGGAGTCTCATTCATGGTTTGTTTGGGACTTAACCCATTCTGACCTGAGATCAGATTCCACTGGACACACACTGGTCTGATTAACCCATTCTGACCTGAGATCAGATTCCACTGGACACACACTGGTCTGATTAACCCATTCTGACCTGAGATCAGATTCCACTGGACACACACTGGTCTGATTATAACCCATTCTGACCTGAGATCAGATTATAAAAATGTCAGTCGCTCTTCGATTTTTCAAAAATAGCAGACCTACAAGCTCATAGCGCGCCACTCGGTGGCGCGCTATGAGCTTGTAGATCTGCTATTTTTCAATAGTTAAAGCATAACATGATCATTTATCACAACATCATTGTATTTGTTTATGGTATGTTTTGGTGTAGGCTATATTTGATTACTCTGCTTTTTCTTCCTTTGGTATTTTATTGGTCATGTATTGAAGATTTATTGTATTATACTGTATTATAATTGGCTGTGAATTAACCATTTATTGTTGGTTGTATTATTGAAGTGATGACCTTTAATGCACTGCAGCTTAAATTTATTGAAGCTTTTATTCTTGAGTGAAAACTATGAAATGGTTGATATGATATCATAACAGTACGTGCTTCTTTCTTTTATAGTTTTCACGGTGTTGGAACAGAAATAAATACACAAGTTGAGACCACCACTTTGTTTCTTTTCCCTTTTTGCTTCCTTTATGATGAATTCCTGTTCTGTTCTTTAACTATATAGAAGTGTCTATTTGTACGTCTCTAAATGTTTTGATGAATTGAACAATGTGGACCCTGTTGTAAACAAGTGTAATGCTTAATTGGGTCGTCCACTCACAGTTAACAGTCTTTGTATTGAGTTTGTGCTTGAAATGTATACTGTAATTCTGCAAACTGTTAATACATATTTCAATCAATCAATCAATACTCCGAAAGCATACAACTAGACTCTTCAATATAGGCTTTATTACCCATTCTGACCTGAGATCAGATTCCAAAAATGTCTTCTACATCCTGACAGTTTTCTGAAAAAGCTATGTTTCTGTGCCAGTCGATTTTTCAAAAAATAGCAGATCTACAAGCTGGCTTTTGATTGATTCAAATATTTATTAACAGTTTGCAGAATTACAGTACATTTCAAGCACAACTCGATATACAAAGACTTAACTGTGAGTGGACGACCCAATTAAGCATTACACTTGTTTACAACAGGGTCCACCATGTTCAATTCATCAAAACATTTAGAGACATACTGTACAAATAGACACTTCTATATAGTTAAAGAACAGAACAGGAATTCATCATAATGGAGGTAAAAAGGGAAAATAAACATATACAGTGAGGGGAAAAGGGGGGGGGGCGGTGGGGGGGATTCAGATTTTACAGAGGCCAGTTTCGAATTGCAGCCGGCCGTAGGTGCCCTTTGAGAGCGATTTTGAAGGAGTCAAGGGATTCACATGTCTTAATGACTGTTGGTAGGGCGTTCCACATTTTGGTGGCATATAGGAGCGAAAATAATTTAGTCCCTTGTTTGTGCCGAATCTGGGTTGTACATGGTTTGTTGAGCTCCCTCTGGTGTTGTGGGTGTGGACTTCGTCTACATTAAGGCGCGCTATGAGCTTGTCGATCTGCTATTTCTCAATAGCTAACGCATATCATAATGCTAACACCAAAAGGGGTTCCCGCCCAAAATTAACTGTGCACTGCTGGCTGCATGCTGCCTGAGACTGAATGAATGCACGGCCTGCTTGTATGTGTCCAACAGGTGGCGTAGTTGCACATAAAATAACATGTCTATAAAAATGTCTTGAACATCACATGATCACCCAATAACCCTAATTTGAGAACCAACCACTGCTTGACTAAAACCCGGCCCGGGATCGAACTGGGAACATCCCTGTTCCCAAGCGGCCGTCTCAACCGCCGAGCCACTGCCCCATTTCCTTTGCCCTGTCTGGACGTAAAGGGACACTTCACCCCTTTTAGCAACCAGAGCTTATTTTAATGATGTTTAGGACACAAGAAACACTTTCCTGGGGTTTTTAAACTTCTTATTTGTGTAATATTTTCCCCATATTTATACATGTTCTGATAGATTACCCATTAAGACTGTTATTTATACATGTTCTGATAGATTACCCATTAATACTCTCTCTTTCCCTTTACCCATTTCGACCGAGGCCGATTCTAAAAAAGAAAAGTCTTCTGAATCCTGACAGTTTTCTGAAAACGCCATGTTTCTATGTCAGCGGTGCTCAACCTTTTTCATGTCAAGGACCCCCAGAATTATACATACTGTACATGTGTTTGGCCGCTATATGAACTTGTAGATCTGCTCATTTTTTTCAATAGATAAAGTGTAACATAATGAACACCAAAAGGGGTTCCCGTACAGAATGGGTTCATTGATGCCACTGTCTAGTAATTATAGAACAAATCCTTGGAACCTGTTATGCCTTCCCTTGGCTTACTGTACGTCGTACAGTAAGCTGGACATGCCTCTCTGGTACCTGGAGTAAGAGAGGGCTTACTGTACGTGGTACAGTATGGTACAGTATGCCTCTCTGGTACCTGGAGTAAGAGAGGGCTTACTGTACGTGGTACAGTATGGTACAGTATGCCTCTCTGGTACCTGGAGTAAGAGAGGGCTTACTGTACGTGGTACAGTAAGGTGGACATGCCTCTCTGGTACCTGGAGTAAGAGAGGGCTTACTGTACGTCGTACAGTAAGCTGGACATGCCTCTCTGGTACCTGGAGTAAGAGAGGGC
Organism: Protomyctophum parallelum; assembly: GCF_964188405.1. Classification (NCBI taxonomy): domain Eukaryota; kingdom Metazoa; phylum Chordata; class Actinopteri; order Myctophiformes; family Myctophidae; genus Protomyctophum; species Protomyctophum parallelum. The sequence goes on along the minus strand of NC_139705.1, from coordinate 54,184,665 downwards.
TTACTGTACGTGGTACAGTAAGGTGGACATGCCTCTCTGGTACCTGGAGTAAGAGAGGGCTTACTGTACGTGGTACAGTATGGTGGACATGCCTCTCTGGTACCTGGAGTAAGAGAGGGCTTACTGTACGTCGTACAGTAAGCTGGACATGCCTCTCTGGTACCTGGAGTAAGAGAGGGCTTACTGTACGTGGTACAGTAAGGTGGACATGCCTCTCTGGTACCTGGAGTAAGAGAGGGCTTACTGTACGTCGTACAGTAAGCTGGACATGCCTCTCTGGTACCTGGAGTAAGAGAGGGCTTACTGTACGTGGTACAGTAAGGTGGACATGCCTCTCTGGTACCTGGAGTAAGAGAGGGCTTACTGTACGTGGTACAGTAAGGTGGACATGCCTCTCTGGTACCTGGAGTAAGAGAGGGCTTACTGTACGTGGTACAGTAAGGTGGACATGCCTCTCTGGTACCTGGAGTAAGAGAGGGCTTACTGTACGTGGTACAGTAAGGTGGACATGCCTCTCTGGTACCTGGAGTAAGAGAGGGCTTACTGTACGTGGTACAGTAAGGTGGACATGCCTCTCTGGTACCTGGAGTAAGAGAGAGCTTACTGTACGTGGTACAGTAAGGTGGACATGCCTCTCTGGTACCTGGAGTAAGAGAGGGCTTACTGTACGTGGTACAGTAAGGTGGACATGCCTCTCTGGTACCTGGAGTAAGAGAGGGCTTACTGTACGTGGTACAGTAAGGTGGACATGCCTCTCTGGTACCTGGAGTAAGAGAGGGCTTACTGTACGTGGTACAGTAAGGTACAGTATGCCTCTCTGGTACCTGGAGTAAGAGAGGGCTTACTGTACGTGGTACAGTAAGGTACAGTATGCCTCTCTGGTACCTGGAGTAAGAGAGGGCTTACTGTACGTGGTACAGTAAGGTACAGTATGCCTCTCTGGTACCTGGAGTAAGAGAGAGCTTACTGTACGTGGTACAGTAAGGTACAGTATGCCTCTCTGGTACCTGGAGTAAGAGAGGGCTTACTGTACGTGGTACAGTAAGGTACAGTATGCCTCTCTGGTACCTGGAGTAAGAGAGAGCTTACTGTACGTGGTACAGTAAGGTACAGTATGCCTCTCTGGTACCTGGAGTAAGAGAGGGCTTACTGTACGTGGTACAGTAAGGTGGACATGCCTCTCTGGTACCTGGAGTAAGAGAGGGCTTACTGTACGTCGTACAGTAAGGTGGACATGCCTCTCTGGTACCTGCAGTAAGAGAGAGCTTACTGTACGTGGTACAGTAAGGTACAGTATGCCTCTCTGGTACCTGCAGTAAGAGAGAGCTTACTGTACGTGGTACAGTAAGGTGGACATGCCTCTCTGGTACCTGGAGTAAGAGAGGGCTTACTGTACGTGGTACAGTAAGGTACAGTATGCCTCTCTGGTACCTGCAGTAAGAGAGGGCTTACTGTACGTGGTACAGTAAGGTGGACATGCCTCTCTGGTACCTGGAGTAAGAGAGGGCTTACTGTACGTGGTACAGTAAGGTGGACATGCCTCTCTGGTACCTGGAGTAAGAGAGGGCTTACTGTACGTGGTACAGTAAGGTGGACATGCCTCTCTGGTACCTGGAGTAAGAGAGAGCTTACTGTACGTGGTACAGTAAGGTGGACATGCCTCTCTGGTACCTGGAGTAAGAGAGGGCTTACTGTACGTGGTACAGTAAGGTACAGTATGCCTCTCTGGTACCTGGAGTAAGAGAGGGCTTACTGTACGTGGTACAGTAAGGTGGACATGCCTCTCTGGTACCTGGAGTAAGAGAGGGCTTACTGTACGTGGTACAGTAAGGTACAGTATGCCTCTCTGGTACCTGGAGTAAGAGAGGGCTTACTGTACGTGGTACAGTAAGGTGGACATGCCTCTCTGGTACCTGGAGTAAGAGAGGGCTTACTGTACGTGGTACAGTATGGTACAGTATGCCTCTCTGGTACCTGGAGTAAGAGAGGGCTTACTGTACGTGGTACAGTAAGGTACAGTATGCCTCTCTGGTACCTGGAGTAAGAGAGGGCTTACTGTACGTGGTACAGTATGGTACAGTATGCCTCTCTGGTACCTGGAGTAAGAGAGAGCTTACTGTACGTGGTACAGTAAGGTGGACATGCCTCTCTGGTACCTGGAGTAAGAGAGGGCTTACTGTACGTGGTACAGTAAGGTGGACATGCCTCTCTGGTACCTGGAGTAAGAGAGGGCTTACTGTACGTGGTACAGTAAGGTACAGTATGCCTCTCTGGTACCTGGAGTAAGAGAGGGCTTACTGTACGTGGTACAGTAAGGTGGACATGCCTCTCTGGTACCTGGAGTAAGAGAGGGCTTACTGTACGTGGTACAGTAAGGTACAGTATGCCTCTCTTGTACCTGGAGTAAGAGAGGGCTTACTGTACGTGGTACAGTAAGGTGGACATGCCTCTCTGGTACCTGGAGTAAGAGAGGGCTTACTGTACGTGGTACAGTAAGGTGGACATGCCTCTCTGGTACCTGGAGTAAGAGAGGGCTTACTGTACGTGGTACAGTAAGGTACAGTATGCCTCTCTGGTACCTGGAGTAAGAGAGGGCTTACTGTACGTGGTACAGTAAGGTGGACATGCCTCTCTGGTACCTGGAGTAAGAGAGGGCTTACTGTACGTGGTACAGTAAGGTGGACATGCCTCTCTGGTACCTGGAGTAAGAGAGGGCTTACTGTACGTGGTACAGTAAGGTACAGTATGCCTCTCTGGTACCTGGAGTAAGAGAGGGCTTACTGTACGTGGTACAGTAAGGTACAGTATGCCTCTCTGGTACCTGGAGTAAGAGAGGGCTTACTGTACGTGGTACAGTAAGGTGGACATGCCTCTCTGGTACCTGGAGTAAGAGAGGGCTTACTGTACGTGGTACAGTAAGGTACAGTATGCCTCTCTGGTACCTGGAGTAAGAGAGGGCTTACTGTACGTGGTACAGTAAGGTACAGTATGCCTCTCTGGTACCTGGAGTAAGAGAGGGCTTACTGTACGTGGTACAGTAAGGTACAGTATGCCTCTCTGGTACCTGGAGTAAGAGAGGGCTTACTGTACGTGGTACAGTAAGGTGGACATGCCTCTCTGGTACCTGGAGTAAGAGAGGGCTTACTGTACGTGGTACAGTAAGGTGGACATGCCTCTCTGGTACCTGGAGTAAGAGAGGGCTTACTGTACGTGGTACAGTAAGGTACAGTATGCCTCTCTGGTACCTGGAGTAAGAGAGGGCTTACTGTACGTGGTACAGTAAGGTGGACATGCCTCTCTGGTACCTGGAGTAAGAGAGGGCTTACTGTACGTGGTACAGTAAGGTACAGTATGCCTCTCTGGTACCTGGAGTAAGAGAGGGCTTACTGTACGTGGTACAGTAAGGTGGACATGCCTCTCTGGTACCTGGAGTAAGAGAGGGCTTACTGTACGTGGTACAGTAAGGTGGACATGCCTCTCTGGTACCTGGAGTAAGAGAGGGCTTACTGTACGTGGTACAGTAAGGTACAGTATGCCTCTCTGGTACCTGGAGTAAGAGAGGGCTTACTGTACGTGGTACAGTAAGGTACAGTATGCCTCTCTGGTACCTGGAGTAAGAGAGGGCTTACTGTACGTGGTACAGTAAGGTACAGTATGCCTCTCTGGTACCTGGAGTAAGAGAGGGCTTACTGTACGTGGTACAGTAAGGTACAGTATGCCTCTCTGGTACCTGGAGTAAGAGAGGGCTTACTGTACGTGGTACAGTAAGGTGGACATGCCTCTCTGGTACCTGGAGTAAGAGAGGGCTTACTGTACGTGGTACAGTAAGGTGGACATGCCTCTCTGGTACCTGGAGTAAGAGAGGGCTTACTGTACGTGGTACAGTAAGGTGGACATGCCTCTCTGGTACCTGGAGTAAGAGAGGGCTTACTGTACGTGGTACAGTAAGGTGGACATGCCTCTCTTGTACCTGGAGTAAGAGAGAGCTTACTGTACGTGGTACAGTAAGGTACAGTATGCCTCTCTGGTACCTGGAGTAAGAGAGGGCTTACTGTACGTGGTACAGTAAGGTACAGTATGCCTCTCTGGTACCTGGAGTAAGAGAGGGCTTACTGTACGTGGTACAGTAAGGTGGACATGCCTCTCTGGTACCTGGAGTAAGAGAGGGCTTACTGTACGTGGTACAGTAAGGTGGACATGCCTCTCTGGTACCTGGAGTAAGAGAGGGCTTACTGTACGTGGTACAGTAAGGTACAGTATGCCTCTCTGGTACCTGGAGTAAGAGAGGGCTTACTGTACGTGGTACAGTAAGGTACAGTATGCCTCTCTGGTACCTGGAGTAAGAGAGGGCTTACTGTACGTGGTACAGTAAGGTACAGTATGCCTCTCTGGTACCTGGAGTAAGAGAGGGCTTACTGTACGTGGTACAGTAAGGTGGACATGCCTCTCTGGTACCTGGAGTAAGAGAGGGCTTACTGTACGTACAGTAAGAGCCGGGGCGGGAGTGGGAGAGACTTTGGGAAGTCCTTTGTGGCGGTTGTTGTTGTTGTTGTTGTTGTTGTTGATGTTGCTTTGAAGATCTACAAACAATGAGACCCCGACTGTAGCCGTTTCAAAGACCCTGACCTCTAATGACCTCCAATGAAATTCCCAGGGTGGGGTTTTTGTTTATATTTTTAATTTATTTTAATTTATATTTTTTATCCCACGATTTTGTAACCCATTTTTCACCCCTGTGTCAATCATCTAATGTGATCCTGGGCTCTACACACCCTCCACCAACCTAGTCCCCATATATGGGGGACAAGGGGAGACCAACCTAGTCCCCATATATGGGGGACAAGGGGAGACCAACCTAGTCCCCATATATGGGGGACAAGGGGAGACCAACCTAGTCCCCATATATGGGGGACAAGGGGAGAGCAACCTAGTCCCCATATATGGGGGACAAGGGGAGACCAACCTAGTCCCCATATATGGGGGACAAGGGGAGACCAACCTAGTCCCCATATATGGGGGACAAGGGGAGACCAACCTAGTCCCCATATATGGGGGACAAGGGGAAAGCAACCTAGTCCCCTTGTAGATTAGAGCCTAGAGCTTGTAGATTTTTAAATAGCTAAAGCACAACATGATGCTGACACCAAAATGGGTGCCCGGTCAGAATGGATCAGACAAATGCTCTTTGAATGGGAAATTGAGGGGGAGAAATCAAATGGAATATGTAGGATTTATTTTTTATTTAATTAATGCTATACTACAGACAGCAGCACTCTTGAAAACTGAATACGTGCATTGTGGGTTTGAGCTGACAATTTGCCGTCAATCAATCAAGTCACCTTCAAGTGGCAGATGTCAACATATTTGTTTTATAAATTTAAATTAAATATTCTTCAGAGGTCATGTGATCTATACCTGCACACCGCTGGCCTACACACAGCTACCACTTTGGATTGGATTGCAGGAAAGAAATATTTAATCTGATTAATCGCATGATTGTCCATAGTTAACTGTGATTCATCGCAAATTAATCGCATATTTTTTTTATCCGTTCTACCAGTCAGTAACTATCAGTGGTTTTCAAGATTTTTCATATCAAGGTCCATTATTTATTCTGCATTTGAGCCACGGAACCACCATTTGATGACATTTAGCCTTCCTTGTATTGATGTTGGCCAATGGTACCATTACTAGAGATAACAGGCCATGTGGATGTTGGTCTGCTAGCAGAGACTACACCAAAAATAGCCAATATACTATAATATAGCTCGAGCTTGGGTGCTATTCTTATTCTAAAGTGCACAGAATAGATAAAGAAACAGCCGAAATAATATAAACTCCCCTTTTCCATATATATATATATATATAGCCTATACCAGACAGCCAGCCTATCAACAGCGTCGGGCTCCTCGGGCTATGGGATCTATAATAAACAGAGACTTGTCTGGGAGGGTGTTCGCTTAGCGACCGATAGACGCTGCCCCCCCCCCCCCCCCCCCTATCCACTGCACAGAGACAGACAGACAGAGACGCATATAAAGATGAGCGCCGCTAACAGCAGGGTTTCTGCTGTCTCCTGTATTTACAGACCTGTGGAGGAGATATCACAGATATTAATACAGCAACAACAACCATAGCCACCGCCACAAGACAGCATCCGTTCCCTGCGACGACCAGTGTTTCATTAAGGTAAGAAAGACGTCTGACTGTAACGGTGTATAATTGTAGAATCGTGGATAGCCTATATATAAAAAAAGATGCACACTATATAGAATGATGATCATTGGCAGTGCAAGTGCATGCGTCGCAGCCCATGCACTGCCCAAGCAGCATCAGCGTGCGTGTGTGTGAGTGTGTGTGACTGTGTGTGTCTGTGTGTGTGTGTGTGTGTGTGTGTGTCTCTCTCTGTGTGTGTGTGTGTGTGTGTGTGTGTGTGTGTGTGTGTGTGTGTGTGTGTGTGTGTGTGTGTCTCTCTCTCTCTCTCTCTCTCTCTGTGTGTGCGTGTGTGTGTGTGTGTGTGTGTGTGTGTGTGTGTGTGTGTGTGTGTGTGTGTCTCTCTCTCTCTCTCTCTCTGTGTGTGTGTCTGTGTGTGTGTGTGTCTCTCTCTGTGTGTGTGTGTGTGTGTGTGTGTGTGTGTGTGTGTGTGTGTGTGTGTGTGTGTGTGTGTCAGTCAGTAATGCTCGTCACTGTGCCACATGTCTGTAGCGTCCATGCTGGTTTAATTATGGCAGCAATATAAGAAACGATGCCTTTAATATCTCTGCTTTCTTAATGAAATCATACCGTCTTTTCTACAATAAGCGACGTGTTGATCAAAGCAGCGCCGCCAGCTAATTATTCAGCTGATCAGCCACAGCTGTGTGTTTAGATCTGTATCTCATAATATAATGAGCTTCATTCAACAACAACGAACTGCGTGTTTTATAATCCGTTCCGTTCAAACGTAATATATCTTTGGACTGCATGGTGGAGACGGGGAGCTTTTTTATTTATTTAAGGCAGGGCGTTATGTGGTACTGCCGTAAAACACAGGCATTTATCGGTCTAATTATTGTTTTATTTATTTAAGGCAGGGCGTTATGTGGTGCTGCCGTAAAACACAGGCATTTATCGGTCTAATTATTGTTTTATTTATTTAAGGCAGGGCGTTATGTGGTGTTTCTGTAAAACACAGGCATTTATCGGTCTAATTATTGTTTTATTTATTTAAGGCAGGGCATTATGTGGTGTTTCTGTAAAACACAGGCATTTATCGGTCTAATTATTGTTTTATTTATTTAAGGCAGGGCGTTATGTGGTGCTGCCGTAAAACACAGGCATTTATCGGTCTAATTATTGTTTTATTTATTTAAGGCAGGGCGTTATGTGGTGTTTCTGTAAAACACAGGCATTTATCGGTCTAATTATTGTTTTATTTATTTAAGGCAGGGCGTTATGTGGTGTTTCTGTAAAACACAGGCATTTATCGGTCTAATTATTGTTTTATTTATTTAAGGCAGGGCGTTATGTGGTGCTGCCGTAAAACACAGGCATTTATCGGTCTAATTATTGTTTTATTTATTTAAGGCAGGGCGTTATGTGGTGTTTCTGTAAAACACAGGCATTTATCGGTCTAATTATTGTTTTATTTATTTAAGGCAGGGCGTTATGTGGTGTTTCTGTAAAACACAGGCATTTATCGGTCTAATTATTGTTTTATTTATTTAAGGCAGGGCGTTATGTGGTGCTGCTGTAAAACACAGGCATTTATCGGTCTAATTATTGTTTTATTTAAGGCAGGGCGTTATGTGGTGTTTCTGTAAAACACAGGCATTTATCATGTCAATAGGCCTGCCTACTGTATAATGTGCTCTTATCCTTTATCTACACTGTAAAATAGAGTTTGTACCACATCTGACACTATCATTTTTGAGCGGTGCCTATCACTCCATTACGCTGTCTGTCTGTCTGTCTGTCTGTCTGTCTGTCTGTCTGACAGCTGCAGCACCTCACCAATACCGCTGGATGGCACTGTTGAGCAGCGACACACACACACACACACACACACACACACACACACACACACACACACACACACACACACACACACACACACACACACACAGAGGCCAGGGAGGAGGGCTAGTACGTGTAGTTGCACCGCTCAGTTCACACAGGTGTGATTTTCTTTCCCTATCTATTCCAATCCTATCAGTAGATGTTCTTCTGTGTATCATCCTGAACAGTATGCTGTAGCCACGCCCCTGTCTCTGGACCCACCCGCATGGGAACCGCAAGGTTCCCGGTTCGAACCCTGTGGGCTCCCCCAGAGTTAGTGTCAAAGTGTCCTTGAGCAAGACTCTGAACCCCTGATTGTTCTCAATGTGGAGGTCGGTGCCTTGCATGGTTTCCACCGCCATGGGTGTGTGAATGTGTGAGTGTAATGCACAATATATGTAAAGGTGTGAATGGGTGAATGTAATGCACAATCTATGTAAAGGTGTGTGAATGGGTGAATGTAATGCACAATCTATGTAAAGGTGTGTGAATGGGTGAATGTAACGCACAATCTATGTAAAGGTGTGTGAATGTGTGAATGTAACGCACAATCTATGTAAAGGTGTGAATGGGTGAATGTAACGCACAATCTATGTAAAGGTGTGAATGGGTGAGTGAATGGGTGAATGTAACGCACAATATATGTAAAGGTGTGTGAATGGGTGAATGTAACGCACAATCTATGTAAAGGTGTGTGAATGGGTGAATGTAACGCACAATATATGTAAAGGTGTGTGAATGGGTGAATGTAACGCACAATATATGTAAAGGTGTGTGAATGGGTGAATGTAACGCACAATCTATGTAAAGGTGTGTGAATGGGTGAATGTGATGCACAATCTATGTAAAGGTGTGTGAATGGGTGAGTGTAATGCACAATCTATGTAAAGGTGTGTGAATGGGTGAATGTAATGCACAATCTATGTAAAGGTGTGTACATGGGTGAGTGTAATGCACAATCTATGTAAAGGTGTGTGAATGGGTGAATGTAATGCACACTCTATGTAAAGGTGTGTGAATGGGTGAGTGTAATGCACACTCTATGTAAAGGTGTGTGAATGGGTGAGTGTAATGCACAGTCTATGTAAAGGTGTGTGAATGGGTGAATGTAATGCACAATCTATGTAAAGGTGTGTGAATGGGTGAGTGTAATGCACCGTCTATGTAAAGGTGTGTGAATGGGTGAGTGTAACGCACAATCTATGTAAAGGTGTGTGAATGAGTGAATGTAACGCACAATCTATGTAAAGGTGTGTGAATGAGTGAATGCAATGCACAATCTATGTAAAGGTGTGTGAATGGGTGAATGTAATGCACAATCTATCTGAATGTGTGTGAATGGGTGAGTGTAATGCACAATCTATGTAAAGGTGTGTGAATGGGTGAATGTAATGCACAATCTATCTGAAGGTGTGTGAATGGGTGAGTGTAATGCACCGTCTATGTAAAGGTGTGTGAATGGGTGAATGTAACGCACAATCTATGTAAAGGTGTGTGAATGGGTGAATGTAATGCACCGTCTATGTAAAGGTGTGTGAATGGGTGAATGTAACGCACAATCTATGTAAAGGTGTGTGAATGGGTGAATGTAATGCACAGTCTATGTAAAGGTGTGTGAATGGGTGAATGTAACGCACAATCTATGTAAAGGTGTGTGAATGGGTGAGTGTAATGCACAATCTATGTAAAGGTGTGTGAATGGGTGAATGTAATGCACAATCTATGTAAAGGTGTGTGAATGGGTGAATGTAATGCACAATCTATGTAAAGGTGTGTGAATGGGTGAGTGTAATGCACAATCTATGTAAAGGTGTGTGAATGGGTGAGTGTAATGCACAATCTATGTAAAGGTGTGTGAATGGGTGAATGTAATGCACAATCTATGTAAAGGTGTGTGAATGGGTGAGTGTAATGCACAATCTATGTAAAGGTGTGTGAATGGGTGAATGTAACGCACAATCTATGTAAAGGTGTGTGAATGGGTGAATGTAATGCACAATCTATGTAAAGGTGTGTGAATGGGTGAGTGTAATGCACACTCTATGTAAAGGTGTGTGAATGAGTGAATGTAATGCACACTCTATGTAAAGGTGTGTGAATGGGTGAGTGTAATGCACAATCTATGTAAAGGTGTGAATGGGTGAATGTAACGCACAATCTATGTAAAGGTGTGTGAATGGGTGAATGTAATGCACAATCTATGTAAAGGTGTGTGAATGGGTGAATGTAACGCACAATCTATGTAAAGGTGTGTGAATGGGTGAATGTAATGCACACTCTATGTAAAGGTGTGTGAATGGGTGAATGTAATGCACAATCTATGTAAAGGTGTGTGAATGGGTGAGTGTAATGCACAATCTATGTAAAGGTGTGTGAATGGGTGAATGTAATGCACACTCTATGTAAAGGTGTGTGAATGGGTGAATGTAATGCACAATCTATGTAAAGGTGTGTGAATGGGTGAATGTAATGCACAATCTATGTAAAGGTGTGTGAATGGGTGAGTGTAACGCACAATCTATGTAAAGGTGTGTGAATGGGTGAATGTAATGCACACTCTATGTAAAGGTGTGTGAATGGGTGAATGTAATGCACAATCTATGTAAAGGTGTGTGAATGGGTGAGTGTAATGCACAATAGTGAGCTAAAGTGTTCGTGAAGGTGCTTTTGGGAGAACCTCTTGCCCAAAACACTTAACAACAAAAAACTAATGTTGGTTGTACTTGTCACGGTGTGTGTGTGTGTGTGTGTGTGTGTGTGTGTGTGTGTGTGTGTGTGTGTGTGTGTGTCAGCTAGGTGTAGACCTAGCCCTGTAAACATGACTCTCGTATTCATACGAGAGTCATGACGCAACTTCACCCTGGTCTTTGCAGACGCTACATTTACAAATAATTAAAATATATAAACATTCGCATTTCAAATATAAAGTACTCACAAAGTGTCCCACGGGTGTTAGTTAGTAGCAGCGCCAGCGATTAGAATTTCTGCATCCCGCGTTGTTTAATAAAAAGCATTTTTATCCGAGGTGTTATTTTGCCATTGGCTTTCAACTACGCGCCCCTATCGGTCGGGAGGAGGGTGGCACTCGGTGTGTTCGATATAGGTACGCTGACCGCCCTGCCAATACAGACTAATAGGCGAGTGCGCTCCCGGTGTGAAACTGTGGATTTCTCAAACAAACCCTGTTTGAAAAAAGTAGCCGGAGAGCTCGGACAAAAATGCTTTTTATTAAAGAACGCGGGACGCAGCAATTCTAATCGCTGGCGCTGCTACTAACTAACACCCGTGGGACACTTTGTGAGTACTTTATATTTGAAATCTGAATGTTTATATATACGGAAATCTTGTAAATGCAGCGACTGCAAAAAACAGGGCAAAGTTACTGCATGACTGTCATGATAATCATCATGGCAGTCATGTTCCAGGGCTAGGTGTAGACCCAGAGGCAGAACAAGCAGGCAGGTCAGAGGTCAAGTCCAGTATGTATTAAACAAATGACACTTAACAGCTTGAGGTGAAGAGGCAACAGCAGGACTTTACAGCCAGAACACACAGTTAACATCAGACTGGGATCACTTTACAGACAGAACACACAGTTAACATCAGACTGGGATCACTTTACAGACAGAACACACAGTTAACATCAGACTGGGATCACTTTACAGACAGAACACACAGTTAACATCAGACTGGGATCACTTTACAGACAGAACACACAGTTAACATCAGACTGGGATCACTTTACAGACAGAACACACAGTTAACATCAGACTGGGATCACTTTACAGACAGAACACACAGTTAACATCAGACTGGGATCACTTTACAGACAGAACACACAGTTAACATCAGACTGGGATCACTTTACAGACAGAACACACAGTTAACATCAGACTGGGATCACTTTACAGACAGAACACACAGTTAACATCAGACTGGGATCACTTTACAGACAGAACACACAGTTAACATCAGACTGGGATCACTTTACAGACAGAACACACAGTTAACATCAGACTGGGATCACTTTACAGACAGAACACACAGTTAACATCAGACTGGGATCACTTTACAGACAGAACACACAGTTAACATCAGACTGGGATCACTTTACAGACAGAACACACAGTTAACATCAGACTGGGATCACTTTACAGACAGAACACACAGTTAACATCAGACTGGGATCACTTTACAGACAGAACACACAGTTAACATCAGACTGGGATCACTTTACAGACAGAACACACAGTTAACATCAGACTGGGATCACTTTACAGACAGAACACACAGTTAACATCAGACTGGGATCACTTTACAGACAGAACACACAGTTAACATCAGACTGGGATCACTTTACAGACAGAACACACAGTTAACGTCAGACTGGGATCACTTTACAGACAGAACACACAGTTAACATCAGACTGGGATCACTTTACAGCCAGAACACACAGTTAACATCAGACTGGGATCACTTTACAGACAGAACACACAGTTAACATCAGACTGGGATCACTTTACAGACAGAACACACAGTTAACATCAGACTGGGATCACTTTACAGACAGAACACACAGTTAACATCAGACTGGGATCACTTTACAGACAGAACACACAGTTAACATCAGACTGGGATCACTTTACAGCCAGAACACACAGTTAACGTCAGACTGGGATCACTTTACAGACAGAACACACAGTTAACATCAGACTGGGATCACTTTACAGACAGAACACACAGTTAACATCAGACTGGGATCACTTTACAGACAGAACACACAGTTAACATCAGACTGGGATCACTTTACAGACAGAACACACAGTTAACATCAGACTGGGATCACTTTACAGACAGAACACACAGTTAACGTCAGACTGGGATCACTTTACAGACAGAACACACAGTTAACATCAGACTGGGATCACTTTACAGACAGAACACACAGTTAACATCAGACTGGGATCACTTTACAGACAGAACACACAGTTAACATCAGACTGGGATCACTTTACAGACAGAACACACAGTTAACATCAGACTGGGATCTGTATTTATAGATCTATAGATCTATAGAACATAGATCTATAGATCTGTAGATCTGGCAGTGTGAGTCTGTGACAGCAGAATGAGTCCAGCACAGTGTTGTTTTCGTCGACTAAAACTAAGACGATAAATGTTCGTCGACTACCTTTTTTCACTGACTAAAACTAAATTGAAACTAAATGGAAACTAATCTATGATGACTAAAACTAAGACTAAATATACTGACAATTTCGTCAACAAATAAAAACTAGACTAAAATGTTAGGAAGGGACTAGTGGACAACAGATCCAGTATAAGTCATTTTACACTTGGTTGCATGCTGAAAATAGCCGATCTACAAGCTATTGAGCTTGTAGATCGGCTATTGTGTGTAAAAACAGTCGGCATCAAGGCCCGCCAAAATACATTTTAGTCGACTAAATCGCCTGTAGATTTAGTCGACTAAAATCTTATGACACTTAGTCGACTAAAACTAGACTAACAATAAAACATTCCGGTTGACTAAAATGTGACTAAAACTGCTGCCAAAAACAACACTGGTCCAGTATTTATAGAGCGTCGCAGTCCCGCCCCCTTTCATGACGACGCCAGGCCCAGGAAATTAATCACAATGCATTTTTCCTCATAGACATTTCAAAAGGTATTATTTATTTGAACCTCTACCAGGAAATGTTCTATGAGCAGGGCCTGGCTGTAAACAAGTTCTTGAGCTTAGTCCAGTTACCCTGGGTAAACAGTACCTTTAGTCCAGTTACCCTGGGTAAACATAGTACCTTTAGTCCAGTTACCCTGGGTAAACATAGTACCTTTAGTCCAGTTACCCTGGGTAAACATAGTACCTTTAGTCCAGTTACCCTGGGTAAACATAGTACCTTTAGTCCAGTTACCCTGGGTAAACATAGTACCTTTAGTCCAGTTACCCTGGGTAAACATAGTACCTTTAGTCCAGTTACCCTTGGTAAACATAGTACCTTTAGTCCAGTTACCCTGGGTAAACATAGTACCTTTCCTTTCCTTAGTCCAGTTACCCTGGGTAAACATAGTACCTTTAGTCCAGTTACCCTGGGTAAACATAGTACCTTTAGTCCAGTTACCCTGGGTAAACATAGTACCTTTAGTCCAGTTACCCTGGGTAAACATAGTACCTTTAGTCCAGTTACCCTGGGTAAACATAGTACCTTTAGTCCAGTTACCCTGGTAAACATAGTACCTTTAGTCCAGTTACCCTGGGTAAACATAGTACCTTTAGTCCAGTTACCCTGGGTAAACATAGTACCTTTAGTCCAGTTACCCTGGGTAAACATAGTACCTTTATTCCAGTTACCCTGGGTAAACATAGTACCTTTAGTCCAGTTACCCTGGGTAAACATAGTACCTTTAGTCCAGTTACCCTGGGTAAACATAGTACCTTTAGTCCAGTTACCCTGGGTAAACATAGTACCTTTAGTCCAGTTACCCTGGGTAAACATAGTACCTTTAGTCCAGTTACCCTGGGTAAACATAGTACCTTTAGTCCAGTTACCCTGGGTAAACATAGTACCTTTAGTCCAGTTACCCTTGGTAAACATAGTACCTTTAGTCCAGTTACCCTGGGTAAACATAGTACCTTTCCTTTCCTTAGTCCAGTTACCCTGGGTAAACATAGTACCTTTAGTCCAGTTACCCTGGGTAAACATAGTACCTTTAGTCCAGTTACCCTGGGTAAACATAGTACCTTTAGTCCAGTTACCCTGGGTAAACATAGTACCTTTAGTCCAGTTACCCTGGGTAAACATAGTACCTTTAGTCCAGTTACCCTGGTAAACATAGTACCTTTATTCCAGTTACCCTGGGTAAACATAGTACCTTTAGTCCAGTTACCCTGGGTAAACATAGTACCTTTAGTCCAGTTACCCTGGGTAAACATAGTACCTTTATTCCAGTTACCCTGGGTAAACATAGTACCTTTAGTCCAGTTACCCTGGGTAAACATAGTACCTTTAGACCAGTTACCCTGGGTAAACATAGTACCTTTATTCCAGTTACCCTGGGTAAACATAGTACCTTTAGTCCAGTTACCCTGGGTAAACATAGTACCTTTCCTTTCCTTAGGCCAGTTACCCTGGGTAAACATAGTACCTTTCCTTTCCTTAGTCCAGTTACCCTGGGTAAACATAGTACCTTTCCTTTCCTTAGTCCAGTTACCCTGGGTAAACATAGTACCTTTCCTTTCCTTAGTCCAGTTACCCTGGGTAAACATAGTACCTTTCCTTTCCTTAGTCCAGTTACCCTGGGTAAACATAGTACCTTTCCTTTCCTTAGTCCAGTTACCCTGGGTAAACATAGTACCTTTCCTTTCCTTAGTCCAGTTACCCTGGGTAAACATAGTACCTTTCCTTTCCTTTCAGCTGGAAGGCAACATTGTTTTTTTAATTTCGACGTCAGGCCTGAATGGGTTAACCCATTTTGGGGGGTTCCCACCCCAAAATGGGTTAACCAACGGAAAATGAAATGCATTGCATTTCATTTCCTGGGCCGTTCGTTGTTCTGAAAGGGGGAGGGACTGCGCCGCTCTATAGCCTGAAGAACGCAGAAAGGCCTATGACTCTTAATTAAATAAACTTCTTGAACCAGCAAGTGGAGGTGTAGAAAGCCTATACTTTCCTTAGTGGACGCACTCTGAGCCCCCCCCACACACGTATAAACTGTACTTTTTGGCCAAAATGGGATTTTGTTTCCACCGGGAAAAAAATACTTTTAGTTACTTTTTGATTGATTGATTGAAATATTTATTAACAGTTTGTAGAATTTACAGCACAAACTCAATACAAAGACTGTTAACTGTGAGTGGACGACCCAATTAAGCATTACACTTGTTTACAAGAGGGTCCACATTGTTCAATTCATCAAAACATTTAGAGACGTACAAATAGACACTTCTTTATAGTTAAAGAACAGAACAGGAATTCATCATATAGGAAGCAAAAAGGGAAAAGATACATATACAGTGAGGGGAAAGGGGGGGGGGGGGCGGTGGGGGGGATTCAGATTTTACAGAGGCCAGGGTTAGGGTTAGGTTAGTTCGAATTGCAGCCGTCCGTAGTTGCCCTTTGAGAGCGGTTTTGAAGGAGTCAAGGGATTCACATGTCTTAATGACTGTTGGTAGGGCGTTCCACATTTTGGTGGCATAGGAGCGAAAATAATTTAGTCCCTTGTTTGTGCCGAATCTGGGTTGTACATGGTTTGTTGCGCTCCCTCTGGTGTTGTGGGTGTGGGTTATCTACCGATAGTGCCCAGAGAACTGCCCCATATCTTTCCTCCGGTGACAAAAAATCCCTTGCTGGCCAAAAAGTGCATTCATACGTGTGGTGGGGGGGGGGGGGGAGGGGGGGGGGGGGGGGGGAGGGGGGCTCAGAGTGCGTCCACTATATAAGGAAAGGCTTTCTAATGACACAACTCGCCTTTGTTTTGGTGAGTAGCAAAAACGTTCTTTTTATTTAAGCTAAAGAGTAGAGGCTGGTCTGCATTCATGCGAGCGGCGGAAGTTGAGAGTAACATATAGCTCTAAATGAAACGCATTAGAGCTATGGACCAGAGCATTAGAGCTATGGACCAGAGCTAACTTTAGCCCAAGAGGTGTTTGACTATTAACCCATTCTGAACGGTGAACCCATTTTGGTGTTAGCATCATGTTATGCTTTAGCTATTGAAAAATAGCAGATCTACAAGCTCGTAGCGCGCCACCGAGTGGCGCGATATGAGCTTGTAGGTCTGCTATTTTTTGAAAAATCGAAGAGCGACTGACATTTTTAGAATCTGATCTCAGGTCAGAATGGGTTCATCAGAACCAGTGTGTGTCCAGTGGAAACCTCGTATGAATCTGATCTCAGGTCAGAATGGGTTAGAGGCCAACAGGCAGAGGCTCTGAGCCACTGTACTGTACATACAGTATGTGCTTGCCCCCCTAATAATCTACAATGTGTCTGCAGTGCCCATACAGTATGCATTATAAATATGCAAATCTAATGCATGGAGTCATTTCAGCAGAAATGAGATTCATTACCGTTGTTGCAATTCATAACATCCAGCCGTACACACAGCACAAGTGTGTGCTAATTTAACTCAAGAGTGTAAACAAATGGACTTACAGGTGGATTTAAACTATAATGCTTGTGGATTCACACTGTGCATGAATGTCGTCCCATTTGGCATTTCATGTCTGGATGAAATGTGGTTGTTGTTTGGGTTTTAACCCCAGACGTGCTGCTATTCAGTATTTTAGCCGTGACGTGAGCGCCCCCTCCTGAGATACTTCAGTATTTTAGCTGTGACGTGAGCGCCCCCTCCTGAGATACTTCAGTATTTTAGCGGTGACGTGAGCGCCCCCTCCTGAGATACTTCAGTATTTTAGCTGTGACGTGAGAGCCTCCTCCTGAGATACTTCAGTATTTTAGCTGTGACGTGAGCGCCCCCTCCTAAGATACTTCAGTATTTTAGCCGTGACGTGAGCGCCCCCTCCTGAGATACTTCAGTATATTAGCCGTGACGTGAGCGCCCCCTCCTGAGATACTTCAGTATTTTAGCCGTGACGTGAGCGCCCCCTCCTGAGATACTTCAGTATTTTAGCTGTGACGTGAGCGCCCCCTCCTGAGATACTTCAGTATTTTAGCTGTGACGTGAGCGCCCCCTCCTGAGATACTTCAGTATTTTAGCTGTGACGTGAGCGCCCCCTCCTGAGATACTTCAGTATTTTAGCCGTGACGTGAGCGCCCCCTCCTGAGATACTTCAGTATTTTAGCTGTGACGTGAGCGCCCCCTCCTGAGATACTTCAGTATTTTAGCCGTGACGTGAGCGCCCCCTCCTGAGATACTTCAGTATTTTAGCCGTGACGTGAGCGCCCCCTCCTGAGATACTTCAGTATTTTAGCCGTGACGTGAGCGCCCCCTCCTGAGATACTTCAGTATTTTAGCCGTGACGTGAGCGCCCCCTCCTGAGATACTTCAGTATTTTAGCGGTGACGTGAGCGCCCCCTCCTGAGATACTTCCGGGTCCTACTTTTGTGTCGCTTTTGTGTCCCCATGGAGTTATACTGTGACGCTCCGTCGGACTAAATCTGAGACGAAAACAACCACGAAAGTCTAATTTTACCGCTTTCCTCGCAACAACAAAGCTGCGCTGCTCTCCAAAATCTGTCTGTGACAGGCCGTCTGCCCCACACGGAATACTATCGCCATTTTATTTATATTGTGTCAAATAAATCCTCATTAATGCAAACTAGATTCAACATACTCAAGCCTGCACAAATTCTAAATATCCCCCGAAATATTTTACCGAGCAAATGGACTGTTGCCACCTTCAATAATAATGATAATAATAGTCTTTATTGTCTCCACATCATATATTTTTGTTGTCATGGATACTTGTACAAAACATTAATAATTCTACTCGAGTTGGAAGCATTAAGACCCATTTTAACCATCTATGGCTTCCTTTCTGAAAAATAACGTCAATTTAAAAAGATTCACGCGTTTTAGATATTCTATTTACAATGGGATGCGGACGGGAGATGGTGCCACTTGGACCCGGACGTAACGCAGCACTACAAAATGACCCGGACGTAACTAGGACTACAAAATGACCCGGACGTAACTAGGACTACAAAATGACGTCGGACTTAAATACTGAATAGCTCGCTCGGTGAGTGTCGGCCAAGTCAGACTCACGGTGGCAACAGTCTGTGTGATGATCAGTGTTGTTTTTGGCAGCGAATTTCTATTTTAGTTTTAGTCATAGTCATAGTCTAGTTTTCAATTAGTTTTAGTCACATTTTAGTCACCTGGAATGTGTTAGTTTATTTTTAGTCGACTAAATGTCATGAGATTTTAGTCGACTAAATCTACAGGTGATTTAGTCGACTAAAATGTGTTTTCGTGGGCCTTGATGCCGTCGTAATGACTGATTGTACACTTGCTGAAAATAGCCGATCTACACAGCTCACAGCGCGACACCTTGTGAGCTTGTAGATCTGCTATTTTCAGCATGCAACTAAGTGTAAAATTACTTATACAGGATTTCTTGTCCCTTCTTGATATTTTAGTCTAGTTTTTATTTGTTGACGAAATTGTCAGTATATTTAGTCTTATAGTTTTAGTCATCGTAGCTTCGTTTTCATTTAGTTCCCACAACATTTTCGTCAGTGGAAAAAGGTAGTCGACGAACATTCTTCGTCTTAGTTTTAGTCAACGGAAACAACACTGGTGACGATATGAAGCACCGTCTCTTAACATTCTCTGACTGACAGCAGCATCAGGCAATGTGACGTTATACCAAAAGCAGACATGTGTCTACGGCCCGGCTCCAATGAGCTTCTTAACCCATTCTGACCTGAGATCAGATTTATACGAGGTTTCCACTAGGACACACACTGGTCTGATTAACCCATTCTGACCTGAGATCAGATTCATACGAGATTTCCACTGGACACACACTGGTCTGATTAACCCATTCTGACCTGAGATCAGATTCATACGAGATTTCCACTGGACACACACTGGTCTGATTAACCCATTCTGACCTGAGATCAGATTCATACGAGGTTTCCACTGGACACACACTGGTCTGATTAACCCATTCTGACCTGAGATCAGATTCATACGAGGTTTCCACTGGACACACACTGGTCTGATGAACCCATTCTGACCTGAGATCAGATTCATACGAGGTTTCCACTGGACACACACTGGTCTGATGAACCCATTCTGACCTGAGATCAGATTCATACGAGGTTTCCACTGGACACACACTGGTCTGATGAACCCATTCTGACCTGAGATCAGATTCATACGAGGTTTCCACTGGACACACACTGGTCTGATGAACCCATTCTGACCTGAGATCAGATTCATACGAGGTTTCCACTGGACACACACTGGTCTGATGAACCCATTCTGACCTGAGATCAGATTCATACGAGGTTTCCACTGGAGACACTCTGGTCTGATGAACCCATTCTGACCTGAGATCAGATTCTATAAAAATGTCAGTCGTTCTTCGATAAAAAAAAAGCAGATCTACAAGCTCGTAGCGCGCCACCAAGTGGCGCGCTACGAGCTTGTAGATCTGCTATTTTTGAAAAATCGAAGAACGACTGACAAATAGAAACAAAGCTTTTTCAGAAAACTGTCAGGATATAGAAGAACATTTTGTAGAATCTGATCTCAGGTCAGAATGAAAACTGTCAGGATATAGAAGAACATTTTGTAGAATCTGATCTCAGGTCAGAATGAAAACTGTCAGGATGCAGAAGAACATTTTGTAGAATCTGATCTCAGGTCAGAATGAAAACTGTCAGGATGTAGAAGAACATTTTGTAGAATCTGATCTCAGGTCAGAATGAAAACTGTCAGGATGTAGAAGAACATTTTGTAGAATCTGATCTCAGGTCAGAATGAAAACTGTCAGGATGTAGAAGAACATTTTGTAGAATCTGATCTCAGGTCAGAATGAAAACTGTCAGGATGTAGAAGAACATTTTGTAGAATCTGATCTCAGGTCAGAATGGGGTTAGTTGACATTTCTGCTCGGAGATCCACCCTCCACCGCCTCCCTCGTACCAGCCTCTGATTGGCCCACTCTCTCTAGGTCGTTTCTTCCAGCTGGTTACACCTATGTGTGTGTGTGTGTGTGTGTGTGTGTGTGTGTGTGTGTGTGTGTGTGTGTGTGTGTGTGTGTGTGTGTGTGTGTGTGTGTGTGTGTGTGTGTGTGTGTGTGTGTGTGTGTGTGTGTGTGTGTGTGTGTGTGTGTGTGTGTGTGTGTGTGTGTGTGTGTGTGTGTGTGTGTGTTAAATGGTGCATTTATATAGTGCTTTTTCATTTAAAGTGCTTTACATAGACTGTGCATTTCACAAGGCACCAACCAGCACATCAGGAGCAATCAGGGGTTCAGAGTCTTTTGCTCAAGGACACTTTGACACTAACTCTGGGGGAGGGGCACAGGGATCGAACCGGGAACCTCGAGGCTCCCATCCGGCTGCTCTAACCCTGATCCACATGCGTGTGGAGGCGTGTGTGTTTGATGTAGCTAAAATATATTTTGAATAATACTGCTACTTGCGGGGGCACGGTGGCACAGTCTGTGCAGTGCTGTCGCCTCGCAGCTAGAAGGTCCTGGGTTCGATTCCTGCCGGGGACGCTGTGGGCGCTGGCGGCGTGTTCCCTCCTCCGCGTCATCAGTGCCCATACGCGAGGCATTTAAAAAAGAGCATGGCTCAAAAATATTCCTTTAACACTATATCCATCCTTATGTGTAATGTCCTATTTTCTTTGAATGAAAGAAAGAAAGAAAGTTACTTTGTTTACCCAGGGTAACTTGACTAAGAAAGGTACTATGTTTACCCAGGGTAACTGGACTAAAGGTACTATGTTTACCCAGGGTAACTTGACTAAGAAAGGTACTATGTTTACCCAGGGTAACTGGACTAAAGGTACTTTGTTTACCCAGGGTAACTTGACTAAGAAAGGTACTATGTTTACCCAGGGTAACTGGACTAAAGGTACTATGTTTACCCAGGGTAACTGGACTAAAGGTACTATGTTTACCCATGGTAACTGGACTAAAGGTACTATGTTTACCCAGGGTAACTGGACTAAAGGTACTATGTTTACCCAGGGTAACTGGACTAAAGGTACTATGTTTACCCAGGGTAACTGGACTAAAGGTACTATGTTTACCCAGGGTAACTTGACTAAGAAAGGTACTATGTTTACCCAGGGTAACTGGACTAAAGGTACTTTGTTTACCCAGGGTAACTTGACTAAGAAAGGTACTATGTTTACCCAGGGTAACTGGACTAAAGGTACTATGTTTACCCAGGGTAACTGGACTAAAGGTACTATGTTTACCCAGGGTAACTTGACTAAAGGTACTATGTTTACCCAGGGTAACTTGACTAAGAAAGGTACTATGTTTACCCAGGGTAACTTGACTAAGAAAGGTACTATGTTTACCCAGGGTAACTGGACTAAAGGTACTATGTTTACCCAGGGTAACTGGACTAAAGGTACTATGTTTACCCAGGGTAACTGGACTAAAGGTACTATGTTTACCCAGGGTAACTGGACTAAAGGTACTATGTTTACCCAGGGTAACTGGACTAAAGGTACTATGTTTACCCAGGGTAACTGGACTAAAGGTACTATGTTTACCCAGGGTAACTGGACTAAAGGTACTATGTTTACCCAGGGTAACTGGAATAAAGGTACTATGTTTACCCAGGGTAACTGGACTAAAGGTACTATGTTTACCCAGGGTAACTGGACTAAAGGTACTATGTTTACCTGCAGGGTAACTGGACTAAAGGTACTATGTTTACCTGCAGGGTAACTGGACTAAAGGTACTATGTTTACCCAGGGTAACTGGACTAAAGATACTATGTTTACCCAGGGTAACTGGTCTAAAGGTACTATGTTTACCCAGGGTAACTGGACTAAGGAAAGGAAAGGTACTATGTTTACCCAGGGTAACTGGACTAAGGAAAGGAAAGGTACTATGTTTACCTGCAGGGTAACTGGACTAAGCTCAATAACTTGTTTACAGCCAGGCCCTGCTCATAGAACATTTCATGGTAGAGAGGTTCAATGCCTTGTCCACAAAGGGCACTTCAGCGGTGGTCATTTTAACGTGCCGGTCCGGGGATACGAACTACAGCGACCTTCCGATAATATATCAAGACCGCTCCGCAAACCGTTGGGCCACCGCTGCCCCCTTTGAGAGGTATATCTGTTTTGTTTTTGTTTATGTATGTTTTGGAGGGTCAATATGTAGCTACACAGCAGCAGAGATGCTCTGTCTGAGAGAGGGAGAAATGAAATGAGCAGTCCTCTGTGGGGCCCGTGGGGCCTGGCCGATGTTAGCCCACTGAGCAGCAGCCAAGCGGAATGACCAATATTGGGTCAGTGCCTGCTTTGTTAATTGGGGCCTCAACAGGGGGTGTGTGTGTGGGGGGGGGGGGGGGGGGGGGTGAGTAGTGCACTGCTCTCTACTGTACGCCTCCCTAAGTACTACTGTATGGCCTGCCTACTGTATATATCTGTTGTGACTTCTCCTCTGCATGCTGTAGTGTTTAGAATCTAAACACTACAGCATGCAGAGGAGAAGTCATGAAGTCATAACAGAACCATCTAAACTTTAGATGGTTCTGTTATGACTTCATGTTGTAGTGTTTAGATGGTTCTGTTATGACTGCATGCTGTAGTGTTTAGATGGTTCTGTTATGACTGCATGCTGTAGTGTTTAGATGGTTCTGTTATGACTTCTCCTCTGCATGTTGTAGTATTTAGATGGTTCTGTTATGACTTCTCCTCTGCATGCTGTAGTGTTTAGATGGTTCTGTTATGACTTCTCCTCTGCATGCTGTAGTGTTTAGATGGTTCTGTTATGACTGCATGCTGTAGTGTTTAGATGGTTCTGTTATGACTTCATGTTGTAGTGTTTAGATGGTTCTGTTATGACTTCTCCTCTGCATGCTGTAGTGTTTAGATGGTTCTGTTATGACTTCTCCTCTGCATGTTGTAGTATTTAGATGGTTCTGTTATGACTTCTCCTCTGCATGCTGTAGTGTTTAGATGGTTCTGTTATGACTTCTCCTCTGCATGCTGTAGTGTTTAGATGGTTCTGTTATGACTTCTCCTCTGCATGCTGTAGTGTTTAGATGGTTCTGCTATGACTTCTCCTCTGCATGCTGTAGTATTTAGATGGTTCTGTTATGACTTCTCCTCTGCATGCTGTAGTGTTTAGATGGTTCTGTTATGACTTCTCCTCTGCATGCTGTAGTGTTTAGATGGTTCTGTTATGACTTCTCCTCTGCATGCTGTAGTGTTTAGATGGTTCTGTTATGACTTCTCCTCTGCATGCTGTAGTGTTTAGATGGTTCTGTTATGACTTCTCCTCTGCATGCTGTAGTGTTTAGATGGTTCTGTTATGACTTCTCCTCTGCATGCTGTAGTGTTTAGATGGTTCTGTTATGACTTCTCCTCTGCATGTTGTAGTGTTTAGATGGTTCTGTTATGACTTCTCCTCTGCATGCTGTAGTGTTTAGATGGTTCTGTTATGACTTCTCCTCTGCATGCTGTAGTGTTTAGATGGTTCTGTTATGACTTCTCCTCTGCATGCTGTAGTGTTTAGATGGTTCTGTTATGACTTCTCCTCTGCATGCTGTAGTGTTTAGATGGTTCTGTTATGACTTCTCCTCTGCATGTTGTAGTGTTTAGATGGTTCTGTTATGACTTCTCCTCTGCATGCTGTAGTGTTTAGATGGTTCTGTTATGACTTCTCCTCTGCATGTTGTGGTATTTAGATGGTTCTGTTATGACTTCTCCTCTGCATGCTGTAGTGTTTAGATGGTTCTGTTATGACTTCTCCTCTGCATGCTGTAGTGTTTAGATGGTTCTGTTATGACTTCTCCTCTGCATGTTGTAGTGTTTAGATGGTTCTGTTATGACTTCTCCTCTGCATGTTGTAGTGTTTAATAATAATAATAAACTTTATTTGTATAGCACTTTTCATACATAAATGCAGCTCAAAGTGCTTCACAGGGCAGGACACAAAAATAAAATACAATGAAACACAAGTAGTTAAAATGATAGAACAATAGCAGAGAACAAAACCGAATATAAGAACATTAAATAAAAACACATAAAAAAATAAAAATAAAAATAAAACTCAACTAAAAGCAAGGGTGAAGAGGTGAGTCTTGAGTTGAGATTTAAAAATGTCTACAGAGGGTGCGTGTCTGAGCTCGAATGGAAGTTTATTCCAGGCTGTTGGGCCATAGAAGCAAAAAGCTGCCTCACCATACTTTTTTGTGCACATTCTTTTAGGCACTTCAAGTAGGCCAGCATTGGAGGACCTGAGGGGGCGGCTAGGGACATATCTAGGTAGGCAGTCACGGAGGTACGGAGGTGCGAGACCATTGAGAGCTTTATAGACAAGTAACAGAATTTTAAAGTCAATCCTAAAAACAACCGGAAGCCAGTGCAGTGATGCCAAAACTGGAGTAATATGTTCTCTCATCTTAGTTCTAGTTAAAACTCTAGCTGCTGCATTTTGGACAAGTTGTAATCTGTCAGTCGTTTTCTTAGGGAGTCCTGAAAAGAGTGCATTGCAGTAGTCAAGCCGAGAAAAAACAAAGGCGTGGATTAGCGTTTTTGCATCGTCCAAGGACAAATAGGCTCTGATTCGTGCAATATTTCTAACGTGAAAAGAAAGGCAAAAAGGTTTAGATGGTTCTGTTATGACTTCTCCTCTGCATGTTGTAGTGTTTAGATGGTTCTGTTATGACTTCTCCTCTGCATGTTGTAGTGTTTAGATGGTTCTGTTATGACTTCTCCTCTGCATGCTGTAGTGTTTAGATGGTTCTGTTATGACTTCTCCTCTGCATGTTGTAGTGTTTAGAT
>NC_139705.1:54101648-54154148 GCF_964188405.1 Protomyctophum parallelum | reverse complement strand
GCCAGTTGCCCATGTACAGTATGCCCTATACTGTACATGTCCAGCCCTGCATGAAGGGCAGTGCCAGTGAGTAAACTACTGTACATGAGGAGTTCCATCCTCCGTCATCAGTGCCCATACCCGAGGCACGGGTTGGCGAAAGGGCCTTTCTGTGTGGAGTTTGCATCTTCTCCCCGTGTCCCCTAGGGTAGGTACCCTCACATGTTCTCCCCGTGTCCCCTATAGGGTAGGTACCCTCACATGTTCTCCCCGTGTCCCCTAGGGTAGGTACCCTCACATGTTCTCCCCGTGTCCCCTAGGGTAGGTACCCTCACATGTTCTCCCCGTGTCCCCTAGGGTAGGTACCCTCACATGTTCTCCCCGTGTCCCCTATAGGGTAGGTACCCTCACATGTTCTCCCCGTGTCCCCTATAGGGTAGGTACCCTCACATGTTCTCCCCGTGTCCCCTATAGGGTAGGTACCCTCACATGTTCTCCCCGTGTCCCCTAGGGTAGGTACCCTCACATGTTCTCCCCGTGTCCCCTATAGGGTAGGTACCCTCACATGTTCTCCCCGTGTCCCCTAGGGTAGGTACCCTCACATGTTCTCCCCGTGTCCCCTAGGGTAGATACCCTCACATGTTCTCCCCGTGTCCCCTAGGGTAGGTACCCTCACATGTTCTCCCCGTGTCCCCTAGGGTAGGTACCCTCACATGTTCTCCCTGTGTCCCCTAGGGTAGGTACCCTCACATGTTCTCCCCGTGTCCCCTAGGGTAGGTACCCTCACATGTTCTCCCCGTGTCCCCTAGGGTAGGTACCCTCACATGTTCTCCCCGTGTCCCCTAGGGTAGGTACCCTCACATGTTCTCCCCGTGTCCCCTATAGGGTAGGTACCCTCACATGTTCTCCCCGTGTCCCCTATAGGGTAGGTACCCTCACATGTTCTCCCCGTGTCCCCTAGGGTAGGTACCCTCACATGTTCTCCCCGTGTCCCCTATAGGGTAGGTACCCTCACATGTTCTCCCCGTGTCCCCTATAGGGTAGGTACCCTCACATGTTCTCCCCGTGTCCCCTAGGGTAGGTACCCTCACATGTTCTCCCCGTGTCCCCTAGGGTAGGTACCCTCACATGTTCTCCCCGTGTCCCCTATAGGGTAGGTACCCTCACATGTTCTCCCCGTGTCCCCTATAGGGTAGGTACCCTCACATGTTCTCCCCGTGTCCCCTAGGGTAGGTACCCTCACATGTTCTCCCCGTGTCCCCTATAGGGTAGGTACCCTCACATGTTCTCCCCGTGTCCCCTATAGGGTAGGTACCCTCACATGTTCTCCCCGTGTCCCCTATAGGGTAGGTACCCTCACATGTTCTCCCCGTGTCCCCTAGGGTAGGTACCCTCACATGTTCTCCCCGTGTCCCCTATAGGGTAGGTACCCTCACATGTTCTCCCCGTGTCCCCTATAGGGTAGGTACCCTCACATGTTCTCCCCGTGTCCCCTATAGGGTAGGTACCCTCACATGTTCTCCCCGTGTCCCCTATAGGGTAGGTACCCTCACATGTTCTCCCCGTGTCCCCTATAGGGTAGGTACCCTCACATGTTCTCCCCGTGTCCCCTATAGGGTAGATACCCTCACATGTTCTCCCTGTGTCCCCTATAGGGTAGATACCCTCACATGTTCTCCCCGTGTCCCCTATAGGGTAGATACCCTCACATGTTCTCCCTGTGTCCCCTATAGGGTAGGTACCCTCACATGTTCTCCCACATGTTCTCCCCGTGTCCCCTAGGGTAGGTACCCTCACATGTTCTCCCTGTGTCCCCTAGGGTAGGTACCCTCACATGTTCTCCCCGTGTCCCCTAGGGTAGGTACCCTCACATGTTCTCCCCGTGTCCCCTAGGGTAGGTACCCTCACATGTTCTCCCCGTGTCCCCTAGGGTAGGTACCCTCACATGTTCTCCCCGTGTCCCGTAGGGTAGGTACCCTCACATGTTCTCCCCGTGTCCCCTAGGGTAGGTACCCTCACATGTTCTCCCTGTGTCCCCTAGGGTAGGTACCCTCACATGTTCTCCCCGTGTCCCCTAGGGTAGGTACCCTCACATGTTCTCCCCGTGTCCCCTAGGGTAGGTACCCTCACATGTTCTCCCCGTGTCCCCTATAGGGTAGGTACCCTCACATGTTCTCCCCGTGTCCCCTAGGGTAGGTACCCTCACATGTTCTCCCCGTGTCCCCTAGGGTAGGTACCCTCACATGTTCTCCCCGTGTCCCCTAGGGTAGGTACCCTCACATGTTCTCCCCGTGTCCCCTATAGGGTAGGTACCCTCACATGTTCTCCCCGTGTCCCCTAGGGTAGGTACCCTCACATGTTCTCCCCGTGTCCCCTAGGGTAGGTACCCTCACATGTTCTCCCCGTGTCCCCTAGGGTAGGTACCCTCACATGTTCTCCCCGTGTCCCCTATAGGGTAGATACCCTCACATGTTCTCCCCGTGTCCCCTATAGGGTAGGTACCCTCACATGTTCTCCCCGTGTCCCCTATAGGGTAGGTACCCTCACATGTTCTCCCCGTGTCCCCTAGGGTAGGTACCCTCACATGTTCTCCCCGTGTCCCCTAGGGTAGGTACCCTCACATGTTCTCCCCGTGTCCCCTAGGGTAGGTACCCTCACATGTTCTCCCCGTGTCCCCTAGGGTAGATACCCTCACATGTTCTCCCCGTGTCCCCTAGGGTAGGTACCCTCACATGTTCTCCCCGTGTCCCCTAGGGTAGGTACCCTCACATGTTCTCCCCGTGTCCCCTATAGGGTAGGTACCCTCACATGTTCTCCCCGTGTCCCCTATAGGGTAGGTACCCTCACATGTTCTCCCCATGTCCCCTAGGGTAGGTACCCTCACATGTTCTCCCCGTGTCCCCTAGGGTAGATACCCTCACATGTTCTCCCCGTGTCCCCTAGTGTAGGTACCCTCACATGTTCTCCCCGTGTCCCCTAGGGTAGGTACCCTCACATGTTCTCCCCGTGTCCCCTAGGGTAGGTACCCTCACATGTTCTCCCCGTGTCCCCTAGGGTAGGTACCCTCACATGTTCTCCCCGTGTCCCCTAGGGTAGGTACCCTCACATGTTCTCCCCGTGTCCCCTAGGGTAGGTACCCTCACATGTTCTCCCCGTGTCCCCTAGGGTAGATACCCTCACATGTTCTCCCCGTGTCCCCTAGTGTAGGTACCCTCACATGTTCTCCCCGTGTCCCCTAGGGTAGGTACCCTCACATGTTCTCCCCGTGTCCCCTAGGGTAGGTACCCTCACATGTTCTCCCCGTGTCCCCTAGGGTAGGTACCCTCACATGTTCTCCCCGTGTCCCCTAGGGTAGATACCCTCACATGTTCTCCCCGTGTCCCCTAGGGTAGGTACCCTCACATGTTCTCCCCGTGTCCCCTAGGGTAGGTACCCTCACATGTTCTCCCTGTGTCCTCTATAGGGTAGGTACCCTCACATGTTCTCCCCGTGTCCCCTAGGGTAGGTACCCTCACATGTTCAGTTCTCCCCGTGTCCCCTAGGGTAGATACCCTCACATGTTCTCCCCGTGTCCCCTAGGGTAGGTACCCTCACATGTTCTCCCCGTGTCCCCTATAGGGTAGGTATACCCTCACATGTTCTCCCCGTGTCCCCTAGGGTAGATACCCTCACATGTTCTCCCCGTGTCCCCTAGGGTAGGTACCCTCACATGTTCTCCCTGTGTCCCCTATAGGGTAGGTACCCTCACATGTTCTCCCCGTGTCCCCTAGGGTAGGTACCCTCACATGTTCTCCCCGTGTCCCCTATAGGGTAGGTACCCTCACATGTTCTCCCCGTGTCCCCTATAGTGTAGGTACCCTCACATGTTCTCCCCGTGTCCCCTAGCGTAGGTACCCTCACATGTTCTCCCTGTGTCCCCTACAGGGTAGGTACCCTCACATGTTCTCCCCGTGTCCCCTAGGGTAGGTACCCTCACATGTTCTCCCTGTGTCCCCTAGGGTAGGTACCCTCACATGTTCTCCCCGTGTCCCCTAGGGTAGGTACCCTCACATGTTCTCCCCGTGTCCCCTAGGGTAGGTACCCTCACATGTTCTCCCCGTGTCCCCTATAGGGTAGGTACCCTCACATGTTCTCCCCGTGTCCCCTATAGGGTAGGTACCCTCACATGTTCTCCCCGTGTCCCCTATAGGGTAGGTACCCTCACATGTTCTCCCCGTGTCCCCTATAGGGTAGGTACCCTCACATGTTCTCCCCGTGTCCCCTATAGGGTAGGTACCCTCACATGTTCTCCCCGTGTCCCCTAGGGTAGGTACCCTCACATGTTCTCCCCGTGTCCCCTAGGGTAGGTACCCTCACATGTTCTCCCCGTGTCCCCTATAGGGTAGGTACCCTCACATGTTCTCCCCGTGTCCCCTAGGGTAGGTACCCTCACATGTTCTCCCCGTGTCCCCTATAGGGTAGGTACCCTCACATGTTCTCCCCGTGTCCCCTATAGGGTAGGTACCCTCACATGTTCTCCCCATGTCCCCTAGGGTAGGTACCCTCACATGTTCTCCCCGTGTCCCCTATAGGGTAGATACCCTCACATGTTCTCCCCGTGTCCCCTAGTGTAGGTACCCTCACATGTTCTCCCCGTGTCCCCTAGGGTAGGTACCCTCACATGTTCTCCCCGTGTCCCCTAGGGTAGGTACCCTCACATGTTCTCCCCGTGTCCCCTAGTGTAGGTACCCTCACATGTTCTCCCCGTGTCCCCTAGGGTAGGTACCCTCACATGTTCTCCCCATGTCCCCTAGGGTAGGTACCCTCACATGTTCTCCCCGTGTCCCCTAGGGTAGGTACCCTCACATGTTCTCCCCGTGTCCCCTAGGGTAGATACCCTCACATGTTCTCCCCGTGTCCCCTAGGGTAGGTACCCTCACATGTTCTCCCCGTGTCCCCTAGGGTAGGTACCCTCACATGTTCTCCCCGTGTCCCCTAGGATAGGTACCCTCACAAAAAAACATGCAGTAATCCTGGTCTTTAAACTACCTCCCCCTGGCCAGCCGGGGCGCCTGATGGAGGGGAAAGGATCTGGTTGGAATAACGTGTTCCTTCCACGCGCTACGTCCAACCAGGGAAACTCCACCCTGTCAGGTGTAAAGGAGCAACTTGGACACTCAGGCATGAAGGAAGCATGAGTTCAAGTCCGTTGCTCTCCCCTTGTCCCCCATATATGGGGACTAGGTTGGTCTCCCCTTGTCCCCCATATATGGGGACTAGATTGGTCTCCCCTTGTCCCCCATATATGGGGACTAGGTTGGTCTCCCCTTGTCCCCCATATATGGGGACTAGGTTGGTCTCCCCTTGTCCCCCATATATGGGGACTAGGTTGGTCTCCCCTTGTCCCCCATATATGGGGACTAGGTTGGTCTCCCCTTGTCCCCCATATATGGGGACTAGGTTGGTCTCCCCTTGTCCCCCATATATAGGAACTAGGTTGGTCTCCCCTTGTCCCCCATATATGGGGACTAGGTTGGTCTCCCCTTGTCCCCCATATATGGGGACTAGGTTGGTCTCCCCTTGTCCCCCATATATGGTGACTAGGTTGCTCTCCCCTTGTCCCCCATATATGGGGACTAGGTTGGTCTCCCCTTGTCCCCCATATATGGGGACTAGGTTGGTCTCCCCTTGTCCCCCATATATAGGAACTAGGTTGGTCTCCCCTTGTCCCCCATATATGGGGACTAGGTTGGTCTCCCCTTGTCCCCCATATATGGGGACTAGGTTGGTCTCCCCTTGTCCCCCATATATGGGGACTAGGTTGGTCTCCCCTTGTCCCCCATATATGGGGACTAGGTTGGTCTCCCCTTGTCCCCCATATATGGGGACTAGGTTGGTCTCCCCTTGTCCCCCATATATAGGAACTAGGTTGGTCTCCCCTTGTCCCCCATATATGGGGACTAGGTTGGTGGAGGGTGTGTAGAGCCCAGGATCACATTAGATGATTGACACAGGGGTGAAAATTGGATTACACAATCGTGGAATAAAAAAATGAACACTGGAGAATTTACTGTGTGGCAACAAGGTCCAATACTTACTGTAGCTGAATGTGATATTATCATAATTATTCATATTGTTGGTACAGTAGAGACAGAGATAACACAGAGCTTTATCTCTGCTCAGTCATCTTTGCGTGTGATTGGAGGGCTTCAATCCAACGTGTTCATGACATGACGCACATTATTGTGTTACTCTGATCGTCTGTAAGCATCCAGAACACTGATTTATGATGAATTCCTGTTCTGTTCTTTAGCTACATAGAAGTGTCTATTTGTACGTCTCTGAATGTTTTGATGAATTGAACATGATGAATTGAACAAGTGTAATGCTTAATTGGGTCGTCCACTCACAGTTAACCCATTTTGGGCGGGAACCCGTTTTGGTGTTAGCATCATGTTATGCTTTAGCTATTTAAAAATAGCAGATCTACGAGCTTGTAAGTCTGCTATTTTTGAAAAACGACTGACGACTGACTACAGAAACACAGCTTTTTTTCAGAAAACTGTCAGGATTTAGAAGACATTTTTTGAGTCTGATCTCAGGTCAGAATGGGTTAAAGGACAACTTATTTTTCCAACCGTTGTTTTAGGTTGTTATCAGAGAGAGAGAGTGTTCTTTTTGTTTCATTTGCTGCTTTCTTTCATTTTAGGGATTTTAGCAATTTTTTGCCCCCAATGCTCGAATGCTCCAAAACTGCTAAAATCCCTAAAACGAAAGAAAGCAGCTAATGAATGAAAAAAAAAACGAAAAAAAACGATAACACTCATCTTTTACTTTCTCTAATAACAACCTAAAACATTAACCTTGGTTGAGTTTTAGCTTTAAGTAAATGTACTTAGTTACTTTTCCACCACTGAGTGATTGCGTCCAGTCATGACATGCTGAAAGTAACGTACCAATAAATAACTTTTACTGTACCTAAAGTGCAGTATTTAAGTAAATGTACTTAGTTACTTTCTCCACCTCTGAGTGATTGCATCCAGTGCCAATAAATAACTTTTACTGTACCTAAAGTGCAGTACTTAAGTAAATGTACTTAGTTACTTTTCCACCTCTGAGTGATTGCATCCAGTGCCAATAAATAACTTTTACTGTACCTAAAGTGCAGTACTTAAGTAAATGTACTTAGTTACTTTTCCACCTCTGAGTCATTGCATCCAGTGCCAATAAATAACTTTTACTGTACCTAAAGTGCAGTACTTAAGTAAATGTACTTAGTTACTTTCTCCACCTCTGAGTGATTGCATCCAGTGCCAATAAATAACTTTTACTGTACCTAAAGTGCAGTACTTAAGTAAATGTACTTAGTTACTTTTCCACCACTGAGTGATTGCGTCATCCAGTCAGTCATGCGTTCAGCAGACCCAGAATGCAGTGGGAGGGATCCGTATCCCAGAATGCAGTGGGAGGGATCCGTATAGCTGTAGCTAGCGTTGCACGCCGCCCAATCAGTGATCTATTTCTCTGTCAGGCAGTGTTGTTTTTGGCAGCAAATTTCTATTTTTAGTTTTAGTCATAGTCTCTTGAATAGTTTTCACTTAGTTTTAGTCACATTTTAACCCATTCTGAACCGGGCACCCATTTTGGTGTCAGCATCATATTATGCTTTAGCTATTTAAAAATAGCAGATCTACAAGCTCATATCGCGCCACCGAGTGGCGCGATACGAGCTTGTAGGTCTGCTATTTTTGAAAAATCGAAGACACTTTTAGAATCTGATCTCAGGTCAGAATGGGTTAATAATGAAACTGTCAGGATGTAATAGACATTTTTAGAATCTGATCTCAGGTCAGAATGGGTTAAGTCACCTGGAATGTTCTAGTGTTTAGTCTAGTTTTAGTCGACTAAATGTCATATGATTTTAGTCGACTAAATCTACAGTTGATTTAGTCGACTAAAATGTGTTTTGACAGGCCTTGATGTCGTTGTAATGACATATTTTACACTTTGGCAGATGTATATCTGCTATTTTCAGCATGCAACCCAGCATAAAACTGGATCTGTTGTCCACTAGTCCCTTCCTAACATTTTAGTATTTGTTGACGAAATTGTCAGTATATTTAGTCTTAGTTTTAGTCATAGATTCGTTTTTATTTAGTTTTCATTTAGTTTTAGTCAGTGAAAATAGGTAGTCGACGAACATTTTTCGTCTTAGTTTTAGTCGACGAAAACAACACTGCTGTGTTGGTGCTGCCATCTAAAGAGCCGCGCAACGTTCCCGGCTGCAACGCACAGCTTCTTTTTTCCCGGGTTTTAGACGGCTGGATGTGGATGGGAAAAGAAGCTGACCGCACTTCCGCGGACGACTTGCCAGATTCCCGTAAAAAAAAAAACGCTCTCCGCGGAGGTGGAGCTTAATTCCCATCCATACCAGCTGTCTAAAAACAACACGCCGCACAGCTTCTTCTTTTTTTTTTTATATATATATTTTTTATCCCACGATTTTGTAACCCATTTTTCTCCCCTGTGTCAATCATCTAATGTGATCCTGGGCTCTACACACCCTCCACCAACCTAGTCCCCATATATGGGGGACAAGGGGAGACCAACCTAGTCCCCATATATGGGGGACAAGGGGAGACCAACCTAGTCCCCATATATGGGGGACAAGGGGAGACCAACCTAGTCCCCATATATGGGGGACAAGGGGAGACCAACCTAGTCCCCATATATGGGGGACAAGGGGAGACCAACCTGGTCCCCATATATGGGGGACAAGGGGAGACCAACCTAGTCCCCATATATGGGGGACAAGGGGAGACCAACCTAGTCCCCATATTAGTGGAGGATATTAAGTCAATATTTCATGAGAATCGTTCACTTTATGGTACAAGCACCAAAATTGGCACACGAGTGCTTCGGAACCTACTCTCTCAGAAAAGTACGTTGTCCACTTGAAAAAACAAAATGGACACCATTTTTCAAGATGGCCGCCAAATGAAAAAGGCCATTTGTGGCGGTTCTGGACAACCGTGGGTCCGACCGACTCGAGACCGGGCACTGCACTCCCTGTGGGTGTGTGGAACGTGTGTGTCGAATTTGAAGTCGGTGGGGCGAACGGTTCTCGAGTTACGTGGATTACAGACGTACACACACACAGAATTTGTGCAATTAGCAGATCATAGGAACGGTTGTTCGCTTGGTGATACAAGCGTGACATTTGCCGTGAACATTCCTTTGGTCAACTCTTTAACTTTTTAAACCGAGCCATCCAAAAATCCAATATGGCGGTGATATTTCAAGATGGCCACCAAAATTAGACTGGTTTTGCATTTCAGCATATATTTGGCTATACCTTTGTGATGTACTGTACCATACTACTGTATAATACTGTACTGTACCGTACTGTACCATACTGTACCATACTGTACCGTACTGTACCATACTGCATGGTACCATACTGTACCGTACTGTACCTTACTGCATGGTATCATACTGTACCATACTGTACCGTACTGTACATATGGGGGACAAGGGGAGACCAACCTAGTCCCCATATATGGGGGACAAGGGGAGACCAACCTAGTCCCCATATATGGGGGACAAGGGGAGACCAACCTAGTCCCCATATATGGGGGACAAGGGGAGAGCAACCTAGTCCCCATATATGGGGGACAAGGGGAGACCAACCTAGTCCCCATATATGGGGGACAAGGGGAGACCAACCTAGTCCCCATATATGGGGGACAAGGGGAGAGCAACCTAGTCCCCATATATGGGGGACAAGGGGAGACCAACCTAGTCCCCATATATGGGGGACAAGGGGAGACCAACCTAGTCCCCATATATGGGGGACAAGGGGAGACCAACCTAGTCCCCATATATGGGGGACAAGGGGAGACCAACCTAGTCCCCATATATGGGGGACAAGGGGAGACCAACCTAGTCCCCATATATGGGGGACAAGGGGAGAGCAACCTAGTCCCCATATATGGGGGACAAGGGGAGACCAACCTAGTCCCCATATATGGGGGACAAGGGGAGACCAACCTAGTCCCCATATATGGGGGACAAGGGGAGACCAACCTAGTCCCCATATATGGGGGACAAGGGGAGACCAACCTAGTCCCCATATATGGGGGACAAGGGGAGAGCAACCTAGTCCCCATATATGGGGGACAAGGGGAGAGCAACGGACTTGAACTCATTCTTCCTTCATGCCTGAGTGTCCAAGTTGCTCCTTTTCACCTGACAGGGGGGAGTTTCCCTGGTTGGACGTAGCGCGTGGAAGGAACACGTTATTCCAACCAGTTCCTTTCCCCTCCCACAGCTTCTTCTGTCCGCGGCTGTGGGGCCGTTTTGCGCTTAGGTGTGGAAACAGTGTGTGTGTGTGTGTGTGTGTGTGTGTGTGTGTGGGGGCAGTCCCTCCCTCTTCCACTGTGTGTGTGTGTGTGTGGGGCAGTCCCTCCCTCCTCCACCCCACAACAGTCTGTCTCTACTATACAGTCATTCTTCCAGTCTGTCTGTGTTGACGTTGACGGCCAGCGGCTCTGTGGAGACAGGCAGCGATAACCTAACAGTCTGTCTGTGTTGACGGCCAGCGGCTCCTCTGTGGAGACAGGCAGCGATAACCTAACAGTCTGTCTGTGTTGACGTTGACGGCCAGCGGCTCCTCTGTGCAGACAGGCAGCGATAACCTAACAGTCTGTCTCTACGCGCCGCGCTGCCTCTCGCTCAGCGGCAGGTTTGAAGAGGATCTGAGAGAAGGAGCTTAATGCAGGAATATAGGACGTATACCCCGACTCTCTCTCTCTCTCTCTCTGCCTTATTCCTGTTGTTACCCGTACTCTCTCTCTCTCTCTCTGCCTTATTCCTGTTGTTACCCGTACTCTCTCTCTCTCTCTCTCTCTCTGCCTTATTCCTGTTGTTACCCGTACTCTCTCTATCGTCTTCCGTCTCCAAACGTGACCCGTTCGTTCCCGCCTCGTCCAACCACCTGTTGACTTCCATCAGAACACCTGGAGGTACAGTGTGTGTGTGTGTGTGTGTGTGTGTGTGTGTGTGTGTGTGTGTGTGTGTGTGTGTGTGTGTGTGTGTGTGTGTGTGTGTGTGTGTGTGTGTGTGTGTGTGTGTGTGTGTGTGTGTGTGTGTGTGTGTGTGTGTGTGTGTGTGTTAGTATATAGCGTTCTATAACTCCGAGGGTGTATAGATTAGAAATGGACAATACTGTATAAATACAGGTCCAATTGACTGATACTTGAATGTGCTGTGTAGATTGTGTTACTGTAAGCGGCTGGGTTTGTTTTGGGTTTCCGACCTGTTTTGTTTAGTGTTTGTGTCCTGAATGACCTGACCTAAATAGTGCTCATTATGCAGAGGGATAAGAGTGTAACGTGAGACAGGGTTTTTTATCTTATCTAGATAGTTCCTGCTGTATACCGGTTTCATGTCATGTCTTACTGCAGTGGTGCCCAAAATGGGGGTCCGGGTACCTCCAGGGGTCCTTGAGGGAGTTCCAGGGGGTCCCCCAGCTAAATGATATAGTCATAGGAACCAAATGGACCCCTTATGGGACTGTAACTCAGAGAGTGTACAAATGTGTATGGGTTAGGGTTAGTGTAATGTGTACACTCTCTGAGTTAAACATGACGCTTTTTATATGGGTCTGAACCAAATGGACCCTGACGGATCCATTGGGTTCCATTTGTACACTCTCAGAGTTACACTAACAGTGATTTTACAGTATAAATTGGGGGTCCCTGCAGAGATATGAATTAAATGAAGAGACATTAAATGGGGGGTCTGTAGCCTAATAATGCATGTGAAACTGGGGGGTCCTTGAGATTAAAGTGGTTGAGAATCACTGCTATAGAGCTGTAAATATCTTCTCTTGTGGGGGTCCCTGGCATGTCTCTTCAAATGGGGGTCCCTGGCATGTCTCTTCAAATGGGGGTCCCTGGCATGTCTCTTCAAATGGGGGTCCCTGGCATGTCTCTTCAAATGGGGGTCCCTGGCATGTCTCTTCAAATGGGGGTCCTTGACATGTAAAGGTTTGGGGACCACTGTTGTAGATTGGCTACAATCTACAACATTGTAGATTGCTATCCGCCCTGCGAAATGTTCATGTCTGACTATTTTGGCTATTTATGACATGAATATGGATGCTATTAGTGTTCATGTGGTTGACTCTGAAAGGGTCCATTTGGTTACATGTTGTACAATGCATGATTGTATTGTGTGTAAGTTGAGCGGATACTGTACATGGCTACTGTACATGGCTACTGTACATGGCTACTGTACATGGCATGATCGGAGCTGGTGTTCATCATCATACTAGCTATACTTTTATGTTACAAACATGGTTCAGTAATTAACAGTCGTGAGGTCGCTTTTATTATGAAATTATAACAGTCTGTGAGGTCGCTTTTATTATGAAATTATGACAGTCTGTGAGGTCGCTTTTATTGTGAAATGATGGTGAATAAGTACTAAAAGTGTGGTCTTTAACGGTCATGGTGGCTACATAGTCGATGCTTGGTCGGTGTGGAAGTTTAAATTTAACAGATTTGACTGAGGGACTTTTTTAATTTTCGTTTTTTCATGTCATGTGAAAGCAGGGAATCATAGCTTCAAATTGACATATTGGTTCAGTTTGACCCACCGGTTGTAGAGATATGGCTTATAGAGTAATGTCTTGCAGAGAAACAGCGAGTTGAGAAAACAGGCTTGAAAAGGTTCACTTCTGTGGACTCTAACATTACACCTAGCTACATGTTTAAGCATTTATTTCATATTTACATGTCTTCTGTGGTCTCTAACATTACACCTAGCTACATGTTTAAGCATTTATTTCATATTTGCATGTCTTCTGTGGACTCTAACATTTCACCTATAGCTACATGTTTAAGCATTTATTTCATATTTACATGTCTTCTGTGGACTCTAACATTACACCTATAGCTGCATGTTTAAGCATTTATTTCATATTTACATGTCTTCTGTGGTCTCTAACATTACACCTAGCTACATGTTTAAGCATTTATTTCATATTTGCATGTCTTCTGTGGTCTCTAACATTACACCTATAGCTTCAGTACATGTTTAAGCATTTATTTCATATTTACATGTCTTCTGTAGACTCTAACATTACACCTAGCTACATGTTTAAGCATTTATTTCATTACATGTCTTCTGTGGTCTCTAACATTACATATAGCTAAATGTTTAAGCATTTATTTCATATTTACATGTCTTCTGTGGTCTCTAACATTACACCTAGCTACATGTTTAAGCATTTATTTCTTATTTACATGTCTTCTGTGGTCTCTAACATTACACCTAGCTGCATGTTTAAGCATTTATTTCATATTTACATGTCTTCTGTGGTCTCTAACATTACACCTAGCTACATGTTTAAGCATTTATTTCATATTTACATGTCAATTTCAGCTCTGACACTTCTTTCAGACATGCTCTAGCTAATCTAGCATGTGAAGAGTCTGCCTGTGATATTAACTCATTTTTGATCAAATGTTTTTCTCCCCCCATGGTGAAAAGCACAATGGCAGTCCCTCAGTCAAATCTGGTCACATTATGGTGCTTATAACTTTCACTCATAAATGGGGAAAGAGAAACGCACACACACACACACACACACACACACACACACACACACACACACACACACACACACACACACACACACACACACACACACACACACACACACACACACACACACCTTACCTGAACACACACCTTACCTAGACATGCATACACCATAAGAACAGGACATGTTGAGGATAATGACCTTTATGAAAAGCGTCGCCTCTCTTGATATTTGCGTCTGTTTGCACAGTAGCAACAAGTGTATGTATAAACAGAAGGCTGGAACACACTGTATTGTTTTAACCCTTTCTGAACGGGAACCCCTTTTGGTGTCAGCATCATGTCGTGCTTTAGCTATTGAAAAATAGCAGATCTACAAGCTCATAGCGCGCCACCGAGTGGCGCGCTACGAGCTTGTAGGTCTGCTATTTTTGAAAAATCGAAGAGCGACTGACATTTTTTAGAATCTGATCTCAGGTCAGATTGGGTTAATCAGACCAGTGTGTGTCCAGTGGAAACCTCGTATGAATCTGATCTCAGGTCAGAATGGGTTAAGGGAGATGATATTTAATCCATTCTTTGTTTTATCTTGGTCTTCAGTTCATGTTACTGTACAGGAATAAGATGCATTGCTATATGACCATAAAAGGTGTAGGCTGAAGATTATTATTACCCTTACCAACTACAAATACTATATAGTTTACAGTTAACAGTTTTTTTTCTTTTTTTCTTCTTAGTATTGTGATAACTGTGCTTATCAGATCATAATAATACGTGTGTTGTTGTACACGTATATTACATGATAAATGATATGTAGATGTACGAATATACATATCATAATACATTTATTTATAATGTCATAATATGAAATGCAAGATCATAAGACGTGTCTGTACTTATGTATCGTCTTGTTTTTAAACATTCTTGTAAACATGGATTGAACTACAAGTCCTCAGTTCCAAAATAGCAGATCTACAAGCTCATAGCACGGGACCGAGGGCCGCACTACGAGCTTGTAGATCTGCTATTTTTGAGAAATCGTGAAAATGCGGCACAAATCATTGAATATATATTCTTTCACAGCGAACATTTTAACTCAAATCTTTGCTTCTGGGGGGGGGGGGGGGGTCCCTGGAACTACATATTTTCAGATGGGGGGGGGGGGGGGGCATATTACATATCATTTTTGGGGTTCTTGACATGAAATATTGAGCACCACTGATACAGAAACATACGTTGTTTATTTTTTACGTCAGACCTAAATGGGTTAAGCAGCTCTGCCCTCAGCCTGTTATAGCGTGTTCCAGTGTGGTGGTTTGACTTTATCTTCATAACATTATGATAGGACATTACTTTATCTTCATAACATTATGATAGGACATTACTTTATCTTCATAACATTATGATAGGACATTACTTTATCTTCATAACATTATGATAGGACATTACTTTATCTTCATAACATTATGATAGGACATTACTTTATCTTCATAACATTATGATAGGACATTACTTTATCTTCATAACATTATGATAGGACATTACTTTATCTTCATAACATTATGATAGGACATTACTTTATCTTCATAACATTATGATAGGACATTACTTTATCTTCATAACATCATATATATAACATTACTTTATCTTCATAACATTATGATAGGACATTACTTTATCTTCATAACATTATCGCATTTAGACCTGATGATGATGAGATTCAGAGAGAGAGAGAGAAACAACAACAAAGATAGCCTATACGTATCAGATTTTCACTCCAGGCAGTCCTTTAGTCAATTAAAAACATATAAACATTGCCTCCAGTGTTTCCAGAAACATGAGGAGAAGACTGTGTCACTCTGTGTGATCCCCGTTAAGGCCATAATTAATACATTCTTTGATTCCCTCAGTCTACACATGAATCTAAACATAACATTCCTCAGTACAGCATGAAAGGTATGGGTACATTACTGGTCACAAACATTTCACTTGCACTGGTCCATCTTGGGAGTCTCAGGAACTTTCGAAAAGCATCATTATAATTCCACCTGAAGTTTTTTCATTTTCGCTTTGCTGTATCGGCACCACAAGTGAGCTGTATAAAGTGGAGTGTAGTAGGTTTTAAAAAGTGCTATTTTTTTTTACATTGTCTGTACTGTAGTACACATATGAAACGTTTGTGCCAGCATGTTGGCTTGACCATAAAGCGTACAGCACTGGCGCTGCACATCATTTAGTTTAGTTTAGTTAATCAGACCAGTGTGTGTCCAGTGGAAACCTCGTATGAATCTGATCTCAGGTCAGAATGGGTTAAGCAAGGTGTAATAATTCCATGATGAGATCCAACATGCGGGGTTAATAAACAGCTGCTCCTCTCAGCGTCATACTGTGGCAATGTGACCCGCTTTGTGAGCTTGTAGATCGGCTATTTTAATTGAAAATCTGAATAATGTTTTGCTATTTTTGAATTGGAATCCTGAAAAGTAACCTTTTTTTATTTCAAATGCATTTAGTTATAGTCATGTTAACTTTATGAACTGTTAACATAACTACATTGGACACAAAAACTACATTGGACACATGTTGATGCGTATGCAAATAAAACAGCAAATTTGTGCCTGATTTGCTGGGACCAGATTACATACATGACCATATTTCTTACGTCATCACTGAGAGCTAGTCATACATATACACACCATGTACTCTGGTCCCAGCAGATCAGGCACAATTTGCTATTTTATTTTACAGATTATATATATATAGTATATATATAGTATATGTATGACTAGCTCTCAGTGATGACGTAAGAAATATGCTCATGTATGTAATCTGGTCCCAGCGAATCAGGCACAATTTGCTGTTTTATTTGCATACGCATCAAAAGTGGCGGGTTGGCTGGGACGGTGCATACGGACCGGGCGGAAATATTACTTGCACGCTCTGCTTGCGCAAGTAATAACATGTTAATACTAGTCAGACTCATTAAGTACTATAGTCAATTAATACTATAGTCATGAAGTAATTAAAGCAGGTTTGGAATTGTAAACAGCTGAAATCAATACTATATCAGTGTTCTGATATTAACCTGCCGGGGCCGCATTAAGTGAAGGTGGGGGCCGAATATGGCCCCCGGGCCGCCAGTTGCCCACCCCTGGCTTAAGGCCTTGTCTGCCATTATAGAGCGTCGCAGTCCCGCCCCCCTTCGAGAGACCCGGAAAAGAAATCGCCGTTCATTTTTCCCATAGGCTTTTCCTAAAGTATTTATTTAAAGACGGTTACGCCGCGGACAAAGACAACTCGGATCGTGACAAATCATGACAATGAACACAATATTTTGGGGCCGATCAAATCATTAGAAAGAAGAAAATAAAGGCACTATTTGTTTTGTTTTTCTTCTCATAAATTATTTGATCGGCCCCAAAACATTGTGTTCATTGTCATGATTTGTCACGATCCGAGTTGGCTTTGTCCGCGGCGTAACCGTCTTTAAATAAATACTTTAAGAAAAGCCTATGGTCAAAATGCATTGGGATTCATTTCCTGGGCCACTCGTCGTTCTGAAAGGGGGAGGGACTGCGACGCTCTATAGCTGCTGATGGTTCCGTGGCACGGCGCCTCGAGTCATGGCCTGGTCTAGCCGCCTGCATGCGGCGCCCTTCGGCTCCGGCTCGGTGTCATGCTGCGTTTATGGACCAAAGCATGACGTCACGGCCTAGTGTGACCCTCTTCATTTGAGGAGGAGCTCTTTGTTGTTTGTCCCTTTTTTTTAATTTAGGTTATTTCATTATTTAGTTTTGTGCAAACCAGCTGTTTTAGTGATTTAACCCATTTTGGGGGCGGGAACCCGTTTTGGTTTAGGGGCAGCGGTGGGTGGCCGAGCGGTCTTGATATCGTGAAGGTCGCTATAGTTCGTATCCCCGGGACCGGCACGTTAAAATTACCACAGCTGAAGTGCCCTTTATGGACAAGGCATTGAACCTGCTACCATGAAATGTTCTATGAGCAGGGCCTGGCTGTAAACATGTTCTTCAGCTTAGTCCAGTTACCCTGGGTAAACATAGTACCTTTCTTTCTTTCTTGGTGTTAGCATTATGCTATGCTTTAGCTATTTATTTGTTTTAATTTTAAATTTTTATCCCACGATTTTGTAACCCAGTTTTCTTTTCACCCAGTGCCAATTATCTAATGTAATCCTGGGCGCTACACTTCCTCTGCCAACCTGGGGGGGCAGCTGACTGACCTCATGTCTCCTTCTATGCATGAGGAGTCCAAGTTGCTCCTTTACACCTGACAGGGGGGAGTTTCCCTGGCGTGGAAGGGACACGTTATTCCGACCAGTTCCTTTCCCCTCCAT
This sequence comes from Protomyctophum parallelum, assembly GCF_964188405.1. Taxonomy (NCBI): domain Eukaryota; kingdom Metazoa; phylum Chordata; class Actinopteri; order Myctophiformes; family Myctophidae; genus Protomyctophum; species Protomyctophum parallelum. Next base: position 54,136,228 of record NC_139705.1, on the reverse strand, counting down.
CAGGCGCCCCGGCTGGCCAGGGGGAGGCAGTATAGAGACCAGGATTACGGCATGTTTTTGTGAGGGTACCTAACCTAGGGGACACGGGGAGAACATGCAAACTCCACACAGAAAGGCCCTATCGCCAACCCCGCCTCGGGTATGGCGGGGGTTGGCGATAGGGCCTTTCTGTGTGGAGTTTGCTTTAGCTATTGAAAAATAGCAGATCTACAAGCTCATAGCGCGCCACCGAGTGGCGCGCTACGAGCTTGTAGGTCTGCTATTTTTGAAAAATCGAAGAATGACTGACGTAGAAACATAGCTTTTTCAGAAAACTGTCATGCCATGTTGCTCCCTGGAAGGAAAGAAACATGCACAGTTGAGACCAGGAAGTTGTACATATTGCACAAATTTATGTTTTTCTATAGTTTTGTCAGTGAAAAAAAGGTAGTCGACGAACATTTTTCGTCATAGTATTAGTCACTAAACTGCCTCCCCCTGGTGGAGGGGAAAGGAACTGGTCTCTATACTGCCTCCCCCTGATGGAGGGGAAAGGAACTGGTCTCTATACTGCCTCCCCCTGATGGAGGGGAAAGGAACTGGTCTCTACACTGCCTCCCCCTGGCCAGCCGGGGCGCCTGATGGAGGGGAAAGGAACTGGTCTCTATACTGCCTCCCCCTGGCCAGCCGGGGCGCCTGATGGAGGGGAAAGGAACTGGTCTCTATACTGCCTCCCCCTGGCCAGCCGGGGCGCCTGATGGAGGGGAAAGGAACTGGTCTCTATACTGCCTCCCCCTGGCCAGCCGGGGCGCCTGATGGAGGGGAAAGGAACTGGTCTCTATACTGCCTCCCCCTGGCCAGCCGGGGCGCCTGATGGAGGGGAAAGGAACTGGTCTCTATACTGCCTCCTCCTGGCCAGCCGGGGCGCCTGATGGAGGGGAAAGGAACTGGTCTCTATACTGCCTCCTCCTGGCCAGCCGGGGCGCCTGATGGAGGGGAAAGGAACTGGTCTCTAAACTGCCTCCCCCTGGCCAGCCGGGGCGTCTGATGGAGGGTAAAGGAACTGGTCTCTATACTGCCTCCCCCTGGCCAGCCGGGGCGCCTGATGGAGGGTAAAGGAACTGGTCTCTATACTGCCTCCCCCTGGCCAGCCGGGGCGCCTGATGGAGGGGAAAGGAACTGGTCTCTATACTGCCTCCCCCTGGCCAGCCGGGGCGCCTGATGGAGGGGAAAGGAACTGGTCTCTATACTGCCTCCCCCTGGCCAGCCGGGGCGCCTGATGGAGGGTAAAGGAACTGGTCTCTATACTGCCTCAACCTGGCCAGCCGGGGCGCCTGATGGAGGGTAAAGGAACTGGTCTCTATACTGCCTCCCCCTGGCCAGCCGGGGCGCCTGATGGAGGGTAAAGGAACTGGTCTCTATACTGCCTCCCCCTGGCCAGCCGGGGCGCCTGATGGAGGGGAAAGGAACTGGTCTCTATACTGCCTCCCCCTGGCCAGCCGGGGCGCCTGATGGAGGGGAAAGGAACTGGTCTCTATACTGCCTCCCCCTGGCCAGCCGGGGCGCCTGATGGAGGGGAAAGGAACTGGTCTCTATACTGCCTCCCCCTGGCCAGCCGGGGCGCCTGATGGAGGGGAAAGGAACTGGTCTCTATACTGCCTCCCCCTGGCCAGCCGGGGCGCCTGATGGAGGGGAAAGGAACTGGTCTCTATACTGCCTCCCCCTGGCCAGCCGGGGCGCCTGATGGAGGGGAAAGGAACTGGTCTCTATACTGCCTCCCCCTGGCCAGCCGGGGCGCCTGATGGAGGGGAAAGGAACTGGTCTCTATACTGCCTCCCCCTGGCCAGCCGGGGCGCCTGGTGGAGGGGAAAGGAACTGGTTGGAATAACGTGTTCCTTCCACGCGCTACGTCCAACCAGGGAAACTCCCCCCTGTCAGGTGTAAAGGAGCAACTTGGACACTCAGGCATGAAGGAAGCATGAGTTCAAGTCCGTTGCTCTCCCCTTGTCCCCCATATATGGGGACTAGGTTGGTCTCCCCTTGTCCCCCATATATGGGGACTAGGTTGGTCTCCCCTTGTCCCCCATATATGGGGACTAGGTTGGTCTCCCCTTGTCCCCCATATATGGGGACTAGGTTGGTCTCCCCTTGTCCCCCATATATGGGGACTAGGTTGGTCTCCCCTTGTCCCCCATATATGGGGACTAGGTTGGTCTCCCCTTGTCCCCCATATATGGGGACTAGGTTGGTCTCCCCTTGTCCCCCATATATGGGGACTAGGTTGGTCTCCCCTTGTCCCCCATATATGGGGACTAGGTTGGTGGTCTCCCCTTGTCCCCCATATATGGGGACTAGGTTGGTGGTCTCCCCTTGTCCCCCATATATGGGGACTAGGTTGGTCTCCCCTTGTCCCCCATATATGGGGACTAGGTTGGTCTCCCCATGTCCCCCATATATGGGGACTGGACTAGGTTGGTCTCCCCATGTCCCCCATATATGGGGACTAGGTTGGTCTCCCCTTGTCCCCCATATATGGGGACTAGGTTGGTGGAGGGTGTGTAGAGCCTAGGATCACATTAGATGATTGACACAGGGGTGAAAAATGGGTTACAAAATCGTGGGATAAAAAAATAATAATAATAATTAAAAACAATAAGAAAATAAGATTAGTCGACAAAAACAATCACTGGCTATACTCATTGTGCATAAAATGTCCCATTTCAAGTTTTCAACTGTATACAAATAACAACCCTTTTGAAAATATCAGATTAGTTATACTTTCAGATGAAATATCAGATTAGCTACTTTACTGCCTGAGTCCCGGTGTCAGCCTACACTACGCGGACGGTCACATCATTAGTGACCCTTAGGGGTCCATTTGGTTACATTAATTAGCTCACTCTCAGACAGTTCCAAATGAATGCATTTAGCCCTGAGGATAGGACCGCGTGTGCATGGAGGGAATACCGGACATAATATTCACTAAAGTATATAAAAGAGCTCAAAAAGTACATATTCAGTCAGACAACTCACCCCGAAAGTGGCCAAAAGTGAAGACGCACTTCCGGGGTGAGTTGTCCGGACAACTCGCCAAAAAGGGTAAAAGGGGTGAGTTGTCTTGTTACCCATGGAGGTCAGCGTGTGGACTATGAACTGGTCCTCTGCACCAACGCTGGCGCTGGAGAGGACGGCGTGCTGGCGGTGGAGAGGACGGCGTGCTGGCGGTGGAGAGGACGGACAGCGCCGCTCTGCCACACGTCACAATAAGAGAGGGTTACTCATGCATAGGTTCTCTGAGCGGGCCTGCCCATTGGTTGGCTGTATGGGGCATGGTTCTGAGCGGCCGGCCCCCATTGGTTGGCTGTATGGGGCATGGTTCTGAGCAGGCCGGCCCCCATTGGTCGGCCGCATGGGGCATGGGTTCTAAGCGGCCGGCCCCATTGGTCGGCCCGGCCCGGCTCCCATGTTGATTTTTCTCTGTCTGGTCCAATCATTAGACCGCGGAATGATTTGCACTGTTCGGTGGTCTGCAGTGTCGGCGGCTGTCTCATTTCGTCAGTCATGAAAGTCATGAAATCCCTCATTTGACCTGAGACCATAATTATACAAAAATGTCTTTAGAATCTAAATCCTGCATGACAGTTTTTGTGAAAATGTCAAGGAGACCAAAAAATGATCTGTAATCAGCTGCCCCCCCCCCCCCCCCCCCATCTGATAACATGCTGTTCCAAGCAAAGTTCCAAGTTAACCCATTTTGACCTGAGATCAGATTATAAAGTTGTCTTCTACATCCTTTTTTCTGAAAAAGCTATGTTTCTATGTCAGCCGTTCTTCAATAAAAAAGAAATAGCAGACCTACAAGCTCATAGCGTGCCACTCGGTGGCGCGCTATGAGCTTGTAGATACTTCCTTTTCCCTCTCAATAAATGCTACAGGCTACGAGAGCTTTTATTGAGAGGGAAAAGGAAGTTGTCGCCGCCTGTTGTTCCTGTCTGGCGACTACAAAACAATACTACAACATGATGTAACGATATCATCCTGATGACTACAAAACAATACTACAACATGATGTAACGATATCATCCTGATGACTACAAAACAATACTACAACATGACGTAACCATATCATCCTGATGACTACAAAACAATATTACAACATGATGTAACAATATCATCCTGATGACTACAAAACAATACTACAACATTACGTAACGATATCATCCTGATGACTACAAAACAATACTAAAACATGACGTAACGATATCATCCTGTCGACTACAAAACAATACTACAACATTACGTAACGATATCATCCTGTCGACTACAAAACAATACTACAACATGACGTAACCATATCATCCTGATGACTAGAAAACAATGACTACAACATGACGTAACGATATCATCCTGATGACTACAAAACAATACTACAACATGACGTAATGATATCATCCTGATGACTACAAAACAATACTACAACATGACGTAACGATATCATCCTGATGACTACAAAACAATACTACAACATGACGTAACAATATCATCCTGATGACTACAAAACAATACTACAACATGACGTAACGATATCATCCTGATGACTACAAAACAATACTACAACATGACGTAACCATATCATCCTGATGACTACAAAACAATACTACAACATGACGTAACGATATCATCCTGATGACTACAAAACAATACTACAACATGACGTAACGATATCATCCTGATGACTACAAAACAATAACTACAACATGACGTAACCATATCACCCTGATGACTACAAAACAATACTAAAACATGACGTAACCATATCATCCTGATGACTACAAAACAATACTACAACATGACGTAACCATATCATCCTGATGACTACAAAACAATGACTACAACATGGCGTAACGATATCATCCTGATGACTACAAAACAATGACTACAACATGACGTAACGGTATCATCCTGATGACTACAAAACAATACTACAACATGACGTAACGATATCATCCTGATGACAAAACAATGACTACAACATGACGTAACGATATCATCCTGATGACTACAAAACAATATTACAACATGACGTAACCATATCATCCTGATGACTACAAAACAATGACTACAACATGACGTAACGATATCATCCTGATGACTACAAAACAATACTACAACATGACGTAACGATATCATCCTGATGACTACAAAACAATACTACAACATGACGTAACGATTCATCCTGATGACTACAAAACAATACTACAACATGACGTAACAATATCATCCTGATGACTACAAAACAATACTACAACATGACGTAATGATATCATCCTGATGACTACAAAACAATACTACAACATGACGTAACGATATCATCCTGATGACTACAAAACAATACTACAACATGACGTAACGATATCATCCTGATGACTACAAAACAATACTACAACATGACGTAACCATATCATCCTGATGACTACAAAACAATACTACAACATGACGTAACGATATCATCCTGATGACTACAAAACAATGACTACAACATGACGTAACCATATCATCCTGATGACTACAAAACAATACTACAACATGACGTAACGATATCATCCTGATGACTACAAAACAATACTACAACATGACGTAACCACATCATCCTGATGACTACAAAACAATATTACAACATGACGTAACCATATCATCCTGATGACTACAAAACAATACTACAACATGACGTAACGATATCATCCTGTCGACTACAAAACAATATTACAACATGACGTAACGATATCATCCTGATGACTACAAAACAATATTACAACATGACGTAACGATATCATCCTGATGACTACAAAACAATATTACAACATGACGTAACGATATCTTCCTGATGACTACAAAACAATATTACAACATGACGTAACGATATCATCCTGTCGACTACAAAACAATGACTACAACATGACGTAACGATATCATCCTGATGACTACAAAACAATGTTACAACATGACATAACGATATCATCCTGATGACTACAAAACAATATTACAACATGACGTAACGATATCATCCTGTCGACTACAAAACAATATTACAACATGACGTAACGATATCATCCTGATGACTACAAAACAATACTACAACATGACGTAACGATTCATCCTGATGACTACAAAACAATATTACAACATGACGTAACGATATCATCCTGATGACTACAAAACAATACTACAACATGACGTAACGATATCATCCTGATGACTACAAAACAATATTACAACATGACATAACGATATCATCCTGATGACTACAAAACAATACTACAACATGACGTAACGATATCATCCTGATGACTACAAAACAATACTACAACATGACGTAACGATATCATCCTGATGACTAAAGAACAATACTACAACATGACGTAACGATATCATCCTGATGACTACAAAACAATACTACAACATGACGTAACGATATCATCCTGATGACTACAAAACAATACTACAACATGACGTAACGATATCATCCTGATGACTACAAAACAATACTACAACATGACGTAATGATATCATCCTGATGACTACAAAACATTGACTACAACATGACGTAACAATATCATCCTGATGACTACAAAACAATACTACAACATGACGTAACGATATCATCCTGATGACTACAAAACAATGACTACAACATGACGTAACAATATCATCCTGATGACTACAAAACAATACTACAACATGACGTAACGATATCATTCTGATGACTACAAAACAATACTACAACATGACGTAACCATATCATCCTGATGACTACAAAACAATACTACAACATGACGTAACGATATCATCCTGATGACTACAAAACAATGACTACAACATGACGTAACGATATCATCCTGATGACTACAAAACAATACTACAACATGACGTAACGATATCATCCTGATGACTACAAAACAATGACTACAACATGACGTAACGATATCATCCTGATGACTACAAAACAATACTACAACATGACGTAACGATATCATCCTGATGACTACAAAACAATACTACAACATGACGTAACGATATCATCCTGATGACTACAAAACAATACTACAACATGACTTAACGATATCATCCTGATGACTACAAAACAATACTACAACATGACGTAACCATATCATCCTGATGACTACAAAACAATACTACAACATGACGTAACAATATCATCCTGATGACTACAAAACAATACTACAACATGACGTAACGATATCATCCTGATGACTACAAAACAATACTACAACATGACGTAACGATATCATCCTGATGACTACAAAACAATACTACAACATGACGTAACGATATCATCCTGATGACTACAAAACAATGACTACAACATGACGTAACCATATCATCCTGATGACTACAAAACAATACTACAACATGACGTAACGATATCATCCTGATGACTACAAAACAATACTACTACATGACGTAGCGATATCATCCTGATGACTACAAAACAATGACTACAACATGACGTAACGATATCATCCTGATGACTACAAAACAATACTACAACATGACGTAACGATATCATCCTGATGACTACAAAACAATACTACAACATGACGTAACGATATCATCCTGATGACTACAAAACAATACTACAACATGACGTAACGATATCATCCTGATGACTACAAAACAATACTACAACATGACGTAACCATATCATCCTGATGACTACAAAACAATACTACAACATGACGTAACGATATCATCCTGATGACTACAAAACAATACTACAACATGACGTAACGATATCATCCTGATGACTACAAAACAATACTACAACATGACGTAACGATATCATCCTGATGACTACAAAACAATGACTACAACATGACGTAACCATATCATCCTGATGACTACAAAACAATACTACAACATGACGTAACGATATCATCCTGATGACTACAAAACAATACTACAACATGACGTAACGATATCATCCTGATGACTACAAAACAATACTACAACATGACGTAACGATATCATCCTGATGACTACAAAACAATGACTACAACATGACGTAACCATATCATCCTGATGACTACAAAACAATTACTACAACATGACGTAACCATATCATCCTGATGACTACAAAACAATACTACAACATGACGTAACGATATCCTGATGACTACAAAACAATACTACAACATGACGTAACGATATCATCCTGATGACTACAAAACAATACTACAACATGACGTAACGATATCATCCTGATGACTACAAAACAATGACTACAACATGACGTAACCATATCATCCTGATGACTACAAAACAATACTACAACATGACGTAACGATATCATCCTGATGACTACAAAACAATACTACAACATGACGTAACCATATCATCCTGATGACTACAAAACAATGACTACAACATGACGTAACCATATCATCCTGATGACTACAAAACAATGACTACAACATGACGTAACCATATCATCCTGATGACTACAAAACAATGACTACAACATGACGTAACGATATCATCCTGATGACTACAAAACAATACAACATGACGTAACGATATCATCCTGATGACTACAAAACAATGACTACAACATAACGTAACGATATCATCCTGATGACTACAAAACAATGACTACAACATGACGTAACCATATCATCCTGATGACTACAAAACAATACTACAACATGACGTAACCATATCATCCTGATGACTACAAAACAATACTACAACATAACGTAACGATATCATCCTGATGACTACAAAACAATATTACAACATGACGTAACGATATCATCCTGATGACTACAAAACAATACTACAACATGACGTAACGATATCATCCTGATGACTACAAAACAATACTACAACATGACGTAACCATATCATCCTGATGACTACAAAACAATAATACAACATGACGTAACGATATCATCCTGATGACTACAAAACAATGACTACAACATGACGTAACCATATCATCCTGATGACTACAAAACAATACTACAACATGACGTAACGATATCATCCTGATGACTACAAAACAATACTACAACATGACGTAATGATATCATCCTGATGACTACAAAACAATACTACAACATGACGTAACGATATCATCCTGATGACTACAAAACAATGACTACAACATGACGTAACGATATCATCCTGATGACTACAAAACAATGACTACAACATGACGTAACGATATCATCCTGATGACTACAAAACAATGACTACAACATGACGTAACCATATCATCCTGATGACTACAAAACAATACAACATGACGTAACGATATCATCCTGATGACTACAAAACAATGACTACAACATAACGTAACGATATCATCCTGATGACTACAAAACAATGACTACAACATGACGTAACCATATCATCCTGATGACTACAAAACAATACTACAACATGACGTAACCATATCATCCTGATGACTACAAAACAATACTACAACATGACGTAACGATATCATCCTGATGACTACAAAACAATACTACAACATGACGTAACGATATCATCCTGATGACTACAAAACAATACTACAACATGACGTAACGATATCATCCTGATGACTACAAAACAATACTACAACATGACGTAACGATATCATCCTGATGACTACAAAACAATACTACAACATGATGTAACGATATCATCCTGATGACTACAAAACAATGACTACAACATGACGTAACGATATCATCCTGATGACTACAAAACAATACTACAACATGACGTAACGATATCATCCTGATGACTACAAAACAATACTACAACATGACGTAACCATATCATCCTGATGACTACAAAACAATACTACAACATGACGTAACCATATCATCCTGATGACTACAAAACAATACTACAACATGACGTAACCATATCATCCTGATGACTACAAAACAATACTACAACATGACGTAACCATATCATCCTGATGACTACAAAACAATACTACAACATGACGTAACCATATCATCCTGATGACTACAAAACAATACTACAACATGACGTAACCATATCATCCTGATGACTACAAAACAATACTACAACATGACGTAACCATATCATCCTGATGACTACAAAACAATACTACAACATGACGTAACCATATCATCCTGATGACTACAAAACAATACTACAACATGACGTAACCATATCATCCTGATGACTACAAAACAATACTACAACATGACGTAACCATATCATCCTGATGACTACAAAACAATACTACAACATGACGTAACCATATCATCCTGATGACTACAAAACAATACTACAACATGACGTAACCATATCATCCTGATGACTACAAAACAATACTACAACATGACGTAACCATATCATCCTGATGACTACAAAACAATACTACAACATGACGTAACGATATCATCCTGATGACTACAAAACAATACTACAACATGACGTAACGATATCATCCTGATGACTACAAAACAATACTACAACATGACGTAACGATATCATCCTGATGACTACAAAACAATACTACAACATGACGTAACGATATCATCCTGATGACTACAAAACAATACTACAACATGACGTAACGATATCATCCTGATGACTACAAAACAATACTACAACATGACGTAACCATATCATCCTGATGACTACAAAACAATACTACAACATGACGTAACCATATCATCCTGATGACTACAAAACAATACTACAACATGATGTAACCATATCATCCTGATGACTACAAAACAATACTACAACATGACGTAACGATATCATCCTGATGACTACAAAACAATACTACAACATGACGTAACCATATCATCCTGATGACTACAAAACAATACTACAACATGACGTAACCATATCATCCTGATGACTACAAAACAATACTACAACATGACGTAACCATATCATCCTGATGACTACAAAACAATACTACAACATGTTGTAACCATATCATCCTGATGACTACAAAACAATACTACAACATGACGTAACGATATCATCCTGATGACTACAAAACAATACTACAACATGACGTAACGATATCATCCTGATGACTACAAAACAATACTACAACATGACGTAACGATATCATCCTGATGACTACAAAACAATACTACAACATGACGTAACCATATCATCCTGATGACTACAAAACAATACTACAACATGATGTAACCATATCATCCTGATGACTACAAAACAATACTACAACATGACGTAACCATATCATCCTGATGACTACAAAACAATATTACAACATGACGTAACCATATCATCCGCTCCCGACAGAATCATACGGACTTTTGTAAACAGAGACCAGGCTTTCCTCCGAGGTGGTGGAAAGCCTGGTGAGGCGAGGTCAGGTCTACAGTAAATACAGTAAATACAGTAAATGGCTTAACGTCTTCTCTCTCGTCTCCCCCACAGGAGATTGGCGCCATGACAACGACCTCACTATGAAGCCGCCGTTCCCACCTCTGGCGTAGAGAGAGAGAGAGGGAGCACCGCGGTGTCAGATTACAACACATGGCGACGACGCGCGACACCATCTGGGATTACAGGTCCCTCTAAGACCCTCAGAACATCCAACAGGATTACAGGTCCCTCTAAAACCCCCAGAACATCCAACAGGATTACAGGTCCCTCTAAAACCCCCAGAACATCCAACAGGATTACAGGTCCCTCTAAGACCCCCAGAACATCCAACAGGATTACAGGTCCCTCTAAGACCCTCAGAACATCCAACAGGATTACAGGTCCCTCTAAAACCCCCAGAACATCCAACAGGATTACAGGTCCCTCTAAAACCCCCAGAACATCCAACAGGATTACAGGTCCCTCTAAGACCCTCAGAACATCCAACAGGATTACAGGTCCCTCTAAGACCCCCAGAACATCCAACAGGATTACAGGTCCCTCTAAAACCCCCAGAACATCCAACAGGATTACAGGTCCCTCTAAGACCCCCAGAACATCCAACAGGATTACAGGTCCCTCTAAAACCCCCAGAACATCCAACAGGATTACAGGTCCCTCTAAGACCCCCAGAACATCCAACAGGATTACAGGTCCCTCTAAAACCCCCAGAACATCCAACAGGATTACAGGTCCCTCTAAGACCCCCAGAACATCCAACAGGATTACAGGTCCCTCTAAGACCCCAGAACATCCAACAGGATTACAGGTCCCTCTACGACCCCCAGAACATCCAACAGGATTCATCCAGTTCCAAACATTTAGCCCCACCGACCGACGGACTATAGAGGCTTGTTCCCTCTAGGCTCTGCCCCTGAAACACAGCAGAGCTCTTCTGTCCCACTCTGGTCTTCGCTGCTGGTGTCACGGGACCCTCCCCCCTCCTCGACCCGCCCCACCTCGGTGGTGGGACCCTCCTCCTCCCCCCTCGGTGGTGGGACCCTCCTCCTCCCCCCTCGGTGGTGGTTGGTTTTGGGGGGACCCAGACCATGCCGGTGCTCCTGAACGCCGATGCCTCCTTCAGCTCCATGCAGGAGCTGCTGGACCTCCAGGACTCGTGCCCCCCCCTGGGGGGCCATGGGGGTCCCGATGATGGGGGGGGCCAGGGGGACGACAACCCCCCCAGCCCGGTGGACTCCGGAAGTCCCGCCGCCACGCCCGACCACCACAACAACAACAACGACGTCGGGCCGCGACTCGCCGTGGTGTTCACCAGGGCCTCGACCACGGTGGGGCGTCAGCCGTACCTCGACGACGTCGTCGGCTCGCCCATGGACTTGAACCTGATCTCCTCCCCCTCTGAGGCGGGGGGGCCGGGCGGGGGGGAGCGGCTGCTGTGCGGCTGGGGCGCGCTGACCCCGCGCGCCGCCCAGGCGTTCAACACGCCGCGCTGGGTGCTGTTCTTCCTGTGCGTGGCCTCCTTCCTGCAGGGCATGATCGTCAACGGCTTCATCAACACGGTGGTGACGTCCATCGAGCGGCGCTTCGACCTGCGCTCCTACCAGGCGGGCCTCATCGCCTCCTCCTACGACATCGCCGCCTGCGTCTGCCTGGCCTTCGTCAGCTACGTGGGCGGCACGGGGCACAAGCCCCGCTGGCTGGGCTGGGGCGTGCTGCTGATGGCGCTGGGCTCGCTGGTGTTCGCCCTGCCCCACTTCACCACCCCGCCCTACCAGGTCTGTTCACCCCCCTCTGCCCCACTTCACCACCCTCTGCCCCACTTCACCACCCTCTGCCCCACTTCACCACCCTCTGCCCCACTTCACCACCCTCTGCCCCACTTCACCACCCTCTGCCCCACTTCACCACCCTCTGCCCCACTTCACCACCCCACCCTACCAGGTCTGTTCACCACCCTCTGCCCCACTTCACCACCCCTCCATACCAGGGCGGTGCCCGTAGCACTTACCCCTAATATAGTTATTAGATCGAAAAGAAATTGACAGGATGTTGTGGATGAAGTTTCACGTTTCCAATTTATGTAAGAAAAAAAGCATCACAAGAAAAAGGCACAAAATGATGAATGAATCGTAGTATCACTTGCTTAAGAGGTTTCTCTCGGTCTCGGCTAGTCTGCGTTAGCTAAGCTCGTATCTGACTCACATGTAACAACAAACCAGAACAAAAAGCGGCTCCTAGCCCGGATATCCGGCGCAGTGTAAGGCATTATGGGAAATGCAGTTCCAGCAAACGTATAGTAAATTAATACTAACAGAAACAGTTATTCTAACTGAATTCAATTATTTTTAACTCCCAACTGGTTCTTTTTAAACTGTAAATAATAATACTATGAAATAAACATCTTTATAAACATCATGAAATGAAATGAAATATGAATAACTATAATAACCAAAATAGTTATAACAACCCCCTTAGATAGCATTTCCGTAGACTTAGATAGCATTTGATACAGACTTATAGCATGTTATGTAGACAGCACTATAATTGCATTGTATGTAGTCATAGCACGCCATAGTACATATGTATAGCATAGTATAGTATATATATATATATATATATAGTTTATATGTATAGTCTCATAATATAGATATTCCACTGTTACGTTCTTAGCTTACGCATGTTTCATGATAAATGCTTTTATGTGATGTATTCCCATGCTTTTTTGTTCTTGCTTAATGTAAGTCGCTCTGGATTAAGAGCGTCTGCTAAATGCCTAAATTGTAAATTGTAAATTGGTGCTCCAACACTTCCAGGGTTGATTTTGCGTCGACCATGACGATTTTCTTTTTAACGAAAAATGTAATGGAAACTAAATGAAAATGATGACTAAAACTAAGACTGAATATGTTGAGAATTTCGTCAACAAATACAAACAAGACTGAAATGTTAGGAAGGGACTAGTGGACAACTAGTATTTCACGCTTGGTTGCATGCTGAAAATAGCCGATCTACAAGCTTGTAGATCGGCTATTTTCAGCAAGTGTATAAAATCAGCCATGATGACGGCATCAGGGCCTGCCAAAATACAAATTTAGTCGACTAAATCAACTCCATTACTCCGTTACTTAAAACTAGACTTAACGCTTAAACATTCCCGGTGACTTAAAAACTACATGAAGTAATCCTGGTCTCTACACTGCCTCCCCCTGGCCAGCCGGGGCGCCTGATGGAGGGGAAAGGAACTGGTCTCTATACTGCCTCCCCCTGGCCAGCCGGGGCGCCTGATGGAGGGGAAAGGAACTGGTCTCTATACTGCCTCCCCCTGGCCAGCCGGGGCGCCTGATGGAGGGGAAAGGAACTGGTCTCTATACTGCCTCCCCCTGGCCAGCCGGGGCGCCTGATGGAGGGGAAAGGAACTGGTCTCTATACTGCCTCCCCCTGGCCAGCCGGGGCGCCTGATGGAGGGGAAAGGAACTGGTTGGAATAACGTGTTCCTTCCACACGCTACGTCCAACCAGGGAAACTCCCCCCTGTCAGGTGTAAAGGAGCAACTTGGACACTCAGGCATGAAGGAAGCATGAGTTCAAGTCTGTTGCTCTCCCCAGGTTGGCGGAGGGTGTGTAATAATAATAATAATACAACTTTATTTGTATAGCACCTTTCATGACATCAAATGCAGCTCAAAGTGCTTTACAGAACAATGGAGAATAAAATAAAAGCAAAGCATAAAAGAAAAGCAAGGCAACGACATTAAAAAACAAGCAGTAATGCAATACAGTGAGGACATGAATAACAAAAAATAAAAGATCACTTAAAGGCAATGTTGTAGAAGTGGGTCTTGTGTAGAGCCCAGGATCACATTAGATCATCTGGTTTTGACCCAGGGACCACCATTCTGACTAGGAGCAGCCTGGGGACCACCACTATTGTGTCGGGTGGGTTCATCATAGATCTACGATGGACCCACCCAACACAATAGTGGTGGGGCATTCATGCACCATATGGGTTAAGATTGTTTTTGTTTTCTTCTTATACCTGTTACTCACTAATCACACTAATCACAGGCTACATTCATGAGCTGGACAAAAGAAAACTATGTTTCAAAGTATTTTATTATCAAAAGTTTTACAAAAGTGTTTTTTTTTACTTGTACTAAGCATGACTCAAAATAAATCTCTAAATAATAATCCATTTCAGTTAATCACCCAAAACACTGAAGACACATTTGACACCTAGATAATTGACACAGGGGTGAAAAATTGCTTACAAAAATCATGGGATACAAAAAAAAGAGAAAAATTTAAAACTACATGAAAGCTATTCAAGAGACAATGACTAAAACACTTTTTTTTCTCTCACTCTGAGCATAATAAATATGTCTTAAACCACTTTGGGGCGGGAACCCCTTTTGGTGTTAGAATTATGTCATGCTTTAGCTATTGAAAAACAGCAGATCTACAAGCTCATAGCGCGCCACCGAGTGGCGCGCTACGAGCTTGTAGGTCTGCTATTTTTGAAATAAATCGAAGAACGACCGACATAGAAACATCAGCTTTTTCAGAAAACTGTCATTTTCAAACAGACATTTTTTTAAATCTGATCTCAGGTCAGAATGGGTTAAAGTTGTACTGCATGGACCTTGAGTTGGGCCTGACCCTCAGTGTAATGATCAAATAGGATAACTCCTGTTGTTTTTTTTTCTTTTTTTGTTTCTTTTGCTGCCCAAACCTCGACCACCACGCTGCAACAGGTGGTCACGCCCGAGCACACGGGCATGTGCTCGTCCAATCGCACCGCTCCGTGCCGGGACAAGGAGGGGGGTGGGGGCGGCGGCGGCGGGGGCATGTCCAGCTACCGCTTCGTCTTCATGCTCGGGCAGTTCCTGCACGGCTTCGGAGCCACGCCCCTCTACACGCTGGGCGTCACCTACCTGGACGAGAACGTCAAGGCCAGCCACGCCCCCGTCTACATCGGTGAGTCCACAGCGCTGCTGTTGTTGTTGTTTTTTGGCAGCACATTATTTAGATTTTATCGTTTTTAGTCACAATTTAGTCCTTTGGAATAGTTTTCATTTTAGTTTCAGTCACATTTTAGTCACCTGGAATGTGTTAGTGTTAGTCTTGTTTTAGTCGACTAAATGTCATGAGATTTAAAATGTATTTTGGTGGGCACTGATGCCGTCGTAAGGACTGTTTTTACACTTTCTGAAAATAGCCGATCTACAAGCTCACAACGCGTCGCGCTGCGACGCATTGTGAGCTTGTAGATCGGCTATTTTCAGCATGCAACCAAGTGTAAAATTACTTATACTTGATCTTTTGTCCACTATAGTCCCTTCCTAACATTTTAGTCTAGTTTTTTGCGTAACCGTCTATATCTAAGGCTCTTAACCTCGTTAGCTCCTTATTTTCTCTTCCGAAACGGCTCCTAATTAGACCTGATACTGCACAGCAGCTAACGAGCCTAATGACTCACATCTGTGTCGAGTTAACCTTGAAGACGTTCGTACTTAGCACTGCACTGTAAAGTGTGTGTGTGTGTGTGTGTGTGTGTGTGTGTGTGTGTGTGTGTGTGTGTGTGTGTGTGTGTGTGTGTGTGCGTGTGCGTGTGCGTGTGCGTGTGCGTGCGTGTGCCATTATCCTGGTGTGTGTATTAAGTCTCATGACAGGGTGTCAATAATAACCACACATTAATAACAATGTGGCTCATACAGCACATCATGCAGCATAAAAACAGGTTTAGAAAAAACTATACTTCACACTCACAACGCAGACTTACAGTACAGTAGATGCATCAATCTACGTGTGCACCAATATGGTTTGGTACTGTATGTCTCACCACCGCATGGATGTGTGTGTGTGTGTGTGTGCATTTATGGTGAATGCATGTTGTGGTGAATAATACCACATACTGTAAATCAGTCATTCATGGTGAATACATGTTGTGGTGAATAATAGGGGGGGGGGGGGGGTACCGTCCTAAAGTCGGCTCTTCGGTGCTACTGAACATTTCTGACGAGCTGAAATCATTTCGGCGCTACAGCGGTAAAATAGGAGTATGAATCGGCCCTTAGAAGGACAATACATACATCATAAATATGGATATGAACAATCAACTGACGCTATTGTTACTGCTTCTGAATTAGTTACATTTTCGCTAGAAGCAGACTGTATCATATATGAGTGACTGACTGTCGCAAACGATACAGAGAGACACCTCCCCGACAATAACGACACAGAGACACCTCCCCGACAATAACGACACAGAGACACCTCCCCGACAATAACGACACAGAGACACCTCCCTGACAATAACGACACAGAGACACCTCCCCGACAATAACGACACAGACACCTCCCCGACAATAACGACACAGAGACACCTCCCCGACAATAACGACACAGAGACACCTCCCTGACAATAACGACACAGAGACACCTCCCCGACAATAACGACACAGAGACACCTCCCCGACAATAACGACACAGAGACACCTCCCCGACAATAACGACACAGAGACACCTCCCCGACAATAACGACACAGAGACACCTCCCTGACAATAACGATACAGAGACACCTCCCCGACAATAACGACACAGAGACACCTCCCCGACAATAACGACACAGAGACACCTCCCCGACAATAACGACACAGACACCTCCCCGACAATAACGACACAGAGACACCTCCCCGACAATAACGACACAGAGACACCTCCCCGACAATAACGACACAGACACCTCCCCGACAATAACGACACAGAGACACCTCCCTGACAATAACGACACAGAGACACCTCCCTGACAATAACGACACAGAGACACCTCCCCGACAATAACGACACAGACACCTCCCCGACAATAACGACACAGAGACACCTCCCTGACAATAACGATACAGAGACACCTCCCCGACAATAACGACACAGAGACACCTCCCCGACAATAACGACACAGAGACACCTCCCCGACAATAACGACACAGAGACACCTCCCCGACAATAACGATACAGAGACACCTCCCCGACAATAACGACACAGAGACACCTCCCCGACAATAACGACACAGAGACACCTCCCTGACAATAACGACACAGAGACACCTCCCTGACAATAACGACACAGAGACACCTCCCCGACAATAACGACACAGAGACACCTCCCTGACAATAACGACACAGAGACACCTCCCCGACAATAACGACACAGAGACACCTCCCTGACAATAACGACACAGAGACACCTCCCCGACAATAACGACACAGACACCTCCCCGACAATAACGACACAGAGACACCTCCCCGACAATAACGACACAGAGACACCTCCCTGACAATAACGACACAGAGACACCTCCCCGACAATAACGACACAGAGACACCTCCCCGACAATAACGACACAGAGACACCTCCCTGACAATAACGACACAGAGACACCTCCCCGACAATAACGACACAGACACCTCCCCGACAATAACGACACAGAGACACCTCCCGACAATAACGACACAGAGACACCTCCCCGACAATAACGACACAGAGACACCTCCCCGACAATAACGACACAGAGACACCTCCCCGACAATAACGACACAGAGACACCTCCCCGACAATAACGACACAGAGACACCTCCCCGACAATAACGACACAGAGACACCTCCCCGACAATAACGACACAGAGACACCTCCCCGACAATAACGACACAGAGACACCTCCCTGACAATAACGATACAGAGACACCTCCCCGACAATAACGACACAGAGACACCTCCCCGACAATAACGACACAGAGACACCTCCCCGACAATAACGACACAGAGACACCTCCCCGACAATAACGACACAGAGACACCTCCCCGACAATAACGACACAGAGACACCTCCCTGACAATAACGACACAGAGACACCTCCCCGACAATAACGACACAGAGACACCTCCCCGACAATAACGATACAGAGACACCTCCCCGAAAATAACGACACAGAGACACCTCCCCGACAATAACGACACAGAGACACCTCCCCGACAATAACGATACAGAGACACCTCCCCGACAATAACGATACAGAGACACCTCCCCGAAAATAACGACACAGAGACACCTCCCCGACAATAACGACACAGAGACACCTCCCCGACAATAACGACACAGAGACACCTCCCCGACAATAACGACACAGAGACACCTCCCCGACAATAACGACACAGAGACACCTCCCCGACAATAACGACACAGAGACACCTCCCCGACAATAACGACACAGAGACACCTCCCCGACAATAACGGCACAGAGACACCTCCCCGACAATAACGACACAGAGACACCTCCCCGACAATAACGACACAGAGACACCTCCCCGACAATAACGACACAGAGACACCTCCCCGACAATAACGACACAGAGACACCTCCCCGACAATAACGCTGAGACAGCTTGTTTATTTTTTGGACCACAACGCTTATATGAGACGATTTTAAAGATGAGCCCTGTGTTATTCTCCATAGAGAAGAGAGAGATGACTTCCGTGAACCGGGCAGAACCAGCTGGGTCTGCTCTCACTCTGAGCATAATAAATATGTCTTAAAGTTGTACTGCATGGACCTTGAGTTGGGCCTGACCCTCAAAACGCCATATCGTTAGTCTAATGATCAAAGAATGAGCTAACCCTACCCCCCCCCCCCCCCCCCCCACACACACACACACACACACACACACACACACACACACACACACACACACACACACACACACACACATGCCCATAACCCCACTCCCACACATCAAAATGTACTCAAGTAAAAGTGCAAAAGTATCGGCATCAAAATGTACTTAAAGTACTAAAAGTAAAAGTGCTCATTATAGAAGGCACAGTGTGTGTGATCTACAAGCTCACAGTGTGTGTGATCTACAAGCTCACAGTGTGTGTGATCTACAAGCTCACAGTGTGTGTGATCTACAAGCTCACTGACTCTGTGTCATTCTCTCTCCCCAGGGGTCTTCTACATGTCTCTGACTCTCTCTCCCTCCCCAGGGGTCTTCCACATGTCTCTGACTCTCTCTCTCTCTCCCTCCCCAGGGGTCTTCTACACGGCGGCCATTGTGGGCCCGGCGGCGGGTTACCTGCTGGGAGGATACTTCCTCACCATCTACACGGAGGTCGGCGTCAAGTAAGTCTTCTTGTATAGATCTGCTATTTTTTGAAAATTCCCGAAAATGTGGTGCAAATCTTTGAATACACCTGCATATTCTGTCAACGTTTTGACCTCAAAGCGTTGCTTCTGGGGGGTTTCCAGGTGGGGGGTTTCCAGGTGGGGGGTTTCCAGGTGGGGGGGTTTCCAGGTGGGGGGTTTCCAGGTGGGGGGTTTCCAGATGGGGGGTTTCCAGGTGGGGGGTTTCCAGGTGGGGGGTTTCCAGATGGGGGGTTTCCAGGTGGGGGGTTTCCAGGTGGGGGGGTTTCCAGGTGGGGGGTTTCCAGGTGGGGGGTTTCCAGGTGGGGGGTTTCCAGGTGGGGGGTTTCCAGGTGGGGGGTTTCCAGGTGGGGGGTTTCCAGGTGGGGGGTTTCCAGGTGGGGGGTTTCCAGGTGTCCTTGACATGGAAATGTTTTGAGAACGACTGACATACAAACTTGTCATGATTTAGAAGGCCTTTGTAGAATCGTCATATATCGTCCTGTATCGTCCTGTATCGTCCTGTATCGTCCTATATCGTCCTATATCGTCCCGTATCGTCCCGTATCGTCCCGTATCGTCCTGTATCGTCCTGTATCGTCCTGTATCGTCATGTATCGTCCTGTATCGTCCTGTATCGTCCTGTATCGTCCTGTATCGTCCTGTATCGTCCTGTATCGTCCTGTATCGTCCTGTATCGTCCTGTATCGTCCTGTATCGTCCTGTATCGTCCTATATCGTCCTGTATCGTCCTGTATCGTCCTGTATCGTCCTGTATCGTCCTGTATCGTCATGTATCGTCCTGTATCGTCCTGTATCGTCCTGTATCGTCCTATATCGTCCTATATCGTCCTGTATCGTCCTGTATCGTCCTGTATCGTCCTGTATCGTCCTGTATCGTCCTGTATCGTCCTGTATCGTCCTATATCGTCCTATATCGTCCTATATCGTCCTGTATCGTCCTGTATCGTCCTGTATCGTCCTGTATCGTCATGTATCGTCCTGTATCGTCCTGTATCGTCCTATATCGTCCTATATCGTCCTGTATCGTCCTGTATCGTCCTGTATCGTCATATATCGTCCTGTATCGTCATGTATCGTCCTGTATCGTCCTGTATCGTCCTGTATCGTCCTGTATCGTCCTGTATCGTCCTGTATCGTCCTGTATCGTCCTGTATCGTCCTGTATCGTCCTGTATCGTCCTATATCGTCCTATATCGTCCTGTATCGTCCTGTATCGTCCTGTATCGTCCTGTATCGTCCTGTATCGTCCTGTATCGTCCTGTATCGTCCTGTATCGTCCTATATCGTCCTGTATCGTCCTATATCGTCCTGTATCGTCCTGTATCGTCCTGTATCGTCCTGTATCGTCCTATATCGTCCTGTATCGTCCTGTATCGTCCTGTATCGTCCTGTATCGTCCTGTATCGTCCTGTATCGTCCTGTATCGTCCTGTATCGTCCTGTATCGTCCTGTATCGTCCTGTATCGTCCTGTATCGTCCTGTATCGTCCTGTATCGTCCCGTATCGTCCCGTATCGTCCCGTATCGTCCCGTATCGTCCCGTATCGTCCCGTATCGTCCCGTATCGTCCCGTATCGTCCCGTATCGTCATGTATCGTCCCGTATCGTCCCGTATCGTCCCGTATCGTCCCGTATCGTCCCGTATCGTCCCGTATCGTCCCGTATCGTCCTGTATCGTCCTGTATCGTCCTGTATCGTCCTGTATCGTCCTGTATCGTCCTGTATCGTCCTGTATCGTCCTGTATCGTCCTGTATCGTCCTGTATCGTCCTGTATCGTCCTGTATCGTCCTGTATCGTCCCGTATCGTCCCGTATCGTCCCGTATCGTCCCGTATCGTCCCGTATCGTCCCGTATCGTCCCGTATCGTCCCGTATCGTCCCGTATCGTCCCGTATCGTCCCGTATCGTCCCGTATCGTCCCGTATCGTCCCGTATCGTCCCGTATCGTCCCGTATCGTCCCGTATCGTCCCGTATCGTCCCGTATCGTCCCGTATCGTCCCGTATCGTCATGTATCGTCATGTATCGTCCCGTATCGTCCCGTATCGTCCCGTATCGTCCCGTATCGTCCCGTATCGTCCCGTATCGTCCCGTATCGTCCCGTATCGTCATATATCGTCCTGTATCGTCCTGTATCGTCCTGTATCGTCCTGTATCGTCCTGTATCGTCCTGTATCGTCCTGTATCGTCCTGTATCGTCCTGTATCGTCCTGTATCGTCCTGTATCGTCCTATATCGTCCTGTGTCGTCCTGTATCGTCCTGTATCGTCCTGTATCGTCCTGTATCGTCCTGTATCGTCCTGTATCGTCCTGTATCGTCCTATATCGTCCGATATCGTCCTGTATCGTCCTGTATCGTCCTGTATCGTCCTGTATCGTCCTGTATCGTCTAAATGTGTTAATGTGTCCACAGGACGGAGATAACGCCGGAGAATCCCCTGTGGGTGGGGGCGTGGTGGATCGGCTTCCTGGCGGGAGGGGCGGCGTCGTTGATCATCGCTTTCCCCATCCTGGGCTACCCGCGACAACTACCAGGTATTACATATTGGACTACAACTACCAGGTATTACATATTGGACTACAACTACCAGGTATTACCTATTGGACTACAACTACCAGGTATTACATATTGGACTACAACTACCAGGTATTACCTATTGGACTACAACTACCAGGTATTACATATTGGACTACAACTACCAGGTATTACATTGGTTTGACCTAGTGGACTACAACTACCAGGTATTACATTGGTTTGACCTAGTGGACTACAACTACCAGGTATTACATTGGTTTGACCTAGTGGACTACAACTACCAGGTATTACATTGGTTTGACACATAGACTGTAAAAAATATGGACAAAGCGTTCTCCGGGTCTGATATGGACGTAAGATGAAGCCTGTCAGTCCTTGAATTGTAAGTCGCCATCTTTCTAGATCCGTTTGGGCCCAGCTGGCCCATTGGCTGGCCCAGACAACGAGGCGGGACTTCCCCCCTTCTTCTTCTCCGTTGGTTTTTATTTTGACTCGAGTGGGTGGGGGATCCCGTCCATAGACTGTAACGGTAGCCATGCCCCTCAGAACATACGCGACTTTATGGTCATTCTTTTAATAAATGGGACCATAATTTTCCAAAAAGAATATTATGACATTAGAAATGAGACTTTAAACTAGTGACTGGAAGCAGAAAGTATTCATGACCATGTTTATTAAGGCAATACAGTCTAGGTGTTGAGAATCCCTGACCTACAGTATACACTAAATGGGACAGATCAGTTCATGTAGTCATGTAGTGATTTGTTAGGAACATTATGCGATAATATTGCAGCGATGGTTCAGGCTCGGCTCCAGGATGAAATGACTGAGGGGGCATTTGAAAATGGTGAGGGTGCACATCAAATTTTCATATAGTAAAACTATGCTGTATGTACATAAAAGTGAGGGTGCAGAATTTGGAACGGAGGGTGCTGGGCACCCTCTGGCACCCTCATGGCGCCGGGCCTGCGATGGTTATTATGTCATGGTCTTGTTTGGCTTGTCTGTTACACTGTGGTTCAGGGGTAGAGAGCGGCCGTTTGGGAATCGCGAGGTTCCCGGTTCGATCCCTGTATGTGGGCCCCTCCCCCTGTATGTGGGCCCCTCCCCCTGTATGTGGGCTCCTCCCCCAGAGTCAGTGTGTATGTGGGCTCCTCCCCCAGAGTCAGTGTGTATGTGGGCTCCTCCCCCAGAGTCAGTGTGTATGTGGGCTCCTCCCCCAGAGTCAGTGTGTATGTGGGCTCCTCCCCCAGAGTCAGTGTGTATGTGGGCTCCTCCCCCAGAGTCAGTGTCCAAGAGACCCTTGAGCAAAGACTCTGAACCCCTGGTTGCTCCCGATGTGCTGGTCGGTGCCTTGCATGGTTTACCGCCGCTGTCGCTGTGTGATGATGGATTGATGGATTTAATTGAACCCATTCTGGGCGGGAACCCATTTTTGGTGTCAGCATCATGTCGTGCTGTAGCTATTGAAAAATAGCAGATCTACAAGCTCGTAGCGCGCCACCGAGTGGCGCGCTACGAGCTTGTAGGTCTGCTATTTTTAAAATAAATCAAAGAACGACTGACATTTTTAGAATCTGATCTCAGGTCAGAATGGGTTAATCAGACCAGTGTGTGTGTGTGTCCAGTGGAAACCTCGTATGAATCTGATCTCAGGTCAGAATGGGTCATGACCCAGAATGGGTCATGCTTCCGAAGAAGCCCAGCCCATTATGGACTTGCAGGACACTTTTTACAGTTTACATAAACAATGACAATACACCGACATGACAGTTAGCAAACAATGATCATGTGAAGACCAAACTGACTATAATACACCCACGATTCTTACGCGGCAGATTACATAGGCTAATAATACAACATAGCATAAATAGTTGGGCCTGTAACAGGAGACACGTAGTTATAGACTCATGATAGGCAGCTATGAGTCTGTCCACGCCAGGCTAGGAGACACATGGACCTACTTGTCTTCTACTCCAGGCTGTAGAAACAAACCCTGCCATCTACCTACATGACTGCCTGCCTAAATATGTCCCAAACCGCCCCCTAAGGTCTTCCACTGCTGGCCTGCTCGCTTTGCCTAAAAAAATGGCAACTAAAAAATACGGGGAAGCAGATTTTTTGCTTCTACGGGCCGTCGGCATGGAACAAGCTCCCACTGTACCTTCGACAGGCAGCCTCTGTAGACATTTTTAAAGCTCAGCTCAAGACCCACTTTAATCTACACCCTTGCTTTTAATTGATCTTTTATTTTTTGTTATTCATGTCCTCACTGTATTGCATTACTGCTTGTTTTTTAAGGTTTATGCCTTGCTTTTCTTTTCTTTTCTTTCTCCATTGTTCTGTAAAGCACTTTGAGCTGCATTTCATGTCACGAAAGGTGCTATACAAATAAAGTTTTATTAATATTATTATTATTATTATTATCTTAACTACCTCATGATTAAATAACCACTAAAACTTCTGACCATCATCTTCCCACAATTGTTCGGGTTTTTTGTCGTTGCATTGCCTCAAATTTATGGATTAATGGAACCCTCAAATAATCATACAATAATGGAACCTAAAATGTAATTAATTTTCCTCATACAATCATGTATGAACGGGTGAACGTAATGCACACGCATACATCTGTACACCATTTACAATTTGTACACTTTGGATTGGAATTGGATGCATGTTTGGCACACTGTGGATTTTACTGTGTACTTTTATGATTGCATCAAGAATGTACTCATTGTAAATGTACTACATTCATACTAGATTCATTGGTACTCCTGAGGAGGACAGAGTGTGTCTAGTGTGTGATTTGAAAGAAATTGAAAATGAAATTATTTTTTGTTTTACTGCCCTTTATATGAAGAAGAATTAAGACATGTATTATTTTGTAAAATGACAACCATCTGTGCTAACCTTTTCTGGTTAGAGGACTACGAAAAACTGGAATTTGTTATTAGGAAAGGTATTTTTGCTTTAGCAGACTTTCTATGCAAAGCGTGGGAAAAAAGGCAGAATGTTTTGTTTGTGTAAAAGAAACCTGTTTCTTACACAATGCAATATTGAAGCAACGATTTGTATGGTGTGTCCCATAAGTCTATGTGGGCTGGGCGCCTTGGGTGCATGACACAGAAATAAAAAAGATTTTTTTTTGTGTCATATCCCACGATTTTGTAACCCATTTTCCTCCCCTGTGTCAATCATCTAATGTGATCCTGGGCTCTACACACCCTCCACCAACCTAGTCCCCATATATGGGGGACAAGGGGAGACCAACCTAGTCCCCATATATGGGGGACAAGGGGAGACCAACCTAGTCCCCATATATGGGGGACAAGGGGAGAGCAACGGACTTGAACTCATGCTTCCTTCATGCCTGAGTGTCCAAGTTGCTCCTTTACACCTGACAGGGGGGGAGTTTCCCTGGTTGGACGTAGCGCGTGGAAGGAACACGTTATTCCAACCAGTTCCTTTCCCCTCCATCAGGCGCCCCGGCTGGCCAGGGGGAGGCAGTTTAGTGACCAGGATTACTGCATGTTTTTTTGTGAGGGTATCTACCCTAGGGGACACGGGGAGAACATGTGAACTCCACACAGAAAGGCCCTAAAGAATCTATGTACTCATTTTCTCGTTGTCTTGTGCCTCCGTTAACATACAGGCTCACAGAAGTATGTGGCCATGAGGGTGTCTGAGGCCCACCAGCTCAAAGACGGCAGCCACACCACCGCCTCGGACCCTCAGTTTGGCAAATCAGTCAAAGACATGCCGAGGTAAGGACGCTGAAATCAGTCAAAGGACATAATAATAATGATAATAATAATAGCTCTAATTTATATAGCGCTTTTCTAAATACCCAAAGTGCTTTACAAGGGAACACTAGGAACAGACTTTAATAAGTAAAATATAACAGATACAGGGTTAAAAAGATAAAAGGATAAACGAGACCTCAGCTGGGGAAAGCTATCCTGAAGAGGTGGGTTTTGAGTGAGGTTTTGAAAGAGTGGAGAGAGGGAGCAACTCTGAGATGGTTGGGGAGTTCATTCCAGACATGCCGAGGTAGGACGCTCAACGCTGCAGACAGAACAGTGACCAGTAGAATCTACGCTGCAGACAGAACAGTGACCAGTAGAATCTACGCTGCAGACAGAACAGTAACCAGTAGAATCTACGCTGCAGACAGAACAGTGACCAGTAGAATCTACGCTGCAGACAGAACAGTAACCAGTAGAATCAACGCTGCAGACAGAACAGTGACCAGTAGAATCTACGCTGCAGACAGAACAGTGACCAGTAGAATCAACGCTGCAGACAGAACAGTGACCAGTAGAATCTACACTGCAGACAGAACAGTGACCAGTAGAATCTACGCTGCAGACAGAACAGTGACCAGTAGAATCTACACTGCAGACAGAACAGTGACCAGTAGAATCTACGCTGCAGACAGAACAGTGACCAGTAGAATCAACGCTGCAGACAGAACAGTGACCAGTAGAATCAACGCTGCAGACAGAACAGTGACCAGTAGAATCTACGCTGCAGACAGAACAGTGACCAGTAGAATCTACGCTGCAGACAGAACAGTGACCAGTAGAATCTACGCTGCAGACAGAACAGTGACCAGTAGAATCTACGCTGCAGACAGAACAGTGACCAGTAGAATCTACGCTGCAGACAGAACAGTGACCAGTAGAATCAACGCTGCAGACAGAACAGTGACCAGTAGAATCTACGCTGCAGACAGAACAGTGACCAGTAGAATCTACGCTGCAGACAGAACAGTAACCAGTAGAATCAACGCTGCAGACAGAACAGTAACCAGTAGAATCAACGCTGCAGACAGAACAGTGACCAGTAGAATCTACGCTGCAGACAGAACAGTAACCAGTAGAATCTACGCTGCAGACAGAACAGTGACCAGTAGAATCTACGCTGCAGACAGAACAGTAACCAGTAGAATCTACGCTGCAGACAGAACAGTAACCAGTAGAATCTACGCTGCAGACAGAACAGTAACCAGTAGAATCAACGCTGCAGACAGAACAGTAACCAGTAGAATCAACGCTGCAGACAGAACAGTAACCAGTAGAATCTACGCTGCAGACAGAACAGTAACCAGTAGAATCTACGCTGCAGACAGAACAGTAACCAGTAGAATCTACGCTGCAGACAGAACAGTAACCAGTAGAATCTACGCTGCAGACAGAACAGTGACCAGTAGAATCAACGCTGCAGACAGAACAGTGACCAGTAGAATCTACGCTGCAGACAGAACAGTAACCAGTAGAATCTACGCTGCAGACAGAACAGTGACCAGTAGAATCAACGCTGCAGACAGAACAGTGACCAGTAGAATCAACGCTGCAGACAGAACAGTGACCAGTAGAATCTACGCTGCAGACAGAACAGTGACCAGTAGAATCAACGCTGCAGACAGAACAGTGACCAGTAGAATCAACGCTGCAGACAGAACAGTGACCAGTAGAATCAACGCTGCAGACAGAACAGTGACCAGTAGAATCTACGCTGCAGACAGAACAGTGACCAGTAGAATCTACACTGCAGACAGAACAGTGACCAGTAGAATCAACGCTGCAGACAGAACAGTGACCAGTAGAATCTACGCTGCAGACAGAACAGTGACCAGTAGAATCTACACTGCAGACAGAACAGTGACCAGTAGAATCAACGCTGCAGACAGAACAGTGACCAGTAGAATCAACGCTGCAGACAGAACAGTGACCAGTAGAATCAACGCTGCAGACAGAACAGTGACCAGTAGAATCAACGCTGCAGACAGAACAGTAACCAGTAGAATCTACGCTGCAGACAGAACAGTGACCAGTAGAATCTACGCTGCAGACAGAACAGTGACCAGTAGAATCTACGCTGCAGACAGAACAGTGACCAGTAGAATCAACGCTGCAGACAGAACAGTGACCAGTAGAATCTACGCTGCAGACAGAACAGTGACCAGTAGAATCTACGCTGCAGACAGAACAGTAACCAGTAGAATCTACGCTGCAGACAGAACAGTGACCAGTAGAATCAACGCTGCAGACAGAACAGTGACCAGTAGAATCTACGATGCAGACAGAACAGTGACCAGTAGAATCTATGCTGCAGACAGAACAGTGACCAGTAGAATCTACGCTGCAGACAGAACAGTGACCAGTAGAATCAACGCTGCAGACAGAACAGTGACCAGTAGAATCTACGATGCAGACAGAACAGTGACCAGTAGAATCTACGCTGCAGACAGAACAGTGACCAGTAGAATCTACGCTGCAGACAGAACAGTGACCAGTAGAATCAACGCTGCAGACAGAACAGTAACCAGTAGAATCTACGCTGCAGACAGAACAGTGACCAGTAGAATCTACGCTGCAGACAGAACAGTGACCAGTAGAATCTACGCTGCAGACAGAACAGTGACCAGTAGAATCAACGCTGCAGACAGAACAGTGACCAGTAGAATCTACGCTGCAGACAGAACAGTGACCAGTAGAATCTACGCTGCAGACAGAACAGTGACCAGTAGAATCTACGCTGCAGACAGAACAGTGACCAGTAGAATCTACGCTGCAGACAGAACAGTAACCAGTAGAATCTATGCTGCAGACAGAACAGTAACCAGTAGAATCTACGCTGCAGACAGAACAGTGACCAGTAGAATCAACGCTGCAGACAGAACAGTGACCAGTAGAATCTACGCTGCAGACAGAACAGTGACCAGTAGAATCTACACTGCAGACAGAACAGTAACCAGTAGAATCTACGCTGCAGACAGAACAGTGACCAGTAGAATCTATGCTGCAGACAGAACAGTGACCAGTAGAATCTACGATGCAGACAGAACAGTGACCAGTAGAATCTACGCTGCAGACAGAACAGTGACCAGTAGAATCTACGCTGCAGACAGAACAGTGACCAGTAGAATCTACGCTGCAGACAGAACAGTGACCAGTAGAATCTTTAGCACAAAGCGGAGATCCGGGAACACTTGAGTTTACGAAGAAAGGAGGAAAACTTTATTCAACCGAAATGTTTTTTCGACCTATACGGTCTATACGGTCTCCGCTAGCTCTCGTCGGGGGGGGGGGGGGGGGGGGGGGGGGGGCAGCACAAATATCCTAGGGCAACCACGGACCACCATGTTATTCACCCCTCTGACCCATTTGAACCACAGACCACCATGTCATTCACCCCTCTGACCCATTTGAACCACAGACCACCATGTCATTCACCCCTCTGACCCATTTGAACCACAGACCACCATGTCATTCACCCCTTGGACCCATTTGAACCACAGACCACCATGTCATTCACCCCTCTGACCCATTTGAACCACAGACCACCATGTCATTCACCCCTCTGACCCATTTGAACCACGGACCACCATGTCATTCACCCCTCGGACCCAAAACATACAAATGTTTTGTCATCGTTTTTCCATGCTGTATTGTTGTGGTACCATTAGGAGAGATAACAGGCAAACGTTATTATCCAAATAATAACAATAATTTGGTTTCATTTTACGCTCTCAAGAGTTAAAGATCTATAAGGTTCCATTTTGTTACCAACTCTATGTTGAAAATGTCATAATACATAATATCTTAGAGACTGCATGGTACACACACACATAGCATGGACATAATATCTTAGAGACCACATGGTGCACACACACACACACACACACACACATAGCATGGACATAATATCTTAAGGACCACATGGTACACACACACATAGCATGGACATAATATCTTAGGGACCACATGGTACACACACACATAGCATGGACATAATATCTTAGAGACCACATGGTACACACACACATAGCATGGACATAATATCTTAGAGACCACATGGTGCACACACATAGCATGGACATAATATCTTAGAGACCACATGGTACACACACACATATAGCATGGACATAATATCTTAGAGACCACATGGTACACACACACATAGCATGGACATAATATCTTAGGGACCACATGGTACACACACACACACAGCATGGACATAATATCTTAGAGACCACATGGTACACACACACATAGCATGGACATAATATCTTAGGGACCACATGGTGCACACACACATAGCATGGACATAATATCTTAGAGACCGCATGGTACACACACACATAGCATGGACATAATATCTTAGGGACCACATGGTGCACACACACATAGCATGGACATAATATCTTAGAGACCACATGGTACACACACACATAGCATGGACATAATATCTTAGAGACCACATGGTACACACACACATAGCATGGACATAATATCTTAGAGACCACATGGTACACACACACACACACATAGCATGGACATAATATCTTAGAGACCGCATGGTACACACACACATAGCATGGACATAATATCTTAGGGACCACATGGTGCACACACACACACAGCATGGACATAATATCTTAGAGACCGCATGGTACACACACACATAGCATGGACATAATATCTTAGGGACCACATGGTGCACACACACATAGCATGGACATAATATCTTAGGGACCACATGGTACACACACACATAGCATGGACATAATATCTTAGAGACCGCATGGTACACACACACATAGCATGGACATAATATCTTAGGGACCACATGGTGCACACACACACACAGCATGGACATAATATCTTAGAGACCGCATGGTACACACACACATAGCATGGACATAATATCTTAGGGACCACATGGTGCACACACACATAGCATGGACATAATATCTTAGGGACCACATGGTACACACACACATAGCATGGACATAATATCTTAGGGACCACATGGTGCACACACACATAGCATGGACATAATATCTTAGGGACCACATGGTACACACACACATAGCATGGACATAATATCTTAGGGACCACATGGTGCACACACACATAGCATGGACATAATATCTTAGGGACCACATGGTACACACACACATAGCATGGACATAATATCTTAGAGACCGCATGGTGCACACACACATAGCATGGACATAATATCTTAGAGACCACATGGTACACACACACACACACATAGCATGGACATAATATCTTAGAGACCGCATGGTACACACACACATAGCATGGACATAATATCTTAGGGACCACATGGTGCACACACACACACAGCATGGACATAATATCTTAGAGACCGCATGGTACACACACACATAGCATGGACATAATATCTTAGGGACCACATGGTGCACACACACATAGCATGGACATAATATCTTAGGGACCACATGGTACACACACACATAGCATGGACATAATATCTTAGGGACCACATGGTGCACACACACATAGCATGGACATAATATCTTAGGGACCACATGGTACACACACACATAGCATGGACATAATATCTTAGAGACCACATGGTACACACACACATAGCATGGACATAATATCTTAGAGACCACATGGTACACACACACATATCATGGACATAATATCTTAGGGACCGCATGGTGCACACACACATAGCATGGACATAATATCTTAGAGACCACATGGTACACACACACATAGCATGGACATAATATCTTAGAGACCACATGGTACACACACACATAGCATGGACATAATATCTTAGGGACCGCATGGTGCACACACACATAGCATGGACATAATATCTTAGGGACCGCATGGTACACACACACATAGCATGGACATAATATCTTAGAGACCGCATGGTGCACACACTCGCACGCGCGTGTGTAGCGTGTTCATGCTATTTTAGGGACTGCATAGCACACACAAAGTGTTTATCTGTTCCCGGGTTAGTTGAGGGTGTCCTGGTCCTCATAGCAGGGATTACTTTGTCCTGGTCCTCATAGCAGGGATGACTTTGTCCTGGTCCTCATAGCAGGGATTACTTTGTCCTGGTCCTCATAGCAGGGATTACTTTGTCCTGGTCCTCATAGCAGGGATTACTTTGTCCTGGTCCTCATAGCAGGGATTACTTTGTCCTGGTCCTCATAGCAGGGATTACTTTGTCCTGGTCCTCATAGCAGGGATTACTTTGTCCTGGTCCTCATAGCAGGGATTACTTTGTCCTGGTCCTCATAGCAGGGATTACTTTGTACTGGTCCTCATAGCAGGGATTACTTTGTCCTGGTCCTCATAGCAGGGATTACTTTGTCCTGGTCCTCATAGCAGGGATTACTTTGTCCTGGTCCTCATAGCAGGATTACTTTGTCCTGGTCCTCATAGCAGGGATTACTTTGTCCTGGTCCTCATAGCAGGGATTACTTTGTCCTGGTCCTCATAGCAGGGATTACTTTGTCCTGGTCCTCATAGCAGGGATTACTTGTCCTGGTCCTCATAGCAGGGATTACTTTGTCCTGGTCCTCATAGCAGGGATTACTTTGTCCTGGTCCTCATAGCAGGGATTACTTTGTCCTGGTTTACCGTAATAAAAAAATGAAAAAAAAATGAAATTGAGGATTCGTTTCCAATTTCCTCACCCTGCTTTTCATACACATGAATATGTGAATGTGTAAAAAAAAAAAAATTGACCTGAATTAAAACCTTCACTCTCACTAGTGTTGTTTTTGACAGCAAATTCAGATTTAGTTTTAGTCATTTGTCTTTTGAATAGTTTTTAATTTAGTTTTAATCACATTTTATTCACCTGGAATGTGTTAGTTTAGCTTTATACTCTACTTTAGTCGACTAAACATCGTAAGATTTTAGTCGACTACATTTATTTTGGCTGGCCTTGATGCCGTCATAATGGCTGATTTTACACTTAAAAAATAGCCGATCTACAAGCTCACAATGCTTGTAGATCTGCTATTTTCAGCATGCATGCAACCAAACCTAAAATGATTTGTCTTCTAGTTCTACTGGATCTCTTCTCCACTACAGTCTCTCCCTGACATTATAGTCTAGTTTTTTGTTTGTTGACGGATTTGTCAATACATTTAGTCATAGTTTGAGTCATCATGGTTTAGTTTTCATTCAGTTTTCCTCAGTGTAAAAAGGTAGTCCACTAACATTAACATAACATTAACATACCATTAACATTAACATAACATTAACATAACATTAACATAACATTAACATACTATTAACATAACATTAACATAACATTAACATAACATTAACATAACATTAACATACCATTAACATTAACATAACATTAACATAACATTAACATAACATTAACATAACATTAACATACTATTAACATAACATTAACATAACATTAACATAACATTAACATAACATTAACATAACATTAACATAACATTAACATACCATTAACATACCATTAACATTAACATAACATTAACATAACATTAACATAACATTAACATAACATTAACATAACATTAACATAACATTAACATAACATTAACATAAAGGTAGTCCACTAACATTTACATAACATTAACATAACATTAA
>NC_139705.1:54079810-54101448 GCF_964188405.1 Protomyctophum parallelum | reverse complement strand
CCTATAAACAATTTAGTATTATTTAGTATATGTAAGGTTTTGCCCCCTCAAATGGTACCTCGTCAGATAATCCCCACATATCCTACAACAACTTCTGTGAACAGA
Source organism: Protomyctophum parallelum (assembly GCF_964188405.1). Lineage (NCBI taxonomy): Eukaryota > Metazoa > Chordata > Actinopteri > Myctophiformes > Myctophidae > Protomyctophum > Protomyctophum parallelum. The sequence goes on along the minus strand of NC_139705.1, from coordinate 54,101,343 downwards.
CTTCACTGTAGTAGCTTTTCATAAATTATATTTGTACTTATTTGTTCTGCTGTCATGAAAGTTTATAGTTAGAGAAATTCAAAGTCCAGCCGTCTGCTGTCCAGCCTCTCCCACCCCTCACTGGGGAAAATTCTGGGAGGAAAACAGAAACGGGGCGGGCCTGACGGGCTGGCCAAACGGGTCCGGGGACCCCCGTGCGGCCTTCCTACATACCTGGGGGGGGTCCCCGTGATTAAAAGGGCACATTCCCGACGCTGACGGAGACGCGACGCAGACGCGCCCAGTGGAGCCCTGGCGTAACCCTTATCCTGTTTGCATTCTTCACCTATAGTTCCTCACTGTTATCAGCGAAGCACGCACGCACGCACGCACGCACGCACGCACGCACGCACGCACGCACACACACACACACACACACACACACACACACACACACACACACACACACACACACACACAGTCGCTGCAACTGATTTCAGTCATTTGGATTCCATATAGAATCCAATAGTCTTATGGACCCGAAAATAGGCTATCTACAAGCTTAACACGCGCCACGCCTGTTTTCGGTTACCAGTTATTTTAAGATTGATTGAAAAGTATCAAAAGTAGTGGTCAAAGTAGCGATATACTTCCATAGTATCCAAACCCTAATGTTCTCGGGTATTTCATAAAAGCAAAGCTTAGAGCTTCAATCTGTGATGTATTCAACTGTCTGGCTGTATGGCTGCCTACCAACACACCGTCCATCATTTTATTTGACTGCATTATTTTATAATTTGTGCTTATTGTTTATGTTTGAAGCACAGCGCTGGTGTACCTGGGCGACCTTCTCACCCTGTTTGATTAATCACAGATTAGGAGGACTCAGTTGTGAGATTTAATTTAGCTTGAATCCATATGTTCACGCACGCACACGCGCACGCACACGCGCACACACACACACACACACACACACACACACACACACACACACACACACACACACACACACACACACACACACACACACACACACACACACACACACACCCACTGTGGGTGGACTTCTGTGTGGATGTAAGGGCTGTCAATCAGATATAGGACCTTTCTGTGTGGATGTATGGGCTGTCAATCAGATATAGGACCTTTCTGTGTGGATGTAAGGGCTGTCAATCAGATATAGGACCTTTCTGTGTGGATGTAAGGGCTGTCAATCAGATATAGGACCTTTCTGTGTGGATGTATGGGCTGTCAATCAGATATAGGACCTTTCTGTGTGGATGTAAGGGCTGTCAATCAGATATAGGACCTTTCTGTGTGGATGTAAGGGCTGTCAATCAGATATAGGACCTTTCTGTGTGGATGTAAGGGCTGTCAATCAGATATAGGACCTTTCTGTGTGGATGTAAGGGCTGTCAATCAGATAGGACCTTTCTGTGTGGATGTATGGGCTGTCAATCAGATATAGGACCTTTCTGTGTGGATGTAAGGGCTGTCAATCAGATATAGGACCTTTCTGTGTGGATGTAAAGGCTATCAAGGCCAGGAAGTAGTATTTTGCCACTCAGTAGGAATTGCAGCATATCTTCCGGGTTTGATGAAGATGTCACACGCTTACAGATATATGTGTTTTTAAATGAAACTATTTAGTATGTATGATTGACTGAATGTTATGCTCTTGTGTTTTCAGCCCTCCTTGCTAAACTGACAGCCATGGAAACCAGGCTGGCTGCAAGTGAAGAAGCAAACCAAGGTTTATAACTCCACATTGTTTTAATTCAGGGGAGATGGAGAGAGACACTAGCCTGACTTTTCATTTCGTTTCACTCCATTATTCTAAATCGCCTGAACATAATTTGTTAATGTGGCTAGCGATTCAGGGGCTGTTGCCAGGCTAGAGAGACACTACACAGCTGCATCTCAAAACATTACAATATTAATTTTGTTAAATGTATTAAATGTATTATTTATTTATTTTCTTCCATAATATAATTAAAAAAGTGAAACTTTCATATATTCTAGATTAATTGTGCATAAAGTGAAATATTGATCATTCTGGCATACAGCTCGTGAAAATCAAAAAATACTACAACTTGTATCTCAAAATATTAGAGGTTGAGGTGTTATGAAAGCCCAGATTTGCTTTGATAGCAGTTTTAAACTAAGTTGTATTGTTGAATATATATATATATATCTGTGGGGTTCAGGTCAGGCTGGTCAGTTAAGCACAGTAATACCATGGTCAGTATACCAATTACTAGTAGTGTATATTACATCTGATTAAATTAGTGATGGTGTGACAAAAGTTGGGTTTAGTGTTCTTCTAGGGTTAATAAACACTCAACTTATTGCTGCGTTTTTAAATGAAACTATTTAGTATTTATGATTGACTGTATGTTAATGTTCTGTTTGTTCTGTTTTCAGCAAAGCGGACAGCCATGGAAGCCCGGCTGGCTGCAAGTGAAGAAGTGAATGAAGGTTTATAACTTCACATTGTTCTACTGAATATTGACCAGACACAATAGGCCATATTCAGACCGCAGACATCTTGCCAGCAAGGTGTTACCTAGCTGACACCCATAGACAGCCCATTCATCCACACAGAGGATAATTCAAGCTTTCCCTACAGCTGCAATGTTGATGGTTTTGACATTGTTTAATATAATTAGAGAGGACTTTTCTGTTTGGATGAAAGAGCTGTCTATGGGAAGTATCACCTAGTATCACGTTGCTGGCAAGATGGCTGCGGTCTGAATATGGCCAATAGCCACTATAGTTCCACATTCACTCCAGAGGGCCACTATAGTTCCACACTCACTCCAGAGGGCACTATAGTTCCACACTCACTCCAGAGGGCCACTATAGTTCCACATTCACTCGAGAGGGCGACTATAGTTCCACAACTCGCTCCAGAGGGCCACTATAGTTCCACTCACTCCAGAGGGCCACTATAGTTCCACACTCACTCCAGAGGGCCACTATAGTTCCACTCACTCCAGAGGGCCACTATAGTTCCACACTCGCTCCAGAGGGCCACTATAGTTCCACACTCACTCCAGAGGGCCACTATAGTTCCACACTCGCTCCAGAGGGCCACTATAGTTCCACACTCGCTCCAGAGGGCCACTATAGTTCCACACTCGCTCCAGAGGGCCACTATAGTTACACACTCACTCCAGAAGGCCACTATAGTTCCACCCTCACTCCAGAGGGCCACTATAGTTCTACATTCACTCCAGAGGGCCACTATAGTTCCACACTCGCTCCAGAGGGCCACTATAGTTCCACATTCACTCCAGAAGGCCACTATAGTTCCACCCTCACTCCAGAGGGCCACTATAGTTCCACATTCACTCCAGAAGGCCACTATAGTTCCACATTCACTCCAGAGGGCCACTATAGTTCCACACTCACTCCAGAGGGACACTATAGTTCCACACTCGCTCCAGAGGGACACTATAGTTCCACACTCACTCCAGAGGGCCACTATAGTTCCACACTCGCTCCAGAAGGCCACTATAGTTCCACACTCACTCCAGAGGGCCGCTATAGTTCCTCACTCACTCCAGAGGGCCACTATTTACGTTAACTTTATTAACTTAAATATAAAAACATTGGACATAAATGGCGTAGGAGCTAAATTAATTTAACCCTTTGCTTGAGCCGAATCTGGCTTGCACATTGTTGAACTTCTTCTTGTGAGTGTGGACTTTGTTGACATTAAGGAAGTATTTAGACAGCTACAAGGGTATCTTAGTTAACTATTTAGACAGGTACATGGGTATCTTAGTGAAGTATTTAGACAGGTACATGGGTATCTTAGTGAATTGTATTTAGACAGGTACATGGGTATCTTAGTGAAGTATTTAGACAGGTACATGGGTATCTTAGTGAATTGTATTTAGACAGGTACATGGGTATCTTAGTGAAGTATTTAGACAGGTGCACAGGTGCATGGGTATCTTAGTGAGTATTTAGACAGGTACATGGGTATCTTAGTGAGTAGACAGGTACATGCATATCTTAGTGAAGTATTTAGACAGGTACATGGGTATCTTAGTGAAGTATATAGACAGGTACATGGGTGTCTTAGTGAATTGTATTTAGACAGGTACATGCTTATCTTAGTGAGTATTTAGATGGGTACATGGGTATCTTATTCTTAGTGAAGTATTTAGACAGGTACATGGGTATCTTATTCTTAGTGAAGTATTTAGACGGGTACATGGGTATCTTAGTGAAGTATTTAGACAGGTACATGGGTATCTTATTCTTAGTGAAGTATTTAGACAGGTACATGGGTATCTTAGTGAAGTATTTAGACAGGTACATGGGTATCTTAGTGAGTATTTAGACAGGTACATGGGTATCTTAGTGAGTATTTAGACGGGTACATGGGTATCTTAGTGAGTATTTAGACAGGTACATGGGTATCTTAGTGAAGTATTTAGACAGGTACATGGGTATCTTAGTGGTGTATATTACATCTGATTAAATATACCCGGGTTTAGTGATGGTGTGACAAAAGTTGGGTTTAGTGTTCTTCTAGGGTTAATAAACACTCAACTTATTGCTGCGTTTTTAAATGAAACTATTCAGTATTTATGATTGACTGTATGTTAATGTTCTGTTTGTTCTGTTTTCAGCGAAGCGGACAGCCATGGAAGCCCGGCTGGCTGCAAGTGAAGAAGTGAATGAAGGTTTATAACTTCACATTGTTCTAATGAATATTGACCAGACACAATAGGCCATATTCAGACCGCAGACATCTTGCCAGCAAGGTGTTACCTAGCTGACACCCATAGACAGCCCATTCATCCACACAGAGGATAATTCAAGTTTTCCTACAGCTGCAATGTTGATGATTTTGACATTGTTTAATATAATTAGAGAGGACTTTTCTGTTTGGATGAAAGAGCTGTCTATGGGAAGTATCACCTAGTATCACGTTGCTGGCAAGATGGCTGCGGTCTGAATATGGCCAATAGCCACTATAGTTCCACACTCACTCCAGAGGGCACTATAGTTCCACACTCACTCCAGAGGGCCACTATAGTTCCACATTCACTCGAGAGGGCGACTATAGTTCCACAACTCGCTCCAGAGGGCCACTATAGTTCCACACTCACTCCAGAGGGCCACTATAGTTCCACACTCACTCCAGAGGGCCACTATAGTTCCACACTCACTCCAGAGGGCCACTATAGTTCCACACTCGCTCCAGAGGGCCACTATAGTTCCACACTGGCTCCAGAAGGCCACTATAGTTCCACCCTCACTCCAGAGGGCCACTATAGTTCTACATTCACTCCAGACGGCCACTATAGTTCCACACTCGCTCCAGAGGGCCACTATAGTTCCACACTCACTCCAGAGGACAACTATAGTTCCACACTCGCTCCAGAGGGCCACTATAGTTCCACACTCGCTCCAGAGGGCCACTATAGTTCCACACTCGCTCCAGAGGGCCACTATAGTTCTACACTCGCTCCAGAGGGCCACTATAGTTACACACTGGCTCCAGAAGGCCACTATAGTTCCACCCTCACTCCAGAGGGCCAGTATAGTTCTACATTCACTCCAGACGGCCACTATAGTTCCACACTCGCTCCAGAGGGCCACTATAGTTCCACACTCGCTCCAGAGGGCCACTATAGTTCCACACTCGCTCCAGAGGGCCACTATAGTTACACACTCACTCCAGAAGGCCACTATAGTTACACCCTCACTCCAGAGGGCCACTATAGTTCTACATTCACTCCAGAGGGCCACTATAGTTCCACACTCGCTCCAGAGGGCCACTATAGTTCCACACTCACTCCAGAGGGCCACTATAGTTCCACACTCACTCCAGAGGGCCACTATTGTTACACACTCACTCCAGAGGGCCACTATAGTTCTACATTCACTCCAGAGGGCCACTATAGTTCCACACTCGCTCCAGAGGGCCACTATAGTTCCACACTCACTCCAGAGGGCCACTATAGTTCCACACTCGCTCCAGAGGGCCACTATAGTTACACACTCACTCCAGAGGGCCACTATAGTTCCACACTCACTAGTGCAGAGGGCCACTATAGTTCCACACTCGCTCCAGAGACCCACTATAGTCCCACACTCACTCCAGAGGGCCACTATAGTTCCACACTCACTCCAGAGCGTCACTAGAGTTCCACACTCGCTCCAGAGGGCCACTATAGTTCCACACTCGCTCCAGAGGGCCACTATATTTCCACACTCGCTCCAGAGGGCCACTATAGTTCCACACTCGCTCCAGAGGGCCACTATATTTCCACACTCACTCCAGAGGGCCACTATAGTTCCACACTCACTAGTCCAGAGGGCCACTACAGTTCCACACTCGCTCCAGAGGACCACTATAGTCCCACACTCACTCCAGAGGGCCACTATAGTTCCACACTCACTCCAGAGCGTCACTAGAGTTCCACACTCGCTTCAGAGGGCCACTACAGTTCCACACTCACTCCAGAGGGCCACTATAGTTCCACACTCATTCCAGAGAGCCACTATATTTCCACACTCGCTCCAGAGGGCCACTATAATGATGAGTGAGAACCTTCTCAAGCTAAATGAGGATAAGACAGAAGTTCTAGTGACATCGGAACAACCCTAGCATTAACACGTTAACTGCCCAGGATGGCAGTTCTGTCTTTTGAAGCTTAACTACTGTAATATATTTGATTCATATAATTCAAGAGCTAAGGTTTTAAAAATCATATTGTAATGTCGAATCAGTTTAACTATAATCACTAGTGGTGTTTTAATCAAACTGCATACATTAAATTAATGATATATTTAATGTTAATATTGTGATTATTTCAGCCAACCTTTGCAATTGCAGCGGGAGTCGAGTGGAGCAACTGGCCAATAAGACTGACGGTAAATAACTTCACATGTTTCGCTGTTGTTGAAAAGTGTCTGTGATTATTTACATTCAATGGTTTTTCTTACAATTTAGGCATTTAGCAGATGCTCTTAATCCAGAGCGATTTTCAGTCAGCAAGAACAAAACATGTTAATACATAATATACATAAAACAGTCATTATGAATCATATTATACATAAAACAGTCATTATTAATCATAATATACATAAAACAGTCATTATTAATCATAATATACATAAAACATAGTCATTATGAATCATACGTAAGCTAAGAGCCTAACAGTGAATATCTATATAATGAACCTATGCATATATAGAGGGTATGTGCGTGACATCATCATCAAACCAGGGAACGCCTACTGAGTGCCAAAAAACTACTTTCTAGCCTCGACATCCAAACAGAAAAGTCCAATATGATTGCATTAAACAACGCTAAACAACATTACACTCACTTTGCCACTCGATTTGCCTTTCACGTTTTGCATGCTATACCCTCTATAGTGATATGTCTACATAAAATGCTATCTCATTTGGTAATCTAAGATCTATATAATCTAAGATCTATTTATATATATAATTGAAGTAGGTAATATGAGTTTGTTATATGAGTTTGAACCAACTTTCAACCTCATCTGAGTTTGTTGCTTCCATCAATGTGGAGTTATTTTTGCATACATGAAGATAGATAATAAAGAATAAATAATGTATAAAGAATGCATGAGGGTCAATTAAAATTACAACTCTTCTATGCAACAATGAGTTAATCTGAGTTTATTTAAATCAATCTTGACATTATGTACATCAATCAATTAAAACTACCCCAACAAGTAATAATAGTGACACAAGTTAAAACACTCTGTTTTCCCAAGAATAAGCTCTTACCTTCACTTTGGTATTCTTCATTCAACGTTAAGAAATATTGAAAACTATCTGTGACTGAAATACATCACCGGGAAAAGCAAATGATAGAAATAAAGTCAATGGCTGGGTTTCCCAAACGCATATGGCGTAAGACTTGTAGTGGCGCACATGCTCAGATGCCCACAGTATTACCATGGTCAGTACACCAGTTAATAGTAGTTTTGTGTCTGGGCAGGTGCCAAATCACCATGCACATTTATGTATGTGATTAATAAAACAAAATTAACTGCTAGAAGGTCCTACATTAACTTAATTAAGCAGTCACCGTCTCTGTGACATGATGTTCTTTCTAATTTTAGAGATTGACTACTATGCAAATCAAATAAATCTGTATACAAGATCATTTCAGAGAGGGAGGGAAATACTAAATTAATTGTTAACTACATTAAAATAAATTGCGGGGGCGAGTTGGTAAAGGGGCGAGCAGTCTCTCATTCGCTCATAGCATGTCTATGGTGGATTTATATGAAACAAAAGTCAATGGAGGGTATTGCAACTCTGGATAATCTAGAGTTGCAAATCGCGGCTAGGGGTTTTCATGATTCTGACGATGGAGAGGGACACTATACAGCTGCATCTCAAAAGATTAGAATATTCATTTTATTAAATGTATTAATTATCTTCCATAATATAATTCAAAAAGTGAAACTTTCATATATTCCGAGGGCCACTACAGTTCCACACTCGCTCCAGAGGGCCACTACAGTTCCACACTCGCTCCAGAGGGCCACTATAGTTCCACATTCACTCCAGAGGGCCACTATAGTTCCACATTCACTCCAGAGGGCCACTATAGTTCCACACTCGCTCCAGAGGGCCACTATAGTTCCACACTTGCTCCAGAGGGCCACTACAGTTCCACAGAGAGAATCGTGTAGATCAGGCCCATTGCAAGTTGCTGTAGGTTACTCTGTCATCAACCCTAAGCTATTCCAGCCTATCAAAATGGGCAGGGGTGAGGTGGGTTCTGAAATATTAAAATCTTGAATCAAGCAACATGAAAAGTGTCTGGGGTGAAACACAAAGGCCAGAGTTCTCATATGTCCCAGGAATGCAATAGGTTCTAGGGAAAAAAATAGTATATATATATATATACTGCATATTTTTATATATTTTCATGTGTGCGGCCTAGAGGGCATCTGAGCATGTGCTACACTATACCTCTTACACCATGTGTCCTTTGGGAAACCGGGCCAATATCAGTCACCAGAAGCAGAGACGTGTGTTTTCAATTAGTCTAACATGGTTAAAATGGATTTTCAAGTCACAATAGGATCAAATAGGATGTCGTAAGACATGAATGAATTTGCAACAAAATTCATGATCTTTAACCATATTTTGATATTTGACTGCATTAATTAATGAGTGATTTAATGTTAATATTGTTATGATTTCAGCCAACCTTGCTCAGCTGTCCAGTGTAGAAATGATGCTGAATCAAAGTTTGAGTCGAGTGGAGCAACTGGCCAGAGAGAATGCAGGTAATTACCTTCACATTTAGGAAAAAAAAATATGTACCTACAATGAATACTGCGTGGACTAAGAGATTGAGTAGAGGTGGACTCAGGTGTAGGAGCCGGTTGGAGCCAATGGCTGCGCTGACGGATCTATAGGGAGGGAATAGGCAACGGGGTGCGCGCTGCGCGCACAAACACAGACCTGTAGGACTATGGCCGTAACACACCCTTTTCCCTGAACACCTTCTTAGCCTACTGTGACAAAACTAGTCACAACCCAGGGCACGGAAGGACACGACACAGGCAGTTGTTCTCAAGTAGGCTGTTTATTCCTCCTAAGCCAGGGAATTGGTCATCAAACACTGTCTCCGTCATTAACAGGAGCCTAAACTAAAGTGTAACAAGTCAGTGTGTCCTCAATGTGAATCCTATAACATGAACTAAACAGTCACCGTGTGACATTAAACATCCAATTATAACAGGCAGGAATGTGGAGTATTGTGTGGCTCTGTCTGGACCCAGCCTCTCAATGCAACAGAGAACACATTAAAGCACCTTAGCTTCCTTATATACACAGCAGCTGTCCTTCATTTAATTGACACAATCTGCTGCAGGTGCGCCTGCCTGTGAGCTGGCAAAGCAAGCCCTGTCACCCCACTCACAGACACCTTGATCCCGCCCCCTGCCACACCTACGTACTACTGTCCTACACAGCAGGTTGAAAACCTTAGCCTACGTACTACTGTCCTACACAGCAGGTTGAAACCTTAGCCTACGTACTACTGTCCTACACAGCAGGTTGAAACATTAGCCTACGTACTACTGTCCTACACAGCAGGTTGAAAACCTTAGCCTACGTACTACTGTCCTACACAGTAGGTTGAAAACCTTAGCCTACGTACTGCTGTCCTACACAGCAGGTTGAAAACCTTAGCCTACGTACTACTGTCCTACACAGTAGGTTGAAAACCTTAGCCTACGTACTACTGTCCTACACAGTAGGTTGAAAACCTTAGCCTACGTACTACTGTCCTACACAGCAGGTTGAAAACCTTAGCCTATGTACTACTGTCCTACACAGCAGGTTGAAAACCTTAGCCTACGTACTGCTGTCCTACACAGCAGGTTGAAACCTTAGCCTACGTACTGATGGCCTACACAGCAGGTTGAAAACCTTAGCCTACGTACTACTGTCCTACACAGCAGGTTGAAACCTTAGCCTACGTACTACTGTCCTACACCGCAGGTTGAAAACCTTCTTAGCCTACGTACTACTGTCCTACACAGCAGGTTGAAACCTTAGCCTACGTACTGCTGTCCTACACAGCAGGTTGAAAACCTTCTTAGCCTACGTACTGCTGTCCTACACAGCAGGTTGAAAACCTTCTTAGCCTACGTACTGCTGTCCTACACAGCAGGTTAAAAACCTTCTTAGCCTACGTACTACTAATCTCGGCCACTCGCTCACTCCCACTCTGTCACTCGGGGTCATTCCAGCGTGACCCGGAAATGGTTAACATTCCGATTGTTAAAGTGCTGCATTGAGGAGGAGAGTGGAGTCGAGTGGAGGAGCCGAGTGGGCTCTCTGAGACCGCATAGAGCGAGTGTACATCAGGTGCAGGCTCGGTGGGGTATTTTGTCTCCTCACAGCGGATTTCCGCATCACGTGTACATGTTCTTTTCCTTCTCCAGTGACATACAGTAAGTCCGCCTCCTCCACATGTGGCACAGAAAACACTGCTTGAAACCCGATAGCTATGCACCCCCCCCCCCCCCACATCCATTAGCTGGGTGTGATGTATACGTGTGCGCATCCTGGCGCTTATTCACTATTTCAGGAATAAATAGCCTTGCACATGTTACCAATACATACACATTGGCCTCGGTTACATGCACAAAATGATAAATTGTCTATTCTGTAGACTGTACAGCTCTGTTCGGAGTTCCAGTGATCCAGCTGTGTGACACTGTATTGTTCCACCACTTTTGCTTTGGCAATGTAAACGTATGTTTTCCCATGCCAATAAAGCCCTTTGAATTGAATTGAATTATACACGTCATTAGTGATCGCGGAATGTGCCGTCGCTTTGAAATGACAGCGTAGTACATTCCGATTCTAGGGGAAAATTCGACCACCACTCTGTCCTCACATCGAATCCTCTGAGTGAGCGAGCAAGTGTGAAAGTTGTGGTATTGGAATTTATCTTAAGCCTACGTACTGCTGTCCTACACAGTAGGTTGAAAACCTTAGCCTGTGTACTGCTGTCCTACACAGTAGGTTGAAAACCTTCTTAGCCTACTGTGGTGACTGTCACAGAGAACCCAGGAGTCAGGACAACAATTGGCCTATATATATATATATATATATATATATATATATACATATATAGGCTGTTTATTCAGAAAAAGGAAGAGGGGACAGTGGTTAGGTTTTTTCTCCTGTATAGTATAGTATCTCCTGTATGAACAGTTCCCTCTGTCTACCCCTAGGTGGGGCGGTTGGTCCGTCAGTCACTGGACCTTGTCTCTGGACTCTGCGGCAGAGAGGGGAATTTCAATAGCGATATAATATAATGCACAGTGTCTTTCTTTCAGTAGACGGCAATATAATATAATGCACAGTGTCTCTCTTTAAGTAGACGGTAATATAATATAATGCACAGTGTCTTTCTTTCAGTAGACGGCAATATAATATAATGCACAGTGTCTCTCTTTCAGTAGACTGCAATATAATATAATGCACAGTGTCTCTCTTCCAGTAGACTGCAATATAATATAATGCACAGTGTCTCGCTTCCAGTAGACGGTAATATAATATAATGCACAGTGTCTCTCTTCCAGTAGACTGCAATATAATATAATGCACAGTGTCTCGCTTCCAGTAGACGGTAATATAATATAATGCACAGTGTCTCTCTTCCAGTAGACGGTAATATAATATAATGCACAGTGTCTCTCTTTCAGTAGACGGTAATATAATATAATGCACAGTGTCTCTCTTTCAGTAGACTGCAATATAATATAATGCACAGTGTCTCTCTTTCAGTAGACTGCAATATAATTGTCCGGTTTTCGGTGAGATTTGCCGGGATCCGAATTCCCAAGAGATACACCAGATAAGCTACGTTTAATACGCACAATTGATTTATTTAATGCTTCAATAATTTCCTTGTTTTACGAATCAAACATGCTTTTTATAGGGTTTTATTAGTTCATTCCTTAAACATAAACACATATAACATTCACACGTTTGTTCAAACTTCCCCAATGCAGACTGACAAATAGTACCTTGGAACTTGTGCATTTGGCACGCCCTTAAAGTCTAAAGCCTAACCTACTCTCATTTGGTGAAGTGTGGTTAATATTGAACACTTGTAACTATGTGGTTTTAAATCTACCATTCAAGATTATTGATTTGGAGAAAGAAACACAATAAACACTTGGTTACAATCTAATTATCATTACACATTTATAACATATTTATGGAATAATGCACATATCATATGATTATATTTACCGCTGGCCTCTGCAGATCTCTATCATCGTGATGGTATTAGATGAATCTACCTTAGTTCTGGCCAAGACAGTACTTTAAAGAAATGGTTTGCTTTTGCAACCAATCCGATCGCAGGGTCAGTTTTTCTGCCCCCGTCTTTAGCCAATGAGAAGCCACAGACACTTCCGCCTGTGGATTCTGACATCAGCCCTCTTGCAACAGCTCCTATCACTTCCTGTCAAGTGGTTCTGCTGCTTATCTCTAGATCAAATGTCTAGATTAACTGTAAGATCATTACATTCTTATATTATCTAGGCTTTACTAACCCAGTATAATAATGGTTTCATTTAGACATTTTACAATGAAAGGAAGAATCTACCAGATTATAGTTTCTCCCTATACATGCATCTGCTCAGTTTCAGAGTCTTTCTGCTGCCAGCCTGTGGCCAGGTCATAAATCCCTTTGTTCCCTTGACCGGTACTGATAAGGATTTCCACAACCCCCTACCAATGGTGGCTGCTTCCATTGGAATGTGCTGTGAGAGACCTACATGTTCTACCTTGCAGTCTCATCAGTGTGAAATAGTTGATCAATAATTATGACCTAAATATATTTAACACACTTCTGATAACACATCCTCGCACATCCATATACAATTCAACACCCCCTACGCAGATATGAAAAATTGATATGGTTTTGATCAATTTTCCATATCTGAGCGATTTTTTCTATTCGGGCGTCTAACATGATTTTAAGTTATAACGTTTATACAACTTTTAAACCACACTAAATAACACAACACATCAACTCATTAGAAATCAATGTTACTTAATGTCTGTACTAATAATGTGATTGCTGGAAGTGAACTATATTTGGTTAGTTCCTCCTCTTATAACACTCCTCCACTTTTTGGGAGAAGCAGATTCTTGCCATGTCAGTCAAGCCTGATTGCCATGGCATTATTTCACCTCCTGTCCGTTTTTATGGCTTCCTGCCTGGACAAAAAAGGTTAATTCTTTATCTACACATTCCTCTAACTTAACTTGGTCAAGCTGGAGGAGAATAAACAGTCGCGTCTGCTAACCTTATCTCAACACCCCCATCTGTCTGTCCACAGGATGGAATTCACATTGGATAAACACAGTTTCAACGAATGCAGTTTATTACCTAGCTAACCTGATCATAAAAACCTTTTGGCCTTGCTACTTTGTTAGGGACATTCCAAATTGTAATTGAACAAATAACCTATTTTGTATTTCAAACAACTTGGTTTCTTTCAACCTTTTGGATTTTTTAACTTTAAAGCAACCCAATTGAAAATTGCAAGTTTGCAACATTTTCACCACACTATGTGTTTTCCACACATGTGGTTGTTTGTGCGTGTGTGTGTGTGTGTGCCTGTGCGCGCGCACGCGCTCAAACACCACCTCTTCACACGTGCACTAAACTTCTCTCCCCTCATTGAAGAGAAGTAAATCATTATTCAGCATTCTTCAACACAATTACACACCACATTTTTTAATGCACAGTTCAGTCACACATTTGTCCGTGTGAGTGTGTGTGTGTGTGTGTGTGTACTGATTGCAGATTGTGACACCTGATTGTCACTGCATCCCCACATCCTGCTGTGCAGAACAATGGGAGGCCATGGGAGCATTTACTTGCTATCCCCTGGCTGTGTCAGCTCTGATCTCGCTGACTTAGAACTGGCAAAAACGTTTTTCCATTTCCATTTCACTTTGTTTATATCAGGGTTGGACAACAAAGCTTTTTTCTTAGCCTTGTGAGCTGATCGACAGACTTTGCAATGACAAACAAGCCCACAGGCGCATACCTGTGTTGGCACCGTGGTCAGCTTCTTTGTCTGTGGCCCAGACGGCCCAGATTGCACCGCACTGGACTTCGCCACCCCTGGCTTGTGAGGTGACTTACCCCCTATGGTGGTGAATCCCCGGGTTCCATCATCACACTCGTTTAAGACCGGTCTGGCCTCTTTCCCCTTGGGCCCACCCCCTACGATGGTCAATCCCCGGGCTGTGAGTGTGTGTGTTTTGGATGTCTGCACCTCCGACTGAACGCGAAGACTGGCACCGATAATGCCATCCCTCGAACCATTCAGCGTCTTCGTGATGAGGTGCTTTGACTCCTTGGCCCCGCCTTCGATCTCCATCGCAGGCACGGCGTTGATGGGCAAGGTGGTGTCAGTTGGATCTGACCCCCCCGCTCCTGTTGAAGAAGTGATGTGATGCTCCAGGGTCTCGATCCCTGGCCAGCTTCTCACCTCTGCTCCTTTTGACAACTGCACTGTGGCGGTTGTCTCCCCTGTGTCATCCACAGGAATCTCCACGCCAGCGACGTCCGTCACTGGCTGGACTTTGATGGACGAGCAAGTGACTTCCTCCAGGTTCTGGACCCCTGGCAGGCTCACCGGTCCCGTCGTTGTAGTCAGCTGCGCTGTCTCTTCTGCGATGTCCACAGGAAGTCCCACGCCAGCGATGCTTGTCGCCGACGTGGGTATGATGAACAACTGCTCTGCTGCTTCCGCTGCTGCCGCCGTCCCTTCTGCGTTGCCCACAGGAACTTGCCCCTTGCCAGCGGCGTCCGCCTCTGGCATGGCTTCGATCCCCAGCTCTCCCGCTGGGCCCGTGGATTTGCCCACGGTGGAGGGCTCTGGTCCTGCAGGATTTCTGCAGTTACCAGGCTGCTCCGTGGTGACAGGCTGCATCGGTGGCCCGTCTTCCCGCCCCTCTGGCGTCCACGTGGCTTCCCGCCCCTCTGGCGTCCACGTGGCTTCCGGAATGTCACATCCGGTCATCTCCGTCACTTCTCCCCTGGGATAGAGAAGGATCATGGTCTCCAGCCTCGGCCGGCTTTTCCTTTCTCCTAGGGTGTCCCTGCTTCCTGCAGGCTTATCACAGGGGCCTATCTGGCTCCCTGCTGTGTTCCTAACACTTCTCAACTCTAGAGCTTCCATTACTTTTTCGAAGCTAAATACAGAGCATATTTTTAAACAAGATACTAAGTCCTGCTTCTCTTTTTCAACAATATCAAACCTGCCCACGCTTTCTAATCTTTTGATATAGAATGCGGAGAGATCTTTCATGTCTCCTCTTTCAATCTGTAGTTCAATTAGCTGATCTGGAATATTGCTTAATGAGCCCCATTTTAGGCACTCCCCCAAGCTAACCGCCAGATTACAGCAACTAGACTTGGACTCATTGCAGCTATCCTGTAGCTGCTTAAGCCAATTTTCTGTAGTAAAAGCCATTTTACCCCCTCCTCCCCCACTGTCAACACTTCGTTAATAGGGTTAGTAGACAGAGGTTAGTGGTTAATTGACTTCACAACTCATTCACACAATTGCAAATGGTTAGTTTTCGCCCAGTTAATAATAGTTATATTAACTTGGACTCTAGGACACTCACTGTGTCCTCTTTTTACCGGGCGTTTCACGATTCGTATTTACGTATTTCGTGATCTCCACACGGTCTTTTATCCTCCCGAGACCGAGAGAAATAAGCATGCAACTTTTTCGAGCTGTCGCGTTGGCCTTTGACAAGGCAACAGCTCTAACGGGTCCAATGATTTTATGCTTTTTACCAGGAAGGCCGTCCTTTTGACGGGTCCAAAATAAATGCCTCACTGTTAACAATTTGTTAGTCGCGTTTATAGTTATGATTAACATTCACCATGCTAATTTAACATGCATAACTATTTGTATGAATTAAAAGGATCCCATAAATCCCGTAATCAATACCTTAGCCAATAAATCTTTTATTAGTAGTCTACTACCAGATGTATATTAG
Source organism: Protomyctophum parallelum (assembly GCF_964188405.1). Taxonomy (NCBI): domain Eukaryota; kingdom Metazoa; phylum Chordata; class Actinopteri; order Myctophiformes; family Myctophidae; genus Protomyctophum; species Protomyctophum parallelum. The sequence goes on along the minus strand of NC_139705.1, from coordinate 54,084,777 downwards.
CCGTGGACGGTCGTACTCGATAGCATTATTTAAATCTGTCTCAGATTCTACTAAAGCACTATTCACAATAGTGGACGCTCCCGGCGCCAGTTTATATATTGACACGTCCTTAGATGTGATTTACCTACTTTGAAAGCACGCTTTTGCAGTGTTAAAACATTATTTGATTGTAACTATTTAATTACATCACGTTAATACAGCTTATCAAACCAGTCCCCTGTCACTCTCGTGTCAGACGGACTGCTTTCAAAGTCCCTTGCACTGTTAAGTACAGGGCACATTTGCATGACAAAGTCACTCTGCGCAGTGAGAAGAGGGTCTCCCCCGCCCACACATGCATCAACTGCTGTTTCAGTGCTGCTTGAGCACCCAGCTAAATAGCCTATTTTTATTGTGTTGTCACAGATAAAAGCACTATTATTATTTTAAACGGTCGGTTCCTAATCCGGCACAATTAAAACTTTATGTTTGGTTCAAATAGTCTCAAAACCAGTTCCTACCGACCGCCGATACAGAGTCATCTGCTCTAATCGATCAAATGACTAATGCCAAACTTTTGTTTAAACCACAGTCACTCATTTGGGGTGGCTGTGTTTATAACCCCGTTTTCCATAGACCCATATCTATATGACAACGGGTTTTTTACGGTGTCGCATTTAGTTAGCCCAAATCAGACGCATTGCGCGTTTGATATGTAGACACTAACGTGCGCATCGATCGCCATGCGCTTTTACGCACGGCTTCACATTCGTCTGAATTTAACCACATCAAACAATCCACAAACAGTGTGTCGTTACCTGAACGATCTGAATTGAGGGTTTGTTAGTGGGGCACGATCCAAACTATATGTGTGCCGCGGTCTCCACTCACGGCTTTATCTGTTTAGATTGTGGTTACTTTAGTAACTCCACCGACGCTGTTTCTAGTTTAGATAGCCCTCGGCCACAACATAAACTGTCTTTAAATTGTGCTCACTTTAGTGAACACTATTTAAAGCCCTTTACAACACGGTAGCAATTTAAACTGTAATATCATGCCCAAACGGTTTTCAGTCTGGACTGGTATTATGTCTCAAATTGCCCGGGCATGAACCCCCGACTGTGCGCTCCCAGCGCACTGCACCACATTGCTCGCTCGGCGGCGAAATATACTCGCACGGCGGCGAGTCCAAACTGCACGAACGGACGGTTCTTTTAACCGCACCCGCTCCAAACTGTACAGCCTGATTTAACCTGGTATTAATCGGGCGCTTTAGCAGCCCCACCAAGTATAAAACTGTGCGCTGTCTTCAGCGCACAGTTTCGGATCGGATCGGCATCGGATTGAAACTGGAATATTTTATTCTGTTTGACTGTTTCAATTCGGGTTGCTGCTGTAGCAGCGGTTTAAAACTGTGCACTCCCAGTGCACAGCTACGCAACGAATTAAACTATTCGCTCTGCGGTTTAAACTATTTGAACGGTGCGCTGTAACAGCGCAACGATCCGCAACGGTGCACTAGTGCACGGAAGCGATTTAAATCTGTGCGCTCTAGCTGCACTACGATTTAAAACTGAATATTTATTCTGTTTTAATTCGCTAAAACGGTGCGCATTAGTTGCGCAACGATTTAAAACTGTATATTTATACTGTTTTAATTTGTGCGCTCCGATAGCGCATCAAATCGCACCAGTGCACTGATTAAGTGCACGGCCGCGATTTAAAACTGTCCGGTTTTCGGTGAGATTTGCCGGGATCCGAATTCCCAAGAGATACACCAGATAAGCTACGTTTAATACGCACAATTGATTTATTTAATGCTTCAATAATTTCCTTGTTTTACGAATCAAACATGCTTTTTATAGGGTTTTATTAGTTCATTCCTTAAACATAAACACATATAACATTCACACGTTTGTTCAAACTTCCCCAATGCAGACTGACAAATAGTACCTTGGAACTTGTGCATTTGGCACGCCCTTAAAGTCTAAAGCCTAACCTACTCTCATTTGGTGAAGTGTGGTTAATATTGAACACTTGTAACTATGTGGTTTTAAATCTACCATTCAAGATTATTGATTTGGAGAAAGAAACACAATAAACACTTGGTTACAATCTAATTATCATTACACATTTATAACATATTTATGGAATAATGCACATATCATATGATTATATTTACCGCTGGCCTCTGCAGATCTCTATCATCGTGATGGTATTAGATGAATCTACCTTAGTTCTGGCCAAGACAGTACTTTAAAGAAATGGTTTGCTTTTGCAACCAATCCGATCGCAGGGTCAGTTTTTCTGCCCCCGTCTTTAGCCAATGAGAAGCCACAGACACTTCCGCCTGTGGATTCTGACATCAGCCCTCTTGCAACAGCTCCTATCACTTCCTGTCAAGTGGTTCTGCTGCTTATCTCTAGATCAAATGTCTAGATTAACTGTAAGATTATAATAATATAATAATGGTTTCATTTAGACATTTTACAATGAAAGGAAGAATCTACCAGATTATAGTTTCTCCCTATACATGCATCTGCTCAGTTTCAGAGTCTTTCTGCTGCCAGCCTGTGGCCAGGTCATAAATCCCTTTGTTCCCTTGACCGGTACTGATAAGGATTTCCACAACCCCCTACCAATGGTGGCTGCTTCCATTGGAATGTGCTGTGAGAGACCTACATGTTCTACCTTGCAGTCTCATCAGTGTGAAATAGTTGATCAATAATTATGACCTAAATATATTTAACACACTTCTGATAACACATCCTCGCACATCCATATATAATTCAACAATAATATAATGCACAGTGTCTTTCTTTCAGTCGGATCCACTGACAGCGATATATAAACGGTAGTTCTGTATTTCTACTCAGCCTTTCTCTCTGGCTGTGTACTCGGGTCGCGATCCTGTCACTCCCTTTCCATACTCCGTATGATTCAGGTTATCCTCCTCTTTCCTTGGTTCTCCTGGTTGCAACGCTTACAGGTTACACGCGCACTCCCAGTGCGCGTTTAGCGTGCTGTCAGTATAAGCCTGGGGGGGAATAAGACAGAGGGGTCAGTGTGATAATTCAGCACAGTGGCACAGAGTGACAGTGAATTAGTGGTTTCTCGACTCACCGCCCTAGCAGTCTATAATGACTTGCGACCTCACCCCCCGGAGTGTAATCTCCTCTGAGGCAGAGAGAGCTCAGTTTTGTAGTATCTGATGGGCGAATGCCTGTGACGCACATCCCAGCTGGTCCAACAGGTGACGGGGAATGTACTTGGCTTCCAAAACCACTCCCAGTGGTAGGTGGGCTCCTCTCCTGTCTCTCTGCCTCTGCTGGCCTCCGGGGGTACTCTTACCTGGGCGGTGATTTACCATCGAGACACCACACTACGTACTGCTGTCCTACACAGTAGGTTGAAAACCTGCTATGTTCCCCATTTAGCTATAAAGTTCTATGTAACCCGTTTTCCTCTAAAAAAAGGTTCTATATGGTGGTATAGACTAGACTAGACCATTATTGTCTCCACCAGGCCGAAGGCCTGTGGAGAGTATGTTTTATTGTCTCCACCAGGCCGAAGGCATGTGGAGAGTGTATGTTTTATTGTCTCCACCAGGCCGAAGGCATGTGGAGAGTGTATGTTTTATTGTCTCCACCAGGCTGAAGGCATGTGGAGAGTATGTTTTATTGTCTCCACCAGGCCGAAGGCATGTGGAGAGTGTATGTTTTATTGTCTCCACCAGGCCGAAGGCATGTGGAGAGTGTATGTTTTATTGTCTCCACCAGGCCGAAGGCATGTGGAGAGTGTATGTTTTATTGTCTCCACCAGGCCGAAGGCATGTGGAGAGTATGTTTTATTGTCTCCACCAGGCTGAAGGCATGTGGAGAGTGTATGTTTTATTGTCTCCACCAGGCCGAAGGCATGTGGAGAGTGTATGTTTTATTGTCTCCACCAGGCCGAAGGCATGTGGAGAGTATGTTTTATTGTCTCCACCAGGCTGAAGGCATGTGGAGAGTGTATGTTTTATTGTCTCCACCAGGCCGAAGGCATGTTTTATTGTCTCCACCAGGCCGAAGGCATGTGGAGTGTATGTTTTGCGGATTAACATGGACGATATTTATATAAATAAATTCCACCCTCTTTTACATGCCCCAGAGTATTTAAACAGAATACAACTTTTGAAATGCAAAAGGTTGGTTTTGCCTTTTTTCTTTGTCAAATTTTAAAAAGACTCACATTGTGTTGTCGGCTATATTCATTCATATATGGGCCGGGGGGTAGCTCTGGTCCATAGCTCTAATGCGTTGCATTAGAGCTATGTTACTCTCAACTTCCGCCGCTCGCATTAATGCAGACCAGCCTCTCCTCTTTAGCGTAAATAAAAAGAACGCTTTTGCTACTCACCAAAACAAAGGCGAGTTGTGTTATTAGAAAGCCTACTTTCCTTTGTGGACGCACTCTGAGCCCCCCACCACCCGTATAAACTGTACTTTTTGGCCAAAAGGGGATGTGAGAACTGTAGTATAGAGAACTGCCCCATAGAGAATATTGTTCCTCCGGTGAAAGAAAATCCCTTTCTGGCCAAAAAGTACAGTTTATACGGGTGGTGGGGGACTCAGAGTGCGTCCACTAAGGAAAGTAGGCTTTCTAATAACACAACTCGCCTTTGTTTTGGTGAGTAGCAAAAGCGTTCTTTTTTTTTACGCCAAAGAGGAGAGGCTGGTCTGCATTCATGCGAGCGGCGGAAGTTGAGAGTAACATAGCTCCAAATGAAACGCATTAGAGCTATGGACCAGAGCTAGGCCGGGGGCATTCCCATGTATGGGGATTATAAGCTACTATAATTCAGATGGAAGTTAATTAAAGTGGGTTATGTTTGGAATTGTAACAGCTGCAATCAATTAAAGGAGCCTTTTCTGCTTACCTAATCATTAAAGGACCACTTCACCACTTTTCAACCTATCTTCATATAATAGGTCCTCACTAATAATCAT
>NC_139705.1:53949810-54074810 GCF_964188405.1 Protomyctophum parallelum | reverse complement strand
GCAGATCTACAAGCTCACAATGTGCTGCAATGCACCATGCTATGATCTTGTGAATCTGCTATTTGTGAAAGATTTTGACAGAAAGTGAAATAGTACATAATGAGTACTGTATGTTTTTATCACAATACTGTTGTACTTTTACAGGCCTGTATTCTGTAGCAGAGTATTTCTACATGGTGGTTATACTTACAGGTCATTGTGGATAAGAGTATAAACGTCTAATATTGTAACTTTTACTTTTACTCCAGTACAAATGTGAGTACTTCTTCCTCCACTGGTCCTGCTAGCATTACATTAAAGGGACACTTCACCCCTTTTGTTACCAGATCTTATTGTAATGATGTTTGTGGAGACTAGAAACACCGTCCTGGGGTTTCTATGTGGGTAATAATGATGAGTTTTTAGATATGTTAGTATTTCATAATGTCCATGATGTCATGGACACTGAGCTCACTACCTTCCTGCACTACAATTCCCATAATGCTTTGGTGCACTGCTCCTCCTTGTGGATAGGGGGAGATGCTGTCTTACTGAGACAACATGTAGTCCAGGAAGGGAGTGAGCCCAGTGTCCATGACATCACGGACACTTTGAAATACTCAAATATCTAAAAATACATTTTATTAATTATTACCCACATAACCCCCCCCCCCCCCCCCCCCCCAGGAAAATGTTTCTTGTCTCCCAAACATAATTCAAATAAAGATCTGGTTATATGGTAATAAAATAAGGTGAAGTGTCCCTTTAACTCATTTACCTCCAACACTGCCATCTAGTGGTTGAAAAGGAACTCACAGATCGCCAGCCGTTCACTTCAACATTAGAGCATCTTAATTTGAAAAGCGGTTTTAGCAGGAAACTGAGAGACAGGAAGTGAAAAACCGCTATGTAAGATGTCCCGCGAAAGTTTTTGAATTTAATACCAAACGAGTCACCCATTTACCAACAACCCCCTCTCCCTAAAGTAACCTATGGAAATTATGCTTAAATGGTTAAACCTAACCTTATTCCTAACCTTAACCTCAGTAAAACTATGTCTAAACCTAACCTTATTCCTAACCTTAACCTCAGTAAAACTATGTCTAAACCTAACCTTATTCCTAACCTTAACCTCAGTAAAACTATGTCTAAACCTAACCTTTTTCCTAACCTTAACCTCAGTAAAACTATGTCTAAACCTAACCTTATTCCTAACCTTAACCTCAGTAAAACTATGTCTAAACCTAACCTTATTCCTAACCTTAACCCATTCTGAACGGGAACCCATTTTGGTGTTAGCATCATGTTATGCTTTAGCTTTTGAAAAATAGCAGACCTACAAGCTCATAGCGCGCCACCGAGTGGCGCACTACGAGCTTGTAGGTCTGCTATTTTTCAAAAATCGAAGAACGACTGACATTTTTAGAATCTGATCTCAGGTCAGAATGGGTTAATCAGACCAGTGTGTGTCCAGTGAAAACCTCGTATGAATCTTATCTCAGGTCAGAATGGGTTAACCTCAGTAAAACTATGTCTAAACCTAACCTTATTCCTAACCTTAACCTCAGTAAAACTATGTCTAAACCTAACCTTAACCTCAGTAAAACTATGTCTAAACCTAACCTTATTCCGAACCTTAACCTCAGTAAAACTATGTCTAAACCTAACCTTAACCTCAGTAAAACTATGTCTAAACCTAACCTTATCCTCAGTAAAACTATGTCTAAACCTAACCTTATTCCTAACCTTAACCTCAGTAAAACTATGTCTAAACCTAACCTTATTCCTAACCTTAACCTCAGTAAAACAAATAAAGAATAGAAGAACCACGGCACAGAGCGGTCGAGGGGCGTACCGTACCGTACCATACTGTACCGTACCGTACCGTACCACACTGCACCCGTACCGTACCGTACCATGGGATGGAGCTCGATAACCGATACCCGAAACAATCCGATAACAAGCTTATTGAGTACCCGGTATCAATAAGCTTTGGGCTTATCCAGTACATGTTATCGATAAGCTTTGGGCTTATTGAGTATACCCATTATCAATAATCTTTGGGCTTATCAAGCCTGTTATGGAGCATGTTACGGCCCATGTCGTCATGTTTAAACAATCAAGACAAGAGGCGATCAAAAAATACATTTAATCATCCACGCTGGCACAAACATGTTGGTCTAAAAGTGTATTGATACCTGCCGACCAGCGCTGTCCAAGTGAACAACATTACGCTTTTAAAGTGACATATTAACAAGTTAACAGTTTATTTAATATTATTATTTTGGTAAGAAGGTCAATTGCCTTCCGTCTGTTAGAAAAGTACTGTATTTGAAGGCCCTTAGTAAAATATACTGGTTCTGTTTAGAATGTCATCGTCTCCCGTCTTTCCACAAAATAATAGAAAATGCTCGACAGTGGTCTCGATAAGAACCCGGCTCAATAAGGTGATCGATAAGGTGATCGTTATCTATACAAATGAACGATATATATACATATATATATATATATAGAGAGAGAGAGAGAGAGAGAGAGAGAGAGAGAGATTCTTTTCATATCATGAGAACGATGGCTTCCATTTTCGTATTGCAACTTTCCAGGAATAGAAAGTCTGCCGTTTTTATTAGCTTGTATTCCCCATCGATGATGTCACTGGTCGTGAAGACCAATTATATGAAGGTCATTTGAAAAGTGGTGAAGTGGTCCTTTAACCCATTCTGACCGGGCACCCATTTTGGTGTTAGCATCATGTTATGCTTTAGCTATTTAAAAATAGCAGATCTACAAGCTCATAGCGCGCCACCGAGTGGCGCGATACGAGCTTATAGGTCTGCTATTTTTGAAAAATCGAAGAACGACTGACATTTTTAGAATCTGATCTCAGGTCAGAATGGGTTCATCAGACCAGTGTGTGTCCGGCGGAAGCCTCGTATGAATCTGATCTCAGGTCAGAATGGGTTAAAAAGCTACAATAAAATCGTTAAAATGAATGAATAGGAATGTTCCTTAAAGTGTCCCGGCACTAAGGTGACTTGTCAGAGATGGTTAATCCTCCTTAAAAGGAGGATTCCCCGCCTGATGGAGGGGAAAGGAACTGGTTGGAATAACGTGTTCCTTCCACGCGCTACGTCCAACCAGGGAAACTCCCCCCTGTCAGGTGTAAAGGAGCAACTTGGACACTCAGGCATGAAGGAAGCATGAGTTCAAGTCCGTTGCTCTCCCCTTGTCCCCCATATATACTAGGTTGGTGGAGGGTGTGTAGAGCCCAGGATCACATTAGATGATTGACACAGGGGTGAAAATGGGTTACAAAATCGTGGGATAAAAAATATATATAAAAAAAAGAAGTTTTTTAAAGATGAGATCATGAGTTTAAATCAATGGATTAATTGTTCTGATTAAACAAAACTGCTTTGATAAACATTTTACAAGTACATGTAGTTGGTAATGGCTTTTAATCATTTACATTATGAATGGAGTGAAGAATTGAAGTGAAGAATAACAGATTATAGACCTGTTACTTTTATGATGATAAGTATCTTGTTAAAGTTGAAATGTTTTGTAAGGCCCCATACACACATTCAGAACACATGTTCTGTGTCTTGCCTGTGTTTAATGGCCGCCACAATGCAATTCCAATGGGAGTCACATGGTTTGACCAAACACTTGTGTTTGATGGGCAGAACACAGCCTGTGTTGTGTTATTGTGTAAGGGGTATTGTCCACTGTGTTGTGTTATTGTGTAAGGGGTATTGTCCACTGTGTTGTGTTATTGTGTAAGGGGTATTGTCCACTGTGTTGTGTTATTGTGTAAGGGGTATTGTCCACTGTGTTGTGTTATTGTGTAAGGGGTATTGTCCACTGTGTTGTGTTATTGTGTAAAGGGTATTGTCCACTGTGTTGTGTTATTGTGTAAGGGGTATTGTCCACTGTGTTGTGTTATTGTGTAAGGGGTATTGTCCACTGTGTTGTGTTATTGTGTAAAGGGTATTGTCCACTGTGTTGTTATTGTGTAAGGGTTATTGTTCTCTGTGTTGTTATTGTGTAAGGGTTGATGGACAGAGAAGGTGGACCTAGACCTATAGAGACCTATATAAGCTCTATGGGGGAGGGGGGGTCTAATTGAGGGGTAAGGATAAGGAAATGTAGTCACATTTTGGTAGTCTGGCTAGGAGGACGTTTCTGGTGACCTGGTGAATATGGCAAGATGTTCATCGTTAACTGAAAATGTTCTACTAGTTAGCATTTGTTTAGATAGGTTGAATAATGGGAATTCAAATTTAGCAGGTTTGGTACTGGGGAAACCCTTCTCTTCCAAAGAATAGGTTAATTTGTCCTTACTTACTTGATTGTACTTTCTGTTTCATGCGATGATTTTTCTTTTCCGTTTAATGTAATCAATCAATTATGCAAAAATATTGTTAAGGGCAGTAAAAACTTAATTGGTAAATAACGAGAAGCAAAGATTATTATGAGTTGATTTCTCTCCCTTCTTTTTTTGATTACTTTCTGTAAAACTTAACTCTTAAAAAAACGAATCAATAAAAGGCGTGCAAATGTCCTCCAGGTTGTTCCTCACAGTTTCTTCTTATGAAAATATTGTTGTGAAATATTGTTCCTGGTGTTCTAAAATTATAAATAATATCACTATTATAGTAAAATAAATATTGTTCCCATGGTGTTCTTCAAATGGTAAATGGTGCATTTATATATATCGCCATTATCCAAGGCGCTTTACATAGATTGTGCATCAATTCACACACACACACCCATTCACACACCTTTACATAGACTGTGCGTTACATTCACCCATTCACACACCGATGGCGGAGGAAACCATGCAAGGCACCAACCAGCACATCAGGAGCAATCAGGGGTTCAGAGTCTTGCTCAAGGACACATGGACACTAACTCTGGGGGAGCCCACAGGGATTACAATTTAGGCATTTAGCAGACGCTCTTAATCCAGAGCGATTTACATTAAGCAAGAACAAAAAGCATGGCAATACATCACATAAAAATGAAACATGCGTAAGCTAAGAAGGTAACAGTGGAATATCTATATATATATACTATACTATGCTATACATAATACTATGAAGTGCTATGACTACATACAATGCCATTCTAGTGCTGTCTACATAGCATGCTATAAGTCTGTATCAAATGCTAATCTAAGTCTACAAAAAGTGCTATCTAAGGGATTGTGGTTTTTATCATGAATTAGAACATTAGTCAGGACCTTATTATCTTCATATAAATAAGTTGAAAGTGGCAAAGTGGTCCTTTAAGGAAATGCTATAGTAAAGTCTTGCTCACTAAACAACACACACACAATAAATATATATATATATATATATATATATATATATACCGGTATATAAACACAAATATGAGCGTACGCCGGAATCACGGCAATTCTCTTGGCATTCATCATTCCAGCGTGAACTTTAACTTTGGCGTGCGCCCGGCTCCTAAAATGTTATAAAACTGTAGGTTATAAGTATACATGTAAAAAAGCAATTAAAAGTACACACTTAAAAACAATATAATGTAACACCTGTGTCGTATAGAATAGATAGTGTAGAACAGTTACTAAATTACAATCAAGGGTTAGACGTAGGACTAGTTAGGTTGGTCTATTGGAGCCAGAGGGGTAAATAATGAGACCAGATGCAAGTCTCAAATCGTTTATATATATTGAAATAGGAAAAAACTAAAATAAAACATTACGCACAAACATACAGCATGTCAGTAAACAACAAATTAAATAGGTATACCTTGATATCATTAGATGAATCTTAGGTTTTTAAACCTCAGGGTTTTTTTTATCTGTGGGTGCACCCAACTACACTGACTGATTGACACCTTGTGCAACTGTTGCAGTATTGAAACCAGTACAGTTTAGTATTAAATGCATTTCAAAATCAATTCCTCAATTAGGATTTGAATCCAAATATAAGCACTTCACTTGCTGCAATAACCAGGACAATAAAGACAAACAATAAACCCTTACACCACTAAGTGGCTATATGAAATAGTCCCAAAGACACAAAGTGCCTACACCTTAGTGAGCGTGTGTACAGTAAGTGTTGACTGTTACAGCCTGCACTGTTCCTCACAGGGCAGAGGGTGTGTGTGTGCTATTCTTAATTGTCCAGTCCTGCACTGTTCCTCACAGGGCAGAGGGTGTGTGTGTGCTATTCTTAATTGTCCAGTCCTGCACTGTTCCTCACAGGGCAGAGGGTGTGTGTGTGCTATTCTTAATTGTCCAGTCCTGCACTGTTCCTCACAGGGCAGATGGTGTGTGGATTATATACGTGAGACAATGTCCAGTTCTAGTGTGTGTAGTCTGTGTGTATCACCGCCCAATACTGCACTGCTCCTTGCAGGGCAGTGTATGTGTGACAATTTCCTACCACACTGGGGGGAACAAGGCTACGGGGCTGGGTCTGTCCCAAGGAGAATTCAACACGGTCTGGGTTCCTCCAATCACGGGCAGCTCGCCATCCGTGGGCCGACCAGAGTCGGGCTGAATCAGAACAGAACAGAACAGATCCAAACCAAAATACCTGACCTGCATAAAGCAAGGCCAGAGGTATCTCTGTGTTAATGTCTAAAACAATAGCTTCATAAACACAATTCTGTATTGTATAAGGTTTCACTTCAAATACTTTTGGAAATAGATACATTAAAGCTTTCAAATTCACAAATAATGTAACGATTACAATTAAATTAAACAGTAGTCCAAACAAAACAAAATAAAATAAATCTTCCTCTCCCCGATGGTGGTGTATTCCTTATAAATTAGTAAGTGCAGGGTTCAGCAATTATGAGTGAGACACTACAAATAAAAATGAGTAAAATTGATTGAAAACACATTATTTTTACCGAAATAAAGTATGATACACTTGAGTGCAAAAAACGTTTTTAGCTGAACACCAAACCAACTTAAATTACAGTTGATTACTCAATTCTTCATTGAACAAACTAAACAGTCACCAGCAGAGCTGGGACACTGTTTGTCACTCGGGTTTGCAAATGAAATCAGTTCAGCTTTAGATGACTCAATGTTGCTCCTAACAACAGCCTAACATCATTAATGCTCACTCACTCACCCACACTCAGTCCAGAGGGCCACTAGTTCCACACTCACTCCAGAGGGCCACTATAGTTCCACACTCACTCCAGAGGGCCACTATAGTTCCACACTCACTCCAGAGGGCCGCTATAGTTCCACACTCACTCCAGAGGGCCACTATAGTTCCACACTCACTCCAGAGAGCCACTATAGTTCCACACTCACTCCAGAGGGCCACTATAGTTCCACACTCACTCCAGAGGGCCGCTATAGTTCCACACTCACTCCAGAGGGCCACTATAGTTCCACACACACTCCAGAGGGCCACTATAGTTCCACACTCACTCCAGAGGGCCGCTATAAAGCGTCGCGGTCCCGCCCCCTTTCAGAACGACGAGTGGCCCAGGAAATGATTCTCCATTAATTTTCTCCATAGGCTTTTCAAAAAGTATTCATTTAAAGACGGTTACGCCACGCACAAAGCCAACTCGGATCGTGGCAAATCATGACAATAATTACAATGTTTTGGGCCGGTAAAATAATTAGTAAGAAGAAAAACAAAACAAATAGTGTTGTATCCTGCCTTTATTTCGTTAAAACATCGTCACAGCACTACACAGCCTCCACAACATCTACACCACTCGCTGTACGATTTGGACCTAATAGTTTTCTGATAAACCCATGTTTTTATGTCAGTTGTGCTCAACCTTTTTCATGTCAAGGACCCCCAGAATTATCTCTATTGGGCCACGGACCCCATCTCAAAAGATGATGTTCCAGGGACCCCCCAGAAGCAAATATTTGTGTTAAAGAAAATCAAAAATAGCAGACCTACAAGCTCGTAAGCGTGCCACTCTGCTTGTCTTAAGTACCAGGTCTTATTCCCTAACTTTCTGTGTCCAAAGAGCAGTGATCACGCCTCCAGGTCTTTAGTTTACTCAAGTTATGGATTCGGGAATAAGACCTGGTACTTAAGACACGCAAAATACAGCCCTGAGAGTGCTCTGAGCACAACGTTATTTTCATACATTATGACAAATAAACCTGAACCTTGTAGAACAGGAGAATAATAGAAGGCTAATAAATATGACTCAATTGAGGCGATTCAAACATTATGGAACAACCGTCTTTTCTTTAAGAAGGGAGGTGTAACACACTGCATGTATTTAAACCACCACAAGATGGCGCTGTAGCAACAACAGACCACCTGTTGCACTCCACGCTGTGCAGATCAAGTCCCGCGAGACTTTGGGACGGGAGTTGAGTTGATGAATGAGATCCAAGATGGCGGGATAAACAAACCTATAAGCCTGATACAGACAGCCACAGACACACACGGCCTTGTGTTTATTAATATAAGTGTTTATAACCAACCAAAGGGTAAAATAATGCATGTGCATGTGCATGCCGTGCGTGTGTGTGTGTGCGTGCCTGCGTGCGTGCGTGCGTGCGTGTGCACACAGCTGTGATGATCAACAGTGGATGATACAATCACTTATCACTCTGACCAACGGACCAATGACGGACGGACTAGTTGAACAGGTGACTGGATCCAGTGGGCGGGGCTTTGGATTTAAATAGGAGCGGCCATGTTGTTTCCCAGCATGCTGTTTGTTTTGGGATCGAGGCTGTTTCACTGCATGCTGTCTGTGAGCAGAGCTGTTTGTTCCAAGGTAAGAAGTGTTTGTTTGAGAAACACTGTTTTATCCTTGAGCACTGTTGTTGTTTAGACATTAGAGGATTTATAGGACGGTTTATTGTTCAAACATTAGAGGATTTATACGACTGTTTATTGTTTAAACAGAGTATTTATAGGGCTGTTGTTCATTGTGACACTAAATGGACAACAATGTCAGCAATGTTTGTCCTTTTAGGCCTCATTCACACATAAAGAACACATGTTCTGTTGCCCTGCCTGTGTTTGCTGGTCGCCTCAATGCTTTTCCAATGGGAGGCACATGGTTTGACCAAACATTTGTGTTTGATTGCCCCCCTCCATCAAACACAAATGTTTGGTCAAACCATGTGACTTCCATTGGAAAGGCATTGAGGCTGCCATCAAACACAGGCAGAGCACAGAACATGTGTTTATGTGTGAATGAGGCCTTGGGCCTCAATCACACCAAAAAAGCATTGTCTTGTCAGTGTCTTGTGTCTTGTCTGTGTTTAATGGCCGCCTCAATGCTTTTCCAATGGGAGGCACATGGTTTGACCAAACATTTGTGTTTGATAGCTGTGTTCTGTCCCCCTCCCCCCATCAAACAGAAATGTTTGTTCAAACCATGTGCCTTCCATTGGAAATGCATTGAGGCGGCCATTAAACACAGACAAGAGACTTTTTTTTGGTGTGATAGAGGCCCAAGGCCTCATTCACATAAACATGTTCTGTTGCTCTCTCTGTTTAATGGCCACCTCAATGCCTTTCCAATGGAAGTCACATGGTTTGACCAAACACTTGTGTTTAATGGAGGGGGCAATCAAACACAAATGTTTGGTCAAACCATGTGACTTATTGGAAAAGCATTGAGACGGCCATCAAACACAGGCAGAGCACAGAACATTATGTTTATGTGTGAAACATTTGTCTTGTCTGTGTTTAATGGCCGCCCCAATGTATTTCCAATGGGAGTCACATGGTTTGACCAAACCTTTGTTTAATGGAGGGGAGGGAGACAGAACACAGCCATCAAACAAATGTTTGCTCAAACCATGTGACTTCCATTGGAAATGATGGAGTCCTTCAAATACGTGAGTGTGCCGTGCCTTTTCATTTAGCCTATACCGTTCTTATTTATCTTTTAATAATTATTTTGGAAAATGCCCTCCAGAAGGAGGCCGGAACAGACTAAAGCATCAAAAATAAATAAGAACGGTAGGCTAAATGTAAAGCCACGCCCCCTCACGTATTTGAAAGACCATCAGTCACCAGAAAAAAGGTTGGGTGTTTTCGATCAATCTATCATGGTTAAAATAGAGTTTAAAGTTACAATGGGTTTGTATAGGAAGGGGGCGGGGCAGCTAAAATGAATATCTAAATACTGAATCAAACAACTTAAAAGCTGTCTGCTGTGTTCACATAAGCCTGAGTAGATAACGTGAAATATCCTTTTAATATTATATGAATTTTACAATGTATGAAATCTGGATAAAGAGTGTAATGTTGTTTTTATTTATGTGTCTTACAGGTTAGTCATGTGACCTTGGTGTCATGTGTGACCTTGGATGGGGTCATCAGGAGATGGCTGGTATTGGTAATAGAGTGTCTACTCGGCTGAGCTGAAACGAATAACGGTGTCAACGAACGCTCCCTGAGATTACGAGGCGTACGGTGCTCGGGACGTATTGTGCCATACAACCTACGCGGCTCTATTAATACCGGCTATCTTCAACCGAGCGACGGAAGGCCCCCCACGGTACGTACCTGGATTACATGTGGCTGTAGTAGAAACTAGGGCTGTGTCACCATTACAACATGTTAAGTTGACCATTCATTGTCATACATATGATTGTGATTAACACATGAATACAAAGTAAGGCTTTTAGGCTTCATAAACGAGCTACACGAGGCAGATATGACTAATTATATGCCTTAATTACTTATACATTGCCAAAAAATACACTTCACCCCTTTTGCAACCAAATCTTATTTTAATTCTGTTTGGGAGAAACGCCTTACTGAGGTTATGTGGTTTTTAGTATTTCAAAGTGTCCATGATGTCATGGACACTTCCTACCCTTGACTACAGTTCCCATAATGCTTTGGTGCACTGCTCCTTGTGCATAGGGGGAGGGCTGTCTTACTGAGACAACATTTAGTCCAGGAAGGAAGTGAGCCCAGTGTCCATGACATCATGGAGCCCATGGACACTTTTGAAATACTACATATATAAAAACGACGATTACCCACATAAAACAAAACAGGAAAGTGTTTCTTGTCTCCCAAACATTATTAAAATAAGCTCTGGTTGCAAAAGGGGTGAAATCGTTAAAAATAGTCAAATGTAATTTGTTTATCTTTTGGTATTCAGACTGCCAGCAATGGGTAAAACATTATTTTGTCTCTGACACATCTAGGGGCCACAATCTGCATTCAAAGATTTTCCTAGCTTTGTGATTGGTCGATTTCCCGATATGACTTCCTGATTGGTCATTTTGACCCGGTTCTTTTTTTTTTCTCTGACCAATAAAGCTTCTAGGAACATCTTTGACTGCAGATTGTGGCCCCTAGATGTATTGCAGAGACTAAATCATTTTTGGGAGTGTTTTACTCATTGCTGTCTGAATAACATAAAAATTGACATTATTGCTTATAGCAGCTTCAATCACAATTTGTGACAATATTAAAGTAAAATATTCGTGACACAGCCCTGTCAGTGACTGTTGTTAATACAGTAAAATATTGGTGACACAGCCCTGTCAGTGACTGTTGTTAATACAGTAAAATAATGGTGACACAGCTTTCAGTGACTGCTATGACTTCCAAAATGTCATCCTGTAGGCCGACAACTAAATGTTTATTTTTTTCCCCTGTCATTTCAGAACGTGAAGCTGACAAGGCGACGTCGGTATTGAAGGTACAAACTCTGCTGTTGTTGCCGCTGCTGGGTGCTGTTGGCAGTGAAGGTTAGTAATGAACCTTTTGATTCCTGATCATGATGCTTGTGTAAGTGGGCTACATGCTACATGCTACCATACCATAGGTTGTCATTCGCACCGTGTATAATGCCACTCCACATGCCGCTATGTGATTTATTTATTTAACATAATTTACGGGTAAAGCTGTCACATCACATTATGCATGTTCTGTTGTAGTGTTTCTGTACTGTTTTCTGTGTCGAGTTATTTAATTGAGTTTCTATTTCCTTTCTCTTTCAATAAAAAAAAAGTATTATTTATTTCTCCTTGCCTATTGCCCTAGTTCTTCACTAGTGGACTGTGTGTACAAATGTGATGTGGCGGTATGTGACTCATTTCCGGTATCATTATGGTAGCATGTAGCCTGCTTAACACTGTTTACAGCCTTCTATGCTGTAGATCTGTCCAAACTAACAGGAAGAAAATTATGGCAGATTTTCTTCCTTGGTTTGTGTTGCTTAGTGCTGATATTGAAGGTAAGTGGGCGTAGTTCATTATCTTTGGCTGTCGGGCAGAAACCTTGTATCTCCATAGTTCAACCTTCTTTTGTAAATTAATTTCCTTACTTGGTCATGCTACAGTGTCACACACTAAAGTAGCAAATGGTTGATCTACAAGCTCACGATGCAAAGATCATCCATTATTGAATATAACCTATTATATGTTAATGTATCGAACCGTTTAAGTATAAACAAGAGCTTGTGACTAAATAATAACATTGGAACACAGATTATTATATAAATATTATCAGGTCCATAAAAGTAACCGTTTTGGACATGCACGGTTTCTACCCGACCTTTCATCTTCTCTTCTATTCTTTGCTTTAATAAAGTTATTGGTTTTTCTGGTCTCAGAGTTTTTAATCGCATTTTGCTTTATTTTTCATAAGTAATTTCTTTCTTGCCTATCTACCACTAGTTCTTCACTAGTGTATGTGGTGCGTGTGTCGGGTCGTGTCTCGCGTACAGTTTCTAATCATTTGATTGGAGCTGTATCGTTTCACGTCATTTGCGTTGTGTCATTTGCCGGTAAAGCGCCATCACGTCAGTTCACATCAGATATGAACACAGGCCGATATGTGATGTGCATTTATGTGATATTTCTATGTGACTATTTCACAAATTGCGGATGGCTCGTCGCACGCCATACACTCTGTTCATTGCCCTTGTGTTCTAATGTCATCCTCAGTGTTGTATGTTGTGTTCATAGTGTTTATGTATTGCTGACATACTGGGGTCCAAAGAATGCTTCTGCCAATGCATAATTTGCACCTCGTATAATTTATGTCAATCGTCCACAAATGGCATAAATTGTAATGTATAAATGTGGGCAATTCTTTCAAAAACCCTTTACATATCGATTAAAAAAAAACAACTGGCTAGAAAAACTGGCCACAAACCTAAGGCCAACTGGTTGGGCGGAGACCAAGAATCTCTTTGTTTTGTTCATGTTCATAAAGCGCTCTAAGTGCTTAAAGTGAAAGTGCAGCAGCAAACCTCTAGGTCATAAGACTATTGTTGGTGCTATATTATCAGATCTAATTTGTGAGTAAAGCTTCATCTAAGCCCACATCACATATGAACACAGGCCCGGTATGTGATGTGTTTTTATGTCTCGTATCATTTCACATTGGTGAGTAAGGCTTCATCACGTTATCCCCACATCACATGATGAACTTAGGGTTAGGTTAGGGCTAGGGTTAGGTATGTGATGTGGATTGATGTGATGCATGTCTTTTATAATGTGCGAGTGAAGCTTCATCGTGTCAGTTCACATCACATTATGTGGTGTGTATTGATGTGATTTATTTATGCTGCCATTTGCAGCTAAAACTTAATTCATGCCAGTCAGTAGGCGAGGCATTGATGATGGGCCTATGACCCAAACGTTTTCTGCTGCACTTTTCACTTTTAGCGCTTTGCAGCACTTTATGATCACGAAAAAAATTAAAGATTTTCTTAGTTTATGTCTGAGGAGTTTTCCTTAAGGTATTTGTGGAGTGAGTATTCTTCTGTATTTCAATTGTATAAAGACATAATCATGGCTATCATTTATAGTCCATTATGATTCAAATTGTTTTGAATGTGATTTATTTTGGACCTGTAAATTACAACAAAACCAATTAAGGCACTGGTTGTGGTACTACTGGTTTACCAGAATGGGGTTCAACTCCCTGCGGTGCTCTGCTCAATTTGTTGTATTTACGTGGTTCATTTTCTGCTCATTGTGTTTCCTTTTCATAGATGACAACCTCCAGGTTCATTACCGTGTTTGTACTCTCTACAGTTTGTTTACAACTAAAGTCTGTTTAGGGACCAAGCCCAAAGGGACTCTTGTCCCTTATTTTTCTCTTCTCCTTCCCCCAAAAACGGCAGTTCTGGCTGAACCGTTCTGTTGGCCCCTGTGAAGAGGCGTGGTCCAGTCACACTTTTGATTGGCCCCTGTGAAGAGGCCGGGTCCACGGTCACACTTTTGATTGGCCCCTGTGAAGAGGCCCGGTCCACTGTCACACTCTGCAGTCGGTTGGGGGTCCATATTAGAAGTCTATGGAACTGCAGAGTTTCACACATCGGAGTCTGCCATCGTGCAAATTCCAGCTTTTCACCAGGAGAAACGTTTTTCCAAAAATGAGTTGTAGTACAGGCAGACTCCACATACTAGAGCATGTCAGAGCTGAAATCGACATGTAAATATGAAATGAATGCTTAAACATGAAGCTAGGTGTAATGTTGGAGACCATAGAAGTGAACCTTTGAAGCCTGTTTTCTCAACGCACTGTTTCTCTGCAAGACATTACTCTATAACCCATATCTCAAACTGAACATAACCAATATGTCAATTTGAAGCTATGATGCCCTGCTTTCGTATATATTTCATATAATTGTGTGTACCAAGGTGCAAATTCCCCAAATTAGTTTATTTACTTATGTATGTAGTGAAAAAAAGAACAAACAAATACAAATAATTACACACATATATGGGGGAGGGAGGGGAGCCCTTTTATTTGGAACCAGACCGTGGGTTTGGTGAACAGTCGCCCCAGGATTCGAACCCTAGTGCAGTGGTTCCCAAAGTGGGGTCCGGGGACCCACTGGGGTCCTTGAAGGAGTTCCATGGGGTCCCCAGCTAAATGATAGTTTGGAATCAAATGTAACTGAGTGTACATACATTAACTTTGATTATAAATTTATATCGGAACCAGACTGTGGTTTGATCCAATGATGGTTGGATCGATGGAACGATCGTTCGATCAATGGATACAATTTGGGGTCACGAGACGATGGACTATAGCCGGTCGCTTTTCCATGATTTTCAGCTTTTTTTTTCAAATCCTCCGAAATCCTGAAATGGCAATCTATAGCATGCGCTCATACGATGGACTATAGCCGGTCACTTTTCCATGATTTTCAGCTTTTTTTTCAAATCCTCCGGAATCGTGAATTACAACACAAACTAAGGCACTGGTGTGGTACTTCCTGGTTTACCGAACGGGGTTCAACTCCCTGCAGTGCCCTGCTCAATGTCTTGTATTTACATGAATTATCACCGCATGCACTTTGAGACGATGGACTATAGCCTGTCACTTTCTTTGGTTTTCACCTTTTTTCAAATCCTCAACAATGATGACGCACTATAGGCGCGCGATTCTTCATCATTGTTGAGGATTTGAAAAAACGTGAAAATCAAGGTCAAGCAAAAGGCTATAGTCCATCGTTTTTTACGATTTCGTAGGATTTGAAAAAAAGGTGAAAATCAAGGAAAAGCAGAAGGCTATAGTCCATGGTCACAGACCGCATACTGGTCAAGGTCATTTATACTGGTCAAGGTCTTTTATACTGGTCAATAAAGGTGAAAATCAAGGATAAGTGTGCAGGCCTCACTAGCAGAGGATGCCAGCTATCCCACCAGCTAAACATCTCCCAACAAACTCCACAGAGAAGGCGTTGTCTTTATGAAGTTTACTGGTCAATTTGTGAAACTGTAACAACAAAATAAAACATTTCCAAATTACTGTTACAATACAGAAAGCATGAGTCAAACAAACAAATACAAATCACCTATCGCTTAGCTGATAGTAAAATACATCTGTACAAAGAAACAACAAAAATAACCTGGCATCATAAACATATTACTCACAACATTGCTTTTAGCCCAAGAGGAGCCACAGACAGCAGTACACTGGAGCTGAAGAGATCTGACTGACTGCAGGCAGCGCAGCTGAAATATATAAGACTAATTGCAAGCACAGGCAACCAGAAAATAAGAAACCCTGAGCTACCACAGGGTGGTGCTGTTTCACACAATAACAACTAAACATGACCACTACACAGTGGGGGCAGAACAATAAGCAAAAGGCTATAGTCCATATAGGGCTATAGGGCATATGTCGTTTTTTTTTCATTTTTTTCATTTTTTTTAAAATCCTAAAAATGATGATAAACGGCGTTTTTGAGGATTTGGAAAAAATGAAAAAAACGATGGACTTAGCCCAACGTCTAATCTAAGAATAGATGTCTAAAAAACTTTCATTATTAGACGTTTTTTATCCCATTTTTAGACAGCCCTTTAGACGAATATTAGACGTCTATTAGACCAAAAAATGCTCAGTGGGATGGGCTATAGCCCATACCGTACAGCATACTATAGCACGCCGATTATCATTTTGAGGATTTGAAAAAGAAAATCAAAAATCGTTTTTTAGATTTTTAGATTTTTTTTATCCTCGTTTTTCATCATTTTTGACCATGGGCTATAGCCCCTACCGTACAGCATACTATAGCATGCCGTTTTTCATCATTTTTAAAGATTTTAAAAAAATGAAGAAAAAAAACAAAACATGGGTTATAGCCCATCGTTTTTTGAATTTTTGAAAAAAACATTATCCTCGTTTTTCATCATTTTTGACCATGGGCTATAGCCCCTACCGTACGGCATACTATAGCACGCCGTTTTTCATCATTTTTGAGGATTTGAAAAGAATGAAAAAAAAAACGATGGGTTACAGCCCATCGTTTTTTGAAAATTTGAAATTTTTTAATCCTCGTTTTTCATCATTTTTGACCATCCCACTGAGCAATAGCCGGCTATTAGACGTGCGTCTAAAAAGGGAATAAAAAACGTCTAAAAATAGACGTCTAAAACACGTCTATTTTTAGACGTGTTTTAGACGTCTATTTTTAGACGTTTTTATCCCATTTAATGGCCTATACTGTACGGCATACTATAGCACGCCGTTTTTCATCATTTTTGAGGATTTGAAAAAAATGGAAAAAAAAAACGATATAGCCCATCGTTTTTTTTATTATTCTTTTTTTTCAAATCCTCAAATGATGAAAAACGGCTTGCTATAGTATGCCGTACAGTATGGGCTATAGCCCATGGTCAAAAATGGGATAAAAAACGTCTAAAAATAGCCGTCTAAAACAGGTCTATTTTTAGACGTGTTTTAGACGTGTATTTTTTGACGTTTTTATCCCATTTTTAGACGCTCGTCTAATAGCCCATACTGTACGGCATACTATAGCACGCCGTTTTTCATCATTTTTGAGGATTTAAAAAAAAAGGAAAAAAAAAAGGATGGGTTATAGCCCATCGTTTTTTGATTTTTTTCAAATCCTCAAAAATGATGAAAAACGGCGTGCTATAGTATGCCGTACAGTATGGGATATAGCCCATGGTCAAAGATGGGATAAAAAACGTCTAAAAATAGACGTCTAAAACACGTCTATTTTTAGACGTGTTTTAGACGTGTATTTTTTGACAAAAATGGGATAAAAAACGTCTAAAAATAGACGTCTAAAACACGTCTATTTTTAGACGTGTTTTAGATGACTATTTTTAGTCGTTTTTATCCCATTTTTATATGCTCGTCTAATAGCCCATACTGTACGGCATACTATAGCACGCCGTTTTTCTACATTTTGGAGGATTTGAAAAAAAAAAAAAAAAAAAACGATGGGTTATAGCCCATCGTTTTTTGAATTTTTTAACTTTTTTTCAAATCCTTAAAAATAATGAAAAACGGCGTGCTATAGTATGCCGTACGTTATGGGCTATAGCCCATGGTCAAAAATGGGATAAAAAAATGCCTAAAAATAGACGTCTAAAACACGTCTATTTTTAGACGTGTTTTAGATGACTATTTTTAGTCGTTTTTATCCCATTTTTATATGCTCGTCTAATAGCCCATACTGTACGGCATACTATAGCACGCCGTTTTTCTACATTTTGGAGGATTTGAAAAAAACAAAAAAAAAAAACGATGGGTTATAGCCCATCGTTTTTTGAATTTTTTAACTTTTTTTCAAATCCTTAAAAATAATGAAAAACGGCGTGCTATAGTATGCCGTACGTTATGGGCTATAGCCCATGGTCAAAAATGGGATAAAAAAATGCCTAAAAATAGACGTCTAAAACACGTCTATTTTTAGACGTGTTTTAGACGACTATTTTTAGACGTTTTTATCCCATTTTTAGACGCTCGTCTAATAGCCCATACTGTACGGCATACTATAGCACGCCGTTTTTCATTTTTGAGGATTTGGAAAAAAATGAAAAAAAACAAAAACGATGGGTTATAGCCCATCGTTTTTAGATTTTTTTGATTTTTTTCAAATCCTAAAAAATGATGAAAAACGGCGTGCTATAGTATGCCGTACGGTATGGGCTATATCCCATGGTCAAAAATGGGATAAAAAACGTCTAAAAATAGACGTCTAAAACACGTCTATTTTTAGACGTGTTTTAGACGACTATTTTTAGACGTTTTTATCCCATTTTTAGACGCTCGTCTAATAGCCCATACTGTACGGCATACTATAGCACGCCGTTTTTCATCATTTTTGAGGATTTGAAAAAAAAAAAAAAAAAAAAAAAAAAATGATGGGTTATAGCCCATCGTTTTTAGATTTTTTAGATTTTTTTCAAATCCTCAAAAATGATGAAAAACGGCTTGCTATAGTATGCCGTACAGTATGGGCTATAGCCCATGGTCAAACATGGGATAAAAAACGTCTAAAAATAGCCGTCTAAAACAGGTCTATTTTTAGACGTGTTTTAGACGTGTATTTTTTGACGTTTTTATCCCATTTTTAGACGCTCGTCTAATAGCCCATACTGTACGGCATACTATAGCACGCCGTTTTTCATTTTTGAGGATTTGGAAAAAAATGAAAAAAAACAAAAACGATGGGTTATAGCCCATCGTTTTTAGATTTTTTAGATTTTTTTCAAATCCTAAAAAATGATGAAAAACGGCGTGCTATAGTATGCCGTACGGTATGGGCTATATCCCATGGTCAAAAATGGGATAAAAAACGTCTAAAAATAGACGTCTAAAACACGTCTATTTTTAGACGTGTTTTAGACGACTATTTTTAGACGTTTTTATCCCATTTTTAGACGCTCGTCTAATAGCCCATACTGTACGGCATACTATAGCACGCCGTTTTTCATCATTTCTGAGGATTTTAAAAAAAAGGAAAAAAATAAACGATGGGTTATAGCCCATCGTTTTTTGATTTTTTTGATTTTTTTCAAATCCTCAAAAATGATGAAAAACGGCTTGCTATAGTATGCCGTACAGTATGGGCTATAGCCCATGGTCAAAAATGGGATAAAAAACGTCTAAAAATAGCCGTCTAAAACAGGTCTATTTTTAGACGTGTTTTAGACGTGTATTTTTTTGACGTTTTTATCCCATTTTTAGACGCTCGTCTAATAGCCCATACTGTACGGCATACTATAGCACGCCGTTTTTCATTTTTGAGGATTTGGAAAAAAATTAAAAAAAAACAAAAACGATGGGTTATAGCCCATCGTTTTTAGATTTTTTTGATTTTTTTCAAATCCTAAAAAATGATGAAAAACGGCGTGCTATAGT
The DNA here is from genome assembly GCF_964188405.1 of Protomyctophum parallelum. Taxonomy (NCBI): domain Eukaryota; kingdom Metazoa; phylum Chordata; class Actinopteri; order Myctophiformes; family Myctophidae; genus Protomyctophum; species Protomyctophum parallelum. Next base: position 54,055,233 of record NC_139705.1, on the reverse strand, counting down.
ATGCCGTACGGTATGGGCTATATCCCATGGTCAAAAATGGGATAAAAAACGTCTAAAAATAGACGTCTAAAACACGTCTATTTTTAGACGTGTTTTAGACGACTATTTTTAGACGTTTTTATCCCATTTTTAGACGCTCGTCTAATAGCCCATACTGTACGGCATACTATAGCACGCCGTTTTTCATCATTTTTGAGGATTTAAAAAAAAAGGAAAAAAATAAACGATGGGTTATAGCCCATCGTTTTTTGATTTTTTTGATTTTTTTCAAATCCTCAAAAATGATGAAAAACGGCTTGCTATAGTATGCCGTACAGTATGGGCTATAGCCCATGGTCAAAAATGGGATAAAAAACGTCTAAAAATAGACGTCTAAAACACGTCTATTTTTAGACGTGTTTTAGACGTGTACTTTTTGACGTTTTTATCCCATTTTTAGACGCTCGTCTAATAGCCCATACTGTACGGCATACTATAGCAAGCCGTTTTTCTACATTTTTGAGGATTTGGAAAAAAATGAAAAAAAAAAAAAACGATGGGTTATAGCCCATCGTTTTTAGATTTTTTAGATTTTTTTCAAATCCTAAAAAATGATGAAAAACGGCGTGCTATAGTATGCCGTACGGTATGGGCTATAGCCCATGGTCAAAAATGGGATAAAAACCGTCTAAAAATAGCCGTCTAAAACATGGTCTATTTTTAGACGTGTTTTAGACGTGTATTTTTTGACGTTTTTATCCCATTTTTAGACGCTCGTCTAATAGCCCATACTGTACGGCATACTATAGCACGCCGTTTTTCATTTTTGAGGATTTGGAAAAAAATGAAAAAAAATGAAAACGATGGGTTATAGCCCATCGTTTTTAGATTTTTTAGATTTTTTTCAAATCCTAAAAAATGATGAAAAACGGCGTGCTATAGTATGCCGTACGGTATGGGCTATATCCCATGGTCAAAAATGGGATAAAAAACGTCTAAAAATAGACGTCTAAAACACGTCTATTTTTAGACGTGTTTTAGACGACTATTTTTAGACGTTTTTATCCCATTTTTAGACGCTCGTCTAATAGCCCATACTGTACGGCATACTATAGCACGCCGTTTTTCATCATTTTTGAGGATTTAAAAAAAAAGGAAAAAAAATAAACGATGGGTTATAGCCCATCGTTTTTTGATTTTTTTCAAATCCTCAAAAATGATGAAAAACGGCTTGCTATAGTATGCCGTACAGTATGGGCTATAGCCCATGGTCAGAAATGGGATAAAAAACGTCTAAAAATAGACGTCTAAAACACGTCTATTTTTAGACGTGTTTTAGACGTGTATTTTTTGACGTTTTTATCCCATTTTTAGACGCTCGTCTAATAGCCCATACTGTACGGCATACTATAGCACGCCGTTTTTCATTTTTGAGGATTTGGAAAAAAATGAAAAAAAATGAAAACGATGGGTTATAGCCCATCGTTTTTAGATTTTTTAGATTTTTTTCAAATCCTAAAAAATGATGAAAAACGGCGTGCTATAGTATGCCGTACGGTATGGGCTATAGCCCATGGTCAAAAATGGGATAAAAACCGTCTAAAAATAGCCGTCTAAAACATGGTCTATTTTTAGACGTGTTTTAGACGTGTATTTTTTGACGTTTTTATCCCATTTTTAGACGCTCGTCTAATAGCCCATACTGTACGGCATACTATAGCACGCCGTTTTTCATTTTTGAGGATTTGGAAAAAAATGAAAAAAAATGAAAACGATGGGTTATAGCCCATCGTTTTTAGATTTTTTAGATTTTTTTCAAATCCTAAAAAATGATGAAAAACGGCGTGCTATAGTATGCCGTACGGTATGGGCTATATCCCATGGTCAAAAATGGGATAAAAAACGTCTAAAAATAGACGTCTAAAACACGTCTATTTTTAGACGTGTTTTAGACGACTATTTTTAGACGTTTTTATCCCATTTTTAGACGCTCGTCTAATAGCCCATACTGTACGGCATACTATAGCACGCCGTTTTTCATCATTTTTGAGGATTTAAAAAAAAGGAAAAAAAATAAACGATGGGTTATAGCCCATCGTTTTTTGATTTTTTTCAAATCCTCAAAAATGATGAAAAACGGCTTGCTATAGTATGCCGTACAGTATGGGCTATAGCCCATGGTCAGAAATGGGATAAAAAACGTCTAAAAATAGACGTCTAAAACACGTCTATTTTTAGACGTGTTTTAGACGTGTATTTTTTGACGTTTTTATCCCATTTTTAGACGCTCGTCTAATAGCCCATACTGTACGGCATACTATAGCACGCCGTTTTTCTACATTTTTGAGGATTTGGAAAAAAATCATTTTTGACCATCCCACTGAGCAATAGCCGGCTATTAGACGTGCGTCTAAAAAGGGAATAAAAAACGTCTAAAAAATAGACGTCTAAAACACGTCTATTTTTAGACGTGTTTTAGACGTCTATTTTTAGACGTTTTTATCCCATTTAATGGCCTATACTGTACGGCATACTATAGCACGCCGTTTTTCATCATTTTTGAGGATTTGAAAAAAATGGAAAAAAAAAAACGATATAGCCCATCGTTTTTTTTATTATTATTTTTTTTCAAATCCTCAAATGATGAAAAACGGCTTGCTATAGTATGCCGTACAGTATGGGCTATAGCCCATGGTCAAAAATGGGATAAAAACGTCTAAAAATAGCCGTCTAAAACAGGTCTATTTTTAGACGTGTTTTAGACGTGTATTTTTTTACAAAAATGGGATAAAAAACGTCTAAAAATAGACATCTAAAACACGTCTATTTTTAGACGTGTTTTAGATGACTATTTTTAGTCGTTTTTATCCCATTTTTATATGCTCGTCTAATAGCCCATACTGTACGGCATACTATAGCACGCCGTTTTTCTACATTTTGGAGGATTTGAAAAAAACGAAAAAAAAAAAACGATGGGTTATAGCCCATCGTTTTTTGAATTTTTTAACTTTTTTTTAAATCCTTAAAAATAATGAAAAACGGCGTGCTATAGTATGCCGTACGTTATGGGCTATAGCCCATGGTCAAAAATGGGATAAAAAACGTCTAAAAATAGACGTCTAAAACACGTCTATTTTTAGACGTGTTTTAGACGACTATTTTTAGACGTTTTTATCCCATTTTTAGACGCTCGTCTAATAGCCCATACTGTACGGCATACTATAGCACGCCGTTTTTCATCATTTTTGAGGATTTAAAAAAAAAGGAAAAAAAAAAGGATGGGTTATAGCCCATCGTTTTTTGATTTTTTTCAAATCCTCAAAAATGATGAAAAACGGCGTGCTATAGTATGCCGTACAGTATGGGATATAGCCCATGGTCAAAGATGGGATAAAAAACGTCTAAAAATAGAGGTCTAAAACACGTCTATTTTTAGACGTGTTTTAGACGTGTATTTTTTGACAAAAATGGGATAAAAAACGTCTAAAAATAGACATCTAAAACACGTCTATTTTTAGACGTGTTTTAGATGACTATTTTTAGTCGTTTTTATCCCATTTTTATATGCTCGTCTAATAGCCCATACTGTACGGCATACTATAGCACGCCGTTTTTCATCATTTTTGAGGATTTGAAAAAAAAAAAAAAAAAAAAAAAAAAAGATGGGTTATAGCCCATCGTTTTTAGATTTTTTAGATTTTTTTCAAATCCTCAAAAATGATGAAAAACGGCTTGCTATAGTATGCCGTACAGTATGGGCTATAGCCCATGGTCAAACATGGGATAAAAAACGTCTAAAAATAGCCGTCTAAAACAGGTCTATTTTTAGACGTGTTTTAGACGTGTATTTTTTGACGTTTTTATCCCATTTTTAGACGCTCGTCTAATAGCCCATACTGTACGGCATACTATAGCACGCCGTTTTTCATTTTTGAGGATTTGGAAAAAAATGAAAAAAAACAAAAACGATGGGTTATAGCCCATCGTTTTTAGATTTTTTAGATTTTTTTCAAATCCTAAAAAATGATGAAAAACGGCATGCTATAGTATGCCGTACGGTATGGGCTATATCCCATGGTCAAAAATGGGATAAAAAACGTCTAAAAATAGACGTCTAAAACACGTCTATTTTTAGACGTGTTTTAGACGACTATTTTTAGACGTTTTTATCCCATTTTTAGACGCTCGTCTAATAGCCCATACTGTACGGCATACTATAGCACGCCGTTTTTCATCATTTCTGAGGATTTTAAAAAAAAGGAAAAAAATAAACGATGGGTTATAGCCCATCGTTTTTTGATTTTTTTGATTTTTTTCAAATCCTCAAAAATGATGAAAAACGGCTTGCTATAGTATGCCGTACAGTATGGGCTATAGCCCATGGTCAAAAATGGGATAAAAAACGTCTAAAAATAGCCGTCTAAAACAGGTCTATTTTTAGACGTGTTTTAGACGTGTATTTTTTGACGTTTTTATCCCATTTTTAGACGCTCGTCTAATAGCCCATACTGTACGGCATACTATAGCACGCCGTTTTTCATTTTTGAGGATTTGGAAAAAAATTAAAAAAAAACAAAAACGATGGGTTATAGCCCATCGTTTTTAGATTTTTTTGATTTTTTTCAAATCCTAAAAAATGATGAAAAACGGCGTGCTATAGTATGCCGTACGGTATGGGCTATATCCCATGGTCAAAAATGGGATAAAAAACGTCTAAAAATAGACGTCTAAAACACGTCTATTTTTAGACGTGTTTTAGACGACTATTTTTAGACGTTTTTATCCCATTTTTAGACGCTCGTCTAATAGCCCATACTGTACGGCATACTATAGCACGCCGTTTTTCATCATTTTTGAGGATTTAAAAAAAAAGGAAAAAAATAAACGATGGGTTATAGCCCATCGTTTTTAGATTTTTTTGATTTTTTTCAAATCCTCAAAAATGATGAAAAACGGCTTGCTATAGTATGCCGTACAGTATGGGCTATAGCCCATGGTCAAAAATGGGATAAAAAACGTCTAAAAATAGACGTCTAAAACACGTCTATTTTTAGACGTGTTTTAGACGTGTACTTTTTGACGTTTTTATCCCATTTTTAGACGCTCGTCTAATAGCCCATACTGTACGGCATACTATAGCACGCCGTTTTTCTACATTTTTGAGGATTTGGAAAAAAATGAAAAAAAAACAAAACGATGGGTTATAGCCCATCGTTTTTAGATTTTTTAGATTTTTTTCAAATCCTAAAAAATGATGAAAAACGGCGTGCTATAGTATGCCGTACGGTATGGGCTATAGCCCATGGTCAAAAATGGGATAAAAACCGTCTAAAAATAGCCGTCTAAAACATGGTCTATTTTTAGACGTGTTTTAGACGTGTATTTTTTGACGTTTTTATCCCATTTTTAGACGCTCGTCTAATAGCCCATACTGTACGGCATACTATAGCACGCCGTTTTTCATTTTTGAGGATTTGGAAAAAAATGAAAAAAAATGAAAACGATGGGTTATAGCCCATCGTTTTTAGATTTTTTAGATTTTTTTCAAATCCTAAAAAATGATGAAAAACGGCGTGCTATAGTATGCCGTACGGTATGGGCTATATCCCATGGTCAAAAATGGGATAAAAAACGTCTAAAAATAGACGTCTAAAACACGTCTATTTTTAGACGTGTTTTAGACGACTATTTTTAGACGTTTTTATCCCATTTTTAGACGCTCGTCTAATAGCCCATACTGTACGGCATACTATAGCACGCCGTTTTTCATCATTTTTGAGGATTTAAAAAAAAAGGAAAAAAAATAAACGATGGGTTATAGCCCATCGTTTTTTGATTTTTTTCAAATCCTCAAAAATGATGAAAAACGGCTTGCTATAGTATGCCGTACAGTATGGGCTATAGCCCATGGTCAGAAATGGGATAAAAAACGTCTAAAAATAGAGGTCTAAAACACGTCTATTTTTAGACGTGTTTTAGACGTGTATTTTTTGACAAAAATGGGATAAAAAACGTCTAAAAATAGACATCTAAAACACGTCTATTTTTAGACGTGTTTTAGATGACTATTTTTAGTCGTTTTTATCCCATTTTTATATGCTCGTCTAATAGCCCATACTGTACGGCATACTATAGCACGCCGTTTTTCATCATTTTTGAGGATTTGAAAAAAAAAAAAAAAAAAAAAAAAAATGATGGGTTATAGCCCATCGTTTTTAGATTTTTTAGATTTTTTTCAAATCCTCAAAAATGATGAAAAACGGCTTGCTATAGTATGCCGTACAGTATGGGCTATAGCCCATGGTCAAACATGGGATAAAAAACGTCTAAAAATAGCCGTCTAAAACAGGTCTATTTTTAGACGTGTTTTAGACGTGTATTTTTTGACGTTTTTATCCCATTTTTAGACGCTCGTCTAATAGCCCATACTGTACGGCATACTATAGCACGCCGTTTTTCATTTTTGAGGATTTGGAAAAAAATGAAAAAAAACAAAAACGATGGGTTATAGCCCATCGTTTTTAGATTTTTTAGATTTTTTTCAAATCCTAAAAAATGATGAAAAACGGCATGCTATAGTATGCCGTACGGTATGGGCTATATCCCATGGTCAAAAATGGGATAAAAAACGTCTAAAAATAGACGTCTAAAACACGTCTATTTTTAGACGTGTTTTAGACGACTATTTTTAGACGTTTTTATCCCATTTTTAGACGCTCGTCTAATAGCCCATACTGTACGGCATACTATAGCACGCCGTTTTTCATCATTTCTGAGGATTTTAAAAAAAAGGAAAAAAATAAACGATGGGTTATAGCCCATCGTTTTTTGATTTTTTAGATTTTTTTCAAATCCTCAAAAATGATGAAAAACGGCTTGCTATAGTATGCCGTACAGTATGGGCTATAGCCCATGGTCAAAAATGGGATAAAAAACGTCTAAAAATAGCCGTCTAAAACAGGTCTATTTTTAGACGTGTTTTAGACGTGTATTTTTTGACGTTTTTATCCCATTTTTAGACGCTCGTCTAATAGCCCATACTGTACGGCATACTATAGCACGCCGTTTTTCATTTTTGAGGATTTGGAAAAAAATTAAAAAAAAACAAAAACGATGGGTTATAGCCCATCGTTTTTAGATTTTTTTGATTTTTTTCAAATCCTAAAAAATGATGAAAAACGGCGTGCTATAGTATGCCGTACGGTATGGGCTATATCCCATGGTCAAAAATGGGATAAAAAACGTCTAAAAATAGACGTCTAAAACACGTCTATTTTTAGACGTGTTTTAGACGACTATTTTTAGACGTTTTTATCCCATTTTTAGACGCTCGTCTAATAGCCCATACTGTACGGCATACTATAGCACGCCGTTTTTCATCATTTTTGAGGATTTAAAAAAAAAGGAAAAAAATAAACGATGGGTTATAGCCCATCGTTTTTAGATTTTTTTGATTTTTTTCAAATCCTCAAAAATGATGAAAAACGGCTTGCTATAGTATGCCGTACAGTATGGGCTATAGCCCATGGTCAAAAATGGGATAAAAAACGTCTAAAAATAGACGTCTAAAACACGTCTATTTTTAGACGTGTTTTAGACGTGTACTTTTTGACGTTTTTATCCCATTTTTAGACGCTCGTCTAATAGCCCATACTGTACGGCATACTATAGCACGCCGTTTTTCTACATTTTTGAGGATTTGGAAAAAAATGAAAAAAAAACAAAACGATGGGTTATAGCCCATCGTTTTTAGATTTTTTAGATTTTTTTCAAATCCTAAAAAATGATGAAAAACGGCGTGCTATAGTATGCCGTACGGTATGGGCTATAGCCCATGGTCAAAAATGGGATAAAAACCGTCTAAAAATAGCCGTCTAAAACATGGTCTATTTTTAGACGTGTTTTAGACGTGTATTTTTTGACGTTTTTATCCCATTTTTAGACGCTCGTCTAATAGCCCATACTGTACGGCATACTATAGCACGCCGTTTTTCATTTTTGAGGATTTGGAAAAAAATGAAAAAAAATGAAAACGATGGGTTATAGCCCATCGTTTTTAGATTTTTTAGATTTTTTTCAAATCCTAAAAAATGATGAAAAACGGCGTGCTATAGTATGCCGTACGGTATGGGCTATATCCCATGGTCAAAAATGGGATAAAAAACGTCTAAAAATAGACGTCTAAAACACGTCTATTTTTAGACGTGTTTTAGACGACTATTTTTAGACGTTTTTATCCCATTTTTAGACGCTCGTCTAATAGCCCATACTGTACGGCATACTATAGCACGCCGTTTTTCATCATTTTTGAGGATTTAAAAAAAAAGGAAAAAAAATAAACGATGGGTTATAGCCCATCGTTTTTTGATTTTTTTCAAATCCTCAAAAATGATGAAAAACGGCTTGCTATAGTATGCCGTACAGTATGGGCTATAGCCCATGGTCAGAAATGGGATAAAAAACGTCTAAAAATAGAGGTCTAAAACACGTCTATTTTTAGACGTGTTTTAGACGTGTATTTTTTGACAAAAATGGGATAAAAAACGTCTAAAAATAGACATCTAAAACACGTCTATTTTTAGACGTGTTTTAGATGACTATTTTTAGTCGTTTTTATCCCATTTTTATATGCTCGTCTAATAGCCCATACTGTACGGCATACTATAGCACGCCGTTTTTCATCATTTTTGAGGATTTGAAAAAAAAAAAAAAAAAAAAAAAAAATGATGGGTTATAGCCCATCGTTTTTAGATTTTTTAGATTTTTTTCAAATCCTCAAAAATGATGAAAAACGGCTTGCTATAGTATGCCGTACAGTATGGGCTATAGCCCATGGTCAAACATGGGATAAAAAACGTCTAAAAATAGCCGTCTAAAACAGGTCTATTTTTAGACGTGTTTTAGACGTGTATTTTTTGACGTTTTTATCCCATTTTTAGACGCTCGTCTAATAGCCCATACTGTACGGCATACTATAGCACGCCGTTTTTCATTTTTGAGGATTTGGAAAAAAATGAAAAAAAACAAAAACGATGGGTTATAGCCCATCGTTTTTAGATTTTTTAGATTTTTTTCAAATCCTAAAAAATGATGAAAAACGGCATGCTATAGTATGCCGTACGGTATGGGCTATATCCCATGGTCAAAAATGGGATAAAAAACGTCTAAAAATAGACGTCTAAAACACGTCTATTTTTAGACGTGTTTTAGACGACTATTTTTAGACGTTTTTATCCCATTTTTAGAAGCTCGTCTAATAGCCCATACTGTACGGCATACTATAGCACGCCGTTTTTCATCATTTCTGAGGATTTTAAAAAAAAGGAAAAAAATAAACGATGGGTTATAGCCCATCGTTTTTTGATTTTTTTGATTTTTTTCAAATCCTCAAAAATGATGAAAAACGGCTTGCTATAGTATGCCGTACAGTATGGGCTATAGCCCATGGTCAAAAATGGGATAAAAAACGTCTAAAAATAGCCGTCTAAAACAGGTCTATTTTTAGACGTGTTTTAGACGTGTATTTTTTGACGTTTTTATCCCATTTTTAGACGCTCGTCTAATAGCCCATACTGTACGGCATACTATAGCACGCCGTTTTTCATTTTTGAGGATTTGGAAAAAAATTAAAAAAAAACAAAAACGATGGGTTATAGCCCATCGTTTTTAGATTTTTTTGATTTTTTTCAAATCCTAAAAAATGATGAAAAACGGCGTGCTATAGTATGCCGTACGGTATGGGCTATATCCCATGGTCAAAAATGGGATAAAAAACGTCTAAAAATAGACGTCTAAAACACGTCTATTTTTAGACGTGTTTTAGACGACTATTTTTAGACGTTTTTATCCCATTTTTAGACGCTCGTCTAATAGCCCATACTGTACGGCATACTATAGCACGCCGTTTTTCATCATTTTTGAGGATTTAAAAAAAAAGGAAAAAAATAAACGATGGGTTATAGCCCATCGTTTTTAGATTTTTTTGATTTTTTTCAAATCCTCAAAAATGATGAAAAACGGCTTGCTATAGTATGCCGTACAGTATGGGCTATAGCCCATGGTCAAAAATGGGATAAAAAACGTCTAAAAATAGACGTCTAAAACACGTCTATTTTTAGACGTGTTTTAGACGTGTACTTTTTGACGTTTTTATCCCATTTTTAGACGCTCGTCTAATAGCCCATACTGTACGGCATACTATAGCACGCCGTTTTTCTACATTTTTGAGGATTTGGAAAAAAATGAAAAAAAAACAAAACGATGGGTTATAGCCCATCGTTTTTAGATTTTTTAGATTTTTTTCAAATCCTAAAAAATGATGAAAAACGGCGTGCTATAGTATGCCGTACGGTATGGGCTATAGCCCATGGTCAAAAATGGGATAAAAACCGTCTAAAAATAGCCGTCTAAAACATGGTCTATTTTTAGACGTGTTTTAGACGTGTATTTTTTGACGTTTTTATCCCATTTTTAGACGCTCGTCTAATAGCCCATACTGTACGGCATACTATAGCACGCCGTTTTTCATCATTTTTGAGGATTTAAAAAAAAAGGAAAAAAAATAAACGATGGGTTATAGCCCATCGTTTTTTGATTTTTTTCAAATCCTCAAAAATGATGAAAAACGGCTTGCTATAGTATGCCGTACAGTATGGGCTATAGCCCATGGTCAGAAATGGGATAAAAAACGTCTAAAAATAGACGTCTAAAACACGTCTATTTTTAGACGTGTTTTAGACGTGTATTTTTTGACGTTTTTATCCCATTTTTAGACGCTCGTCTAATAGCCCATACTGTACGGCATACTATAGCACGCCGTTTTTCATTTTTGAGGATTTGGAAAAAAATGAAAAAAAATGAAAACGATGGGTTATAGCCCATCGTTTTTAGATTTTTTTGATTTTTTTCAAATCCTAAAAAATGATGAAAAACGGCGTGCTATAGTATGCCGTACGGTATGGGCTATATCCCATGGTCAAAAATGGGATAAAAAACGTCTAAAAATAGACGTCTAAAACACGTCTATTTTTAGACGTGTTTTAGACGACTATTTTTAGACGTTTTTATCCCATTTTTAGACGCTCGTCTAATAGCCCATACTGTACGGCATACTATAGCACGCCGTTTTTCATCATTTTTGAGGATTTAAAAAAAAAGGAAAAAAAATAAACGATGGGTTATAGCCCATCGTTTTTTGATTTTTTTCAAATCCTCAAAAATGATGAAAAACGGCTTGCTATAGTATGCCGTACAGTATGGGCTATAGCCCATGGTCAGAAATGGGATAAAAAACGTCTAAAAATAGACGTCTAAAACACGTCTATTTTTAGACGTGTTTTAGACGTGTATTTTTTGACGTTTTTATCCCATTTTTAGACGCTCGTCTAATAGCCCATACTGTACGGCATACTATAGCACGCCGTTTTTCTACATTTTTGAGGATTTGGAAAAAAATCATTTTTGACCATCCCACTGAGCAATAGCCGGCTATTAGACGTGCGTCTAAAAAGGGAATAAAAAACGTCTAAAAAATAGACGTCTAAAACACGTCTATTTTTAGACGTGTTTTAGACGTCTATTTTTAGACGTTTTTATCCCATTTAATGGCCTATACTGTACGGCATACTATAGCACGCCGTTTTTCATCATTTTTGAGGATTTGAAAAAAATGGAAAAAAAAAAAACGATATAGCCCATCGTTTTTTTTATTATTATTTTTTTTCAAATCCTCAAATGATGAAAAACGGCTTGCTATAGTATGCCGTACAGTATGGGCTATAGCCCATGGTCAAAAATGGGATAAAAACGTCTAAAAATAGCCGTCTAAAACAGGTCTATTTTTAGACGTGTTTTAGACGTGTATTTTTTTACAAAAATGGGATAAAAAACGTCTAAAAATAGACATCTAAAACACGTCTATTTTTAGACGTGTTTTAGATGACTATTTTTAGTCGTTTTTATCCCATTTTTATATGCTCGTCTAATAGCCCATACTGTACGGCATACTATAGCACGCCGTTTTTCTACATTTTGGAGGATTTGAAAAAAACGAAAAAAAAAAAACGATGGGTTATAGCCCATCGTTTTTTGAATTTTTTAACTTTTTTTTAAATCCTTAAAAATAATGAAAAACGGCGTGCTATAGTATGCCGTACGTTATGGGCTATAGCCCATGGTCAAAAATGGGATAAAAAACGTCTAAAAATAGACGTCTAAAACACGTCTATTTTTAGACGTGTTTTAGACGACTATTTTTAGACGTTTTTATCCCATTTTTAGACGCTCGTCTAATAGCCCATACTGTACGGCATACTATAGCACGCCGTTTTTCATCATTTTTGAGGATTTAAAAAAAAAGGAAAAAAAAAAGGATGGGTTATAGCCCATCGTTTTTTGATTATTTTCAAATCCTCAAAAATGATGAAAAACGGCGTGCTATAGTATGCCGTACAGTATGGGATATAGCCCATGGTCAAAGATGGGATAAAAAACGTCTAAAGATAGAGGTCTAAAACACGTCTATTTTTAGACGTGTTTTAGACGTGTATTTTTTGACAAAAATGGGATAAAAAACGTCTAAAAATAGACATCTAAAACACGTCTATTTTTAGACGTGTTTTAGATGACTATTTTTAGTCGTTTTTATCCCATTTTTATATGCTCGTCTAATAGCCCATACTGTACGGCATACTATAGCACGCCGTTTTTCTACATTTTGGAGGATTTGAAAAAAACGAAAAAAAAAAAACGATGGGTTATAGCCCATCGTTTTTTTAATTTTTAAACTTTTTTTTAAATCCTTAAAAATAATGAAAAACGGCGTGCTATAGTATGCCGTACGTTATGGGCTATAGCCCATGGTCAAAAATGGGATAAAAAACGTCAAAAAATAGACGTCTAAAACACGTCTATTTTTAGACGTGTTTTAGACGACTATTTTTAGACGTTTTTATCCCATTTTTAGACGCTCGTCTAATAGCCCATACTGTATGGCATACTATAGCACGCCGTTTTTCATTTTTGAGGATTTGGAAAAAAATGAAAAAAAACAAAAACGATGGGTTATAGCCCATCGTTTTTAGATTTTTTAGATTTTTTTCAAATCCTAAAAAATGATGAAAAACGGCGTGCTATAGTATGCCGTACGGTATGGGCTATATCCCATGGTCAAAAATGGGATAAAAAACGTCTAAAAATAGACGTCTAAAACACATCTATTTTTAGACGTGTTTTAGACGACTATTTTTAGACGTTTTTATCCCATTTTTAGACGCTCGTCTAATAGCCCATACTGTACGGCATACTATAGCACGCCGTTTTTCATCATTTTTGAGGATTTAAAAAAAAAGGAAAAAAAATAAACGATGGGTTATAGCCCATCGTTTTTTGATTTTTTTCAAATCCTCAAAAATGATGAAAAACGGCTTGCTATAGTATGCCGTACAGTATGGGCTATAGCCCATGGTCAGAAATGGGATAAAAAACGTCTAAAAATAGACGTCTAAAACACGTCTATTTTTAGACGTGTTTTAGACGTGTATTTTTTGACGTTTTTATCCCATTTTTAGACGCTCGTCTAATAGCCCATACTGTACGGCATACTATAGCACGCCGTTTTTCTACATTTTTGAGGATTTGGAAAAAAATCATTTTTGACCATCCCACTGAGCAATAGCCGGCTATTAGACGTGCGTCTAAAAAGGGAATAAAAAACGTCTAAAAAATAGACGTCTAAAACACGTCTATTTTTAGACGTGTTTTAGACGTCTATTTTTAGACGTTTTTATCCCATTTAATGGCCTATACTGTACGGCATACTATAGCACGCCGTTTTTCATCATTTTTGAGGATTTGAAAAAAATGGAAAAAAAAAAACGATATAGCCCATCGTTTTTTTTATTATTATTTTTTTTCAAATCCTCAAATGATGAAAAACGGCTTGCTATAGTATGCCGTACAGTATGGGCTATAGCCCATGGTCAAAAATGGGATAAAAACGTCTAAAAATAGCCGTCTAAAACAGGTCTATTTTTAGACGTGTTTTAGACGTGTATTTTTTTACAAAAATGGGATAAAAAACGTCTAAAAATAGACATCTAAAACACGTCTATTTTTAGACGTGTTTTAGATGACTATTTTTAGTCGTTTTTATCCCATTTTTATATGCTCGTCTAATAGCCCATACTGTACGGCATACTATAGCACGCCGTTTTTCTACATTTTGGAGGATTTGAAAAAAACGAAAAAAAAAAAACGATGGGTTATAGCCCATCGTTTTTTGAATTTTTTAACTTTTTTTTAAATCCTTAAAAATAATGAAAAACGGCGTGCTATAGTATGCCGTACGTTATGGGCTATAGCCCATGGTCAAAAATGGGATAAAAAACGTCTAAAAATAGACGTCTAAAACACGTCTATTTTTAGACGTGTTTTAGACGACTATTTTTAGACGTTTTTATCCCATTTTTAGACGCTCGTCTAATAGCCCATACTGTACGGCATACTATAGCACGCCGTTTTTCATCATTTTTGAGGATTTAAAAAAAAAGGAAAAAAAAAAGGATGGGTTATAGCCCATCGTTTTTTGATTTTTTTCAAATCCTCAAAAATGATGAAAAACGGCGTGCTATAGTATGCCGTACAGTATGGGATATAGCCCATGGTCAAAGATGGGATAAAAAACGTCTAAAAATAGAGGTCTAAAACACGTCTATTTTTAGACGTGTTTTAGACGTGTATTTTTTGACAAAAATGGGATAAAAAACGTCTAAAAATAGACATCTAAAACACGTCTATTTTTAGACGTGTTTTAGATGACTATTTTTAGTCGTTTTTATCCCATTTTTATATGCTCGTCTAATAGCCCATACTGTACGGCATACTATAGCACGCCGTTTTTCTACATTTTGGAGGATTTGAAAAAAACGAAAAAAAAAAAAACGATGGGTTATAGCCCATCGTTTTTTGAATTTTTTAACTTTTTTTTAAATCCTTAAAAATGATGAAAAACGGCGTGCTATAGTATGCCGTACAGTATGGGATATAGCCCATGGTCAAAGATGGGATAAAAAACGTCTAAAAATAGAGGTCTAAAACACGTCTATTTTTAGACGTGTTTTAGACGTGTATTTTTTTACAAAAATGGGATAAAAAACGTCTAAAAATAGACGTCTAAAACACGTCTATTTTTAGACGTGTTTTAGACGACTATTTTTAGACGTTTTTATCCCATTTTTAGACGCTCGTCTAATAGCCCATACTGTATGGCATACTATAGCACGCCGTTTTTCATTTTTGAGGATTTGGAAAAAAATGAAAAAAAACAAAAACGATGGGTTATAGCCCATCGTTTTTAGATTTTTTAGATTTTTTTCAAATCCTAAAAAATGATGAAAAACGGCGTGCTATAGTATGCCGTACGGTATGGGCTATATCCCATGGTCAAAAATGGGATAAAAAACGTCTAAAAATAGACGTCTAAAACACATCTATTTTTAGACGTGTTTTAGACGACTATTTTTAGACGTTTTTATCCCATTTTTAGACGCTCGTCTAATAGCCCATACTGTACGGCATACTATAGCACGCCGTTTTTCATCATTTTTGAGGATTTAAAAAAAAAAGGAAAAAAATAAACGATGGGTTATAGCCCATCGTTTTTAGATTTTTTAGATTTTTTTCAAATCCTCAAAAATGATGAAAAACGGCTTGCTATAGTATGCCGTACAGTATGGGCTATAGCCCATGGTCAAAAATGGGATAAAAACCGTCTAAAAATAGCCGTCTAAAACATGGTCTATTTTTAGACGTGTATTTTTTGACGTTTTTATCCCATTTTTAGACGCTCGTCTAATAGCCCATACTGTACGGCATACTATAGCACGCCGTTTTTCATTTTTGAGGATTTGGAAAAAAATGAAAAAAAACAAAAACGATGGGTTATAGCCCATCGTTTTTAGATTTTTTTGATTTTTTTCAAATCCTAAAAAATGATGAAAAACGGCGTGCTATAGTATGCCGTACGGTATGGGCTATATCCCATGGTCAAAAATGGGATAAAAACGTCTAAAAATAGACGTCTAAAACACGTCTATTTTTAGACGTGTTTTAGACGACTATTTTTAGACGTTTTTATCCCATTTTTAGACGCTCGTCTAATAGCCCATACTGTACGGCATACTATAGCACGCCGTTTTTTATCATTTTTGAGGATTTAAAAAAAAAGGAAAAAAAATAAACGATGGGTTATAGCCCATCGTTTTTTGATTTTTTTGATTTTTTTCAAATCCTCAAAAATGATGAAAAACGGCTTGCTATAGTATGCCGTACAGTATGGGCTATAGCCCATGGTCAGAAATGGGATAAAAAACGTCTAAAAATAGACGTCTAAAACACGTCTATTTTTAGACGTGTTTTAGACGTGTATTTTTTGACGTTTTTATCCCATTTTTAGACGCTCGTCTAATAGCCCATACTGTACGGCATACTATAGCACGCCGTTTTTCTACATTTTTGAGGATTTGGAAAAAAATGAAAAAAAAAAAAAACGATGGGTTATAGCCCATCGTTTTTAGATTTTTTAGATTTTTTTCAAATCCTAAAAAATGATGAAAAACGGCGTGCTATAGTATGCCGTACGGTATGGGCTATAGCCCATGGTCAAAAATGGGATAAAAAACGTCTAAAAATAGACGTCTAAAACACGTCTATTTTTAGACGTGTTTTAGACGACTATTTTTAGACGTTTTATCCCATTTTTAGACGCTCGTCTAATAGCCCATACTGTACGGCAGGGATGTCAAACTCAAATACACGGTGGGCCAAAATAAAGAAATTGGTAGAAGTCAAGGGCCGGACTGTGTTTCAACACACGGGCACCGCAGTCAGGAGGACGTCCCAGGCAAATATAGCAAAAAAGTAAATGCATTTAAAACTGAAAATGCATTATTATTAAGCTCAGTTTCCTGTTCTATGATCCTCACAAAGCAGGACTTGTAGTATTATGGTGCCGGTGGTCCGTGCAATATACCAGAGGGCCAGTTCTAATACTAATTAAATATCATCCCGCGGGCCAAAGATAATTCATTCACGGGCCTGATTTGGCCCCCGGGCCTTGAGTTTGACATATATGCTGTACGGCATACTTTAGCACGCCGTTTTTCATCATTTTTGAGGATTGAAAAAAAAACGAAAAAAAAAAACGATGGGTTATAGCCCATCGTTTTTTGATTTTTTTGATTTTTTTCAAATCCTCAAAAATGATGAAAAACGGCTTGCTATAGTATGCCGTACAGTATGGGCTATAGCCCATGGTCAAAAATGGGATAAAAAACATCTAAAAATAGACGTCTAAAACACGTCTATTTTTAGACGTGTTTTAGACGTGTATTTTTTGACGTTTTTATCCCATTTTTAGACGCTCGTCTAATAGCCTACAGTGTACGGCATACTATAGCACGCCGTTTTTCATCATTTTTGAGGATTTAAAAAAAAGAGGAAAAAAAAAAAACGATGGGTTATAGCCCATCGTTTTTTTGATTTTTTTCAAATCCTCAAAAATGATGAAAAACGGCTTGCTATAGTATGCCGTACAGTATGGGCTATAGCCCATGTTCAAAAATGGGATAAAAAACGTCTAAAAATAGACGTCTAAAACACGTCTATTTTTAGACGTGTTTTAGACGTGTATTTTTTGACGTTTTTATCCCATTTTTAGACGCTCGTCTAATAGCCCATACTGTACGGCATACTATATCACGCCGTTTTTCTACATTTTTGAGGATTTGGAAAAAAATGAAAAAAAAAAAAACGATGGGTTATAGCCCATCGTTTTTTGATTTTTTTGATTTTTTTCAAATCCTCAAAAATGATGAAAAACGGCTTGCTATAGTATGCCGTACAGTATGGGCTATAGCCCATGGTCAAAAATGGGATAAAAAACGTCTAAAAATAGACGTCTAAAACACGTCTATTTTTAGACGTGTTTTAGACGTGTATTTTTTGACGTTTTTATCCCATTTTTAGACGCTCGTCTAATAGCCTACAGTGTACGGCATACTATAGCACGCCGTTTTTCATCATTTTTGAGGATTTAAAAAAAAGAGGAAAAAAAAAAAACGATGGGTTATAGCCCATCGTTTTTTTGATTTTTTTCAAATCCTCAAAAATGATGAAAAACGGCTTGCTATAGTATGCCGTACAGTATGGGCTATAGCCCATGTTCAAAAATGGGATAAAAAACGTCTAAAAATAGACGTCTAAAACACGTCTATTTTTAGACGTGTTTTAGACGTGTATTTTTTGACGTTTTTATCCCATTTTTAGACGCTCGTCTAATAGCCCATACTGTACGGCATACTATATCACGCCGTTTTTCTACATTTTTGAGGATTTGGAAAAAAATGAAAAAAAAAAAAACGATGGGTTATAGCCCATCGTTTTTAGATTTTTTAGATTTTTTTCAAATCCTAATAAATGATGAAAAACGGTGTGCTATAGTATGCCGTACGGTATGGGCTATATCCCATGGTCAAAAATGGGATAAAAAACGTCTAAAAATAGACGTCTAAAACACGTCTATTTTTAGACGTGTTTTAGACGACTATTTTTAGACGTTTTTATCCCATTTTTAGACGCTCGTCTAATAGCCCATACTGTACGGCATACTATAGCACGCCGTTTTTCTACATTTTGGAGGATTTGAAAAAAAAGAAAAAAAAAACGATGGGTTATAGCCCATCGTTTTTTGAATTTTTTAACTTTTTTTCAAATCCTTAAAAATAATGAAAAATGGCGTGCTATAGTATGCCGTACGTTATGGGCTATAGCCCATGGTCAAAAATGGGATAAAAAAATGTCTAAAAATAGACGTCTAAAACACGTCTATTTTTAGACGTGTTTTAGACGACTATTTTTAGACGTTTTTATCCCATTTTTAGACGCTCGTCTAATAGCCCATACTGTACGGCATACTATAGCACGCCGTTTTTCATCATTTTTGAGGATTTGGAAAAAAATGAAGAAAAGAAAAACGATGGGTTATAGCCCATCGTTTTTAGATTTTTTAGATTTTTTTCAAATCCTAAAAAATGATGAAAAACGGTGTGCTATAGTATGCCGTACGGTATGGGCTATATCCCATGGTCAAAAATGGGATAAAAAACGTCTAAAAATAGACGTCTAAAACACGTCTATTTTTAGACGTGTTTTAGACGACTATTTTTAGACGTTTTTATCCCATTTTTAGACGCTCGTCTAATAGCCCATACTGTACGGCATACTATAGCACGCCGTTTTTCTACATTTTGGAGGATTTGAAAAAAAAGAAAAAAAAAACGATGGGTTATAGCCCATCGTTTTTTGAATTTTTTAACTTTTTTTCAAATCCTTAAAAATAATGAAAAACGGCGTGCTATAGTATGCCGTACGTTATGGGCTATAGCCCATGGTCAAAAATGGGATAAAAAAATGTCTAAAAATAGACGTCTAAAACACGTCTATTTTTAGACGTGTTTTAGACGACTATTTTTAGACGTTTTTATCCCATTTTTAGACGCTCGTCTAATAGCCCATACTGTACGGCATACTATAGCACGCCGTTTTTCATCATTTTTGAGGATTTGGAAAAAAATGAAGAAAAAAAAAACGATGGGTTATAGCCCATCGTTTTTAGATTTTTTTAGATTTTTTTCAAATCCTAAAAAATGATGAAAAACGGTGTGCTATAGTATGCCGTACGGTATGGGCTATATCCCATGGTCAAAAATGGGATAAAAAACGTCTAAAAATAGACGTCTAAAACACGTCTATTTTTAGACGTGTTTTAGACGACTATTTTTAGACGTTTTTATCCCATTTTTAGACGCTCGTCTAATAGCCCATACTGTACGGCATACTATAGCACGCCGTTTTTCTACATTTTGGAGGATTTGAAAAGAAAAAAAAAAAAAACGATGGGTTATAGCCCATCGTTTTTTGAATTTTTAAACTTTTTTTCAAATCCTTAAAAATAATGAAAAACGGCGTGCTATAGTATGCCGTACGTTATGGGTTATAGCCCATGGTCAAAAATGGGATAAAAAAATGTTTAAAAATAGACGTCTAAAACACGTCTATTTTTAGACGTGTTTTAGACGACTATTTTTAGACGTTTTTATCCCATTTTTAGACGCTCGTCTAATAGCCCATACTGTACGGCATACTATAGCACGCCGTTTTTCATTTTTGAGGATTTGGAAAAAAATGAAAAAAAACAAAAACGATGGGTTATAGCCCATCGTTTTTAGATTTTTTAGATTTTTTTCAAATCCTAAAAAATGATGAAAAACGGCGTGCTATAGTATGCCGTACGGTATGGGCTATATCCCATGGTCAAAATAGACGTCTAAAACACGTCTATTTTTAGACGTTTTTATCCCATTTTTAGACGCTCGTCTAATAGCCCATACTGTACGGCATACTTTAGCACGCCGTTTTTCATCATTTTTGAGGATTTAAAAAAAAAAAAAAAAAAAAAACGATGGGTTATAGCCCATCGTTTTTTGATTTTTTTTATTTTTTTTCAAATCCTCAAAAATGATGAAAAACGGCTTGCTATAGTATGCCGTACAGTATGGGCTATAGCCCATGGTCAAAAATGGGATAAAAAACGTCTAAAAATAGACGTCTAAAACACGTCTATTTTTAGACGTGTTTTAGACGTGTATTTTTTGACGTTTTTATCCCATTTTTAGACACTCGTCTAATAGCCTACAGTGTACGGCATACTATAGCACGCCGTTTTTCATCATTTTTGAGGATTTAAAAAAAAGAGGAAAAAAAAAACGATGGGTTATAGCCCATCGTTTTTTTGATTTTTTTCAAATCCTCAAAAATGATGAAAAACGGCTTGCTATAGTATGCCGTACAGTATGGGCTATAGCCCATGGTCAAAAATGGGATAAAAAACGTCTAAAAATAGACGTCTAAAACACGTCTATTTTTAGACGTGTTTTAGACGTGTATTTTTTGACGTTTTTATCCCATTTTTAGACGCTCGTCTAATAGCCCATACTGTACGGCATACTATATCACGCCGTTTTTCTACATTTTTGAGGATTTGGAAGAAAATGAAAAAAAAAAAAAACGATGGGTTATAGCCCATCGTTTTTAGATTTTTTTGATTTTTTTCAAATCCTAAAAAATGATGAAAAACGGCTTGCTATAGTATGCCGTACAGTATGGGCTATAGCCTATGGTCAAAAATGTTATAAAACACGTCTAAAAATAGACGTCTAAAACACGTCTATTTTTAGGCGTGTTTTAGACGACTATTTTTAGACGTTTTTATCCCATTTTTAGACGCTCGTCTAATAGCCCATACTGTACGGCATACTATAGCACGCCGTTTTTCTACATTTTTGAGGATTTGGAAAAAAATGAAAAAAAAAAAAAAACGATGGGTTATAGCCCATCGTTTTTTGATTTTTTTGATTTTTTTCAAATCCTAAAAAATGATGAAAAACGGCGTGCTATAGTATGCCGTACGGTATGGGCTATAGCCCATGGTCAAAAATGGGATAAAAAACGTCTAAAAATAGACGTCTAAAACAGGTCTATTTTTAGACGTGTTTTAGACGTGTATTTTTTGACGTTTTTATCCCATTTTTAGACGCTCGTCTAATAGCCTACAGTTTACGGCATACTATAGCACGCCGTTTTTCATCATTTTTGAGGATTTAAAAAAAAGAGGAAAAAAAAAAACGATGGGTTATAGCCCATCGTTTTTTTGATTTTTTTCAAATCCTCAAAATGATGAAAAACGGCTTGCTATAGTATGCCGTACAGTATGGGCTTTAGCCCATGGTCAAAAATGGGATAAAAAACGTCTAAAAATAGACGTCTAAAACACGTCTATTTTTAGACGTGTTTTAGACGTGTATTTTTTGACGTTTTTATCCCATTTTTAGACGCTCGTCTAATAGCCCATACTGTACGGCATACTATGGCACGCCGTTTTTCTACATTTTTGAGGATTTGGAAAAAAATGAAAAAAAAAAAAAAAAAACGATGGGTTATAGCCCATCGTTTTTAGATTTTTTAGATTTTTTTTCAAATCCAAAAAAATGATGAAAAACGGCGTGCTATAGTATGCCGTACGGTATGGGCTATAGCCCATGGTCAAAAATGGGATAAAAAACGTCTAAAAATAGACGTCTAAAACACGTCTATTTTTAGACGTGTTTTAGACGACTATTTTTAGACGTTTTTATCCCATTTTTAGACGCTCGTCTAATAGCCCATACTGTACGGCATACTATAGCACGCCGTTTTTCATCATTTTTGAGGATAAAAAAAAAAAGGATGGGTTAT
Source organism: Protomyctophum parallelum (assembly GCF_964188405.1). Lineage (NCBI taxonomy): Eukaryota > Metazoa > Chordata > Actinopteri > Myctophiformes > Myctophidae > Protomyctophum > Protomyctophum parallelum. Next base: position 54,032,904 of record NC_139705.1, on the reverse strand, counting down.
AGCCCATCGTTTTTTGATTTTTTTGATTTTTTTCAAATCCTCAAAAATGATGAAAAACGGCTTGCTATAGTATGCCGTACAGTATGGGCTATAGCCCATGGTCAAAAATGGGATAAAACACGTCTAAAAATAGACGTCTAAAACACGTCTATTTTTAGACGTGTTTTAGACGACTATTTTTAGACGTTTTTATCCCATTTTTAGACGCTCGTCTAATAGCCCATACTGTACGGCATACTATAGCACGCCGTTTTTCTACATTTTTGAGGATTTGGAAAAAAATGAAAAAAAAAAAAAAACGATGGGTTATAGCCCATCGTTTTTAGATTTTTTTCAAATCCTAAAAAATGATGAAAAACGGCGTGCTATAGTATGCCGTACGGTATGGGCTATAGCCCATGGTCAAAAATGGGATAAAAAACGTCTAAAAATAGACGTCTAAAACACGTCTATTTTTAGATGTGTTTTAGACGACTATTTTTAGACGTTTTTATCCCATTTTTAGACGCTCGTCTAATAGCCCATACTGTACGGCATACTATAGCACGCCGTTTTTCATCATTTTTGAGGATTAAAAAAAAAAATCAAAATAAAAAAAAACATGGGTTATAGCCCATCGTTTTTTTGAAATTTTGAATTTTTTTTAAACCTCATTTTTCATCATTTTTAAACATGGGCTATAGCCCCTACCGTATGGCATACTATAACACGCCGTTTTTCATCATTTTTGAGGATTTAAAAAAAAATCAAAATTTCAAAAAACATGGGTTATAGCCCATTGTTTTTTTGAAATTTTGATAAAAATGTAAACCTCTTTTTTCATCATTTTTAAACATGGGCTATAGCCCCTACCGTACGGCATACTATAACACGCAATTTTTCATAATTTTTGAGGATTTTTAAAAAATTCTAAATTTAAAAAAACATGGGTTATAGCCCATCGTTTTTTTTAATTTAGAATTTTTTTTAAACCTCGTTTTTCATTATTTTTAAACATGGGCTATAGCCCCTACCGTACGGCATACTATAACATGCCGTTTTTCATCATTTTTGAGGATTTTAAAAAAATTCAAAATTTCAAAAAACATGGGTTATAGCCCATCGTTTTTTTGAAATTTTGAAAAAAAAATTAAACCTCGTTTTTCATCATTTTTAAACATGGGCTATAGCCCCTACCGTACGGCATACTATACAATGATGAAAAACGAGGTTTACATTTTTTTCAAAATTTCAAAAAAACGATGGGCTATAACCCATGTTTTTTGAAATTTTAATTTTTTTTTAAATCCTCAAAAATGATGAAAAACGGCGTGTTATAGTATGCCGTACGGTAGGGGCTATAGCCCATGTTTAAAAATGATGAAAAAAGAGGTTTAATTTTTTTTCAAAATAAAACGGCGTGTCATAGTATGCCGTACGGTAGGGGCTATAGCCCATTTTTAAAAATGATGAAAAACGAGGTTTAAAAAAAATTCAAAATTTCAAAAAAACGATGGGCTATAACCCATGTTTTTTTTTTTTTTTTTTTTTTTTTTAATCCTCAAAAATGATGAAAAACGGCGTGTTATAGTATGCCGTACGGTAGGGGCTATAGCCCATGTTTAAAAATTATGAAAAATGAGGTTTAAAAAAAAAATCTAAATTTAAAAAAAACGATGGGCTATAACCCATGTTTTTTGAAATTTAGATGTTTTTTTTAAATCCTCAAAAATGATGAAAAACGGCGTGTTATAGTATGCCGTACGGTAGGGGCTATAGCCCATGTTTAAAAATGATGAAAAACGAGGTTAATTTTTTTTCAAAATTTCTAAAAAACGATGGGCTATAACCCATGTTTTTTGAAATTTTGAATTTTTTTTAAATCCTCAAAAATGATGAAAAACGGCGTGTTATAGTATGCCGTACGGTAGGGGCTATAGCCCATGTTTAAAAATGATGAAAAACGAGGTTTAAAAAAAATCAAAATAAAAAAAAAACGATGGGCTATAACCCATGTTTTTTGAAATTTAGATGGGTTTTTTTAATCCTCAAAAATGATGAAAAACGGCATGTTATAGTATGCCGTACGGTAGGGGCTATAGCCCATGTTTAAAAATGATGAAAAACGAGGTTTAAAAAATTTAAAAATTAAAAAAAACGATGGGCTATAACCCATGTTTTTTGAAATTTTGATTTTTTTTTTAAATCCTCAAAAATGATGAAAAACGGCGTGTTATCATATGCCGTACGGTAGGGGCTATAGCTCATGTTTAAAAATGATGAAAAACGAGGTTTAAAAAAAAAAAAAAAAAAAAAAAAAAACGATGGGCTATAACCCATGTTTTTTGAAAATTTGATTTTTTTTTTAAATCCTAAAAAATGATGAAAAACGGCGTGTTATCATATGCCGTACGGTAGGGGCTATAGCTCATGTTTAAAAATGATGAAAAACGAGGTTTAAATTTTTTTCTAAATTTCAAAAAAACGATGGGCTATAACCCATGTTTTTTGAAATTTAGATTTTTTTTCAAATCCTCAAAAATGATGAAAAACGGCGTGTTATATCAGCAGCATTTGACACAGTGAACCACCAGCTGCTCCTAGACACCCTAGCGGAGCTAGGCATCGGTGGAACGGCACTAAAGTGGTTCTCCTCCTACCTCACCGACCGGACCTACCAGGTTTCCTGGAAAGGTCTGTTATCATCCCCCCGAACCCTCCAAACTGGGGTCCCACAGGGATCTCTACTTGGTCCCCTCCTTTTCTCACTGTACACTAAATCCCTTGGCACTATCATCTCTGCCCACAATATATCCTATCACTGCTACGCCGATGACACACAACTGTTCCTATCCTTCCCCCCCTCTACCACTCAGGTGGAAGAGCGCATCACTGCATGCCTGGCTGACATCTCACAGTGGATGTCCTCCAACCATCTCAAGCTGAACCCAGACAAGACTGAGCTTCTCTTCTTCCCAGCTAAGTCCTGCCCTATGCGGGAGCTAACTATTTCCGTAGACAACGCCCTGGTAACGTCTGTCCCAACAGCCAGGAATCTTGGTGTTGTCCTGGACAGTCAGCTCTCGTTCAAACCTCACATCACAGCTGTCACTCGATCCTGTAGGTTCACACTCTATAACATACGACGAATTAGACCGTTCCTCACCCAGGAATCAGCCCAGCTCCTAATCCAGACAACAGTCTTATCAAAACTCGACTACTGTAACTCCCTCCTTACTGGCCTACCAGCATGTGCACTTAAGCCTCTCCAGCTGATCCAAAATGCAGCAGCTCGCTTGGTCTTCAACCAGCCAAAATTCTCACATGTCTCCCCCCTGCTCCGCTCCCTCCACTGGCTCCCGGTCGCTGCCCGCACAGAATACAAAACTCTGATGCTGGCATTCAAAGCAACCAAAGGTATGGCTCCCCCATATCTTACAAGTATGATTGAACCCTACAAACCCTCCCGCGCACTCAGATCAGCCAACGCAGGGAAGCTGGAAGTACCCTCACTAAAAACGCCGGGACAACGCTCCACACGTCCCAAACTCTTCTCCCTTCTGGCTCCAAAACTGTGGAATGCACTTCCCATTGCAGTCAGAACTGCAGCATCACTCCCAATCTTCCGCCGTAGCCTGAAAACCCACCTTTTCAGACTCCATCATGGCCCTTAGCACTTACCCTAAACCCTTAGATAGCATTTCTGTTGGATTATATAGCATTTGATACAGACTTATAGCATGTTATGTAGACAGCACTGTAATTGTATTGTATGTAGTCATAGCACGCCATAGTACACATATATAGCATAGTAGTAAAGATGTATAGTTTATATGTATAGTGTATGTATAGTTTCACTATATAAATATTCCACTGTTACTTTCTTAGCTTACGCATGTTTCATGATAAATGCTTTTTATGTGATGTATTCCCATGCTTTGTTCTTGCTTAAATGTAAGTCGCTCTGGATTAAGAGCGTCTGCTAAATGCCTAAATTGTAAATTGTAAAATTATAGTATGCCGTACTGTAGGGGCTATAGCCCATGTTTAAAAATGATGAAAAACTAGGTTTAAAAATAATTCAAAATTTAAAAAAAAACGATGGGCCCATGTTTTTTTTAATTTTAATTTTTTTTCAAATCCTCAAAAATGATGAAAAACGGCGTGTTATAGTATGCCGTACGGTAGGGGCTATAGCCCATGTTTAAAAATGATGAAAAACGAGGTTTACATTTTTTTCAAAATTTCAAAAAAACGATGGGCTATAACCCATGTTTTTTGAAATTTTGAAATGTTTTCAAATCCTCAAAAATGATGAAAAACGGCGTGTTATAGTATGCCGTACGGTAGGGGCTATAGCCCATGTTTAAAAATGATGAAAAACGAGGTTTAAATTTTTTTCAAAATTTGAAAAAAACGATGGGCTATAACCCATGTTTTTTGAAATTTAGATTTTTTTTCAAATCCTCAAAAATGATGAAAAACGGCGTGTTATAGTATGCCGTACTGTAGGGGCTATAGCCCATGTTTAAAAATGATGAAAAACTAGGTTTAAAAATAATTCAAAATTTAAAAAAAACGATGGGCTATACCCCATGTTTTTTTAAATTTTAATTTTTTTTCAAATCCTCAAAAATGATGAAAAACGGCGTGTTATAGTATGCCGTACGGTAGGGGCTATAGCCCATGTTTAAAAATGATGAAAAACGAGGTTTACATTTTTTTCAAAATTTCAAAAAAACGATGGGCTATAACCCATGTTTTTTGAAATTTTGAAATGTTTTCAAATCCTCAAAAATGATGAAAAACGGCGTGTTATAGTATGCCGTACGGTAGGGGCTATAGCCCATGTTTAAAAATGATGAAAAACGAGGTTTAAATTGTTTTCAAAATTTGAAAAAAACGATGGGCTATAACCCATGTTTTTTGAAATTTTTAATTTTTTTAAAATCCTCAAAAATGATGAAAAACGGCGTGCTATAGTATGCCATACGTTAGGGGCTATAGCCCATGTTCAAAAATGATGAAAAATGAGGTTACTTATTTTTTCCAAAAATTAAAAAAACGATGGGCTATAACCCATGTTTTTTGAAATTTTGAAATTTTTTAAAAATCCTCAAAAATGATGAAAAACGGCGTGTTATAGTATGCCGTATGGTAGGGGCTATAGCCAATGTTTAAAAATGATGAAAAACGAGGTTTAATTTTTTTCAAAATTAAAAAAAAAACGATGGGTTATAACCCATGTTTTTTGAAATTTTGATTTTTTTTCAAATCCTCAAAAATGATGAAAAACGGCGTGCTATAGTATGCCGTACGTTAGGGGCTATAGCCCATGTTCAAAAATGATGAAAAATGAGGTTACTTATTTTTTCCAAAAATTAAAAAAACGATGGGCTATAACCCATGTTTTTTGAAATTTTTAATTTTTTTAAAATCCTCAAAAATGATGAAAAACGGCGTGTTATAGTATGCCGTATGGTAGGGGCTATAGCCCATGTTTAAAAATGATGAAAAACGAGGTTTAAAATGTTTCAAAATTTCAAAAAAACGATGGGCTATAACCCATGTTTTTTGAAATTTTGAATTTTTTTCAAATCCTCAAAAATGATGAAAAACGGCGTGTTATAGTATGCCGTACGGTAGGGGCTATAGCCCATGTTTAAAAATGATGAAAAACAAGGTTTAAATTTTTTTCAAAATTTAAAAAAAAACGATGGGCTATAACCCATGTTTTTTGAAATTTTGAATTTTTTTCAAATCCTCAAAAATGATGAAAAACGGCGTGTTATAGTATGCCGTACGGTAGGGGCTATAGCCCATGTTTAAAAATGATGAAAAACGAGGTTTAAAAAAAATTCAAAATTTAAAAAAAACGATGGGCTATAACCCATGTTTTTTGAAAATTTGAATTTTTTTCAAATCCTCAAAAATGATGAAAAACGGCGTGTTATAGTATGCCGTACGGTAGGGGCTATAGCCCATGTTTAAAAATGATGAAAAACGAGGTTTAAAATTTTTTCAAAATTTGAAAAAAACGATGGGCTATAACCCATGTTTTTTGAAATTTTGAATTTTTTTTAAAATCCTCAAAAATGATGAAAAACGGCGTGTTATCATATGCCGTACGGTAGGGGCTATAGCTCATTTTTAAAAATGATGAAAAACGAGGTTAAAAAGAAAAAAAAAAAAAAAAAACGATGGGCTATAACCCATGTTTTTTTTATTTTAATTTTTTTTTAAATCCTCAAAAATGATGAAAAACGGCGTGTTATAGTATGCCGTACGGTAGGGGCTATAGCCCATGTTTATAAATGATGAAAAACTAGGTTTAAAAATAATTCAAAATTAAAAAAAAACGATGGGCTATAACCCATGTTTTTTGAATTTTTTTTTTTTTTTCAAATCCTCAAAAATGATGAAAAACGGCGTGTTATAGTATGCCGTACGGTAGGGGCTATAGCCCATGTTTAAAAATGATGAAAAACGAGGTTTACATTTTTTTCAAAATTTAAAAAAAACGATGGGCTATAACCCATGTTTTTTGAAATTTTGATTTTTTTTCAAATCCTCAAAAATGATGAAAAACGGCGTGTTATAGTATGCCGTACGGTAGGGGCTATAGCCCATGTTTAAAAATGATGAAAAACGAGGTTTAAATTTTTTTCAAAATTAAAAAAAAGCGATGGGCTATAACCCATGTTATTTGAAATTTTGAATTTTTTTCAAATCCTCAAAAATGATGAAAAACTGCGTGTTATAGTATGCCGTACGGTAGGGGCTATAGCCCATGTTTAAAAATGATGAAAAACGAGGTTAAATTTTTTTTCAAAATTTCAAAAAAACGATGGGCTATAACCCATGTTTTTTGAAATGTTGAATTTTTTTAAAATCCTCAAAGATGATGAAAAACGGCGTGTTATCATATGCCGTACGGTAGGGGCTATAGCTCATTTTTAAAAATGATGAAAAACGAGGTTAAAAAAAAAAAAAAAAAAAAAAAAAAAACGATGGGCTATAACCCATGTTTTATTTTATTTTAATTTTTTTTTAAATCCTCAAAAATGATGAAAAACGGCGTGTTATAGTATGCCGTACGGTAGGGGCTATAGCCCATGTTTATAAATGATGAAAAACTAGGTTTAAAAATAATTCAAAATAAAAAAAAAACGATGGGCTATAACCCATGTTTTTTGAATTTTTTATTTTTTTTCAAATCCTCAAAAATGATGAAAAACGGCGTGTTATAGTATGCCGTACGGTAGGGGCTATAGCCCATGTTTAAAAATGATGAAAAACGAGGTTTACATTTTTTTCAAAATTTAAAAAAAACGATGGGCTATAACCCATGTTTTTTGAAATTTTGATTTTTTTTCAAATCCTCAAAAATGATGAAAAACGGCGTGTTATAGTATGCCGTACGGTAGGGGCTATAGCCCATGTTTAAAAATGATGAAAAACGAGGTTTAAATTTTTTTCAAAATTAAAAAAAAGCGATGGGCTATAACCCATGTTATTTGAAATTTTGAATTTTTTTCAAATCCTCAAAAATGATGAAAAACGGCGTGTTATAGTATGCCGTACGGTAGGGGCTATAGCCCATGTTTAAAAATGATGAAAAACGAGGTTAAATTTTTTTTCAAAATTTAAAAAAAACGATGGGCTATAACCCATGTTTTTTGAAATGTTGACATTTTTTAAAATCCTCAAAGATGATGAAAAAAGGCGTGCTATAGTATGCCGTACGTTAGGGGCTATAGCCCATGTTCAAAAATGATGAAAAATGAGGTTACTTATTTTTTCCAAAAATTAAAAAAACGATGGGCTATAACCCATGTTTTTTGAAATTTTTAATTTTTTTAAAATCCTTAAAAATGATGAAAAACTGCGTGTTATAGTATGCCGTATGGTAGGGGCTATAGCCCATGTTTAAAAATGATGAAAAACGAGGTTTAAAATTAAAAAAAAAAAAAAAAAAACGATGGGTTATAACCCATGTTTTTTGAAATTTTGATTGTTTTTTTAAATCCTCAAAAATGATGAAAAACGGCGTCTTATCATATGCCGTACGGTAGGGGCTATAGCTCATGTTTAAAAATGATGAAAAACGAGTTTTAAAAATAATTCAAAATTTCAAAAAAACGATAGGCTATAACCCATGTTTTTTGAAATTGTGAATTTTTTTTCAAATCCTCAAGAATGATGAAAAACGGCGTGTTATAGTATGCCGTACGGTAGGGGCTATAGCCCATGTTTAAAAATGATGAAAAACAAGGTTTAAATTCTTTTCAAAATTTCCAAAAAAACGATGGGCTATAACCCATGTTTTTTGAAATTTTGAATTTTTTTCAAATCCTCAAAAATGATGAAAAACTGCGTGTTATAGTATGCCGTACGGTAGGGGCTATAGCCCATGTTTAAAAATGATGAAAAACGAGGTTTAAATTTTTTTCAAAATTTCAAAAAAACGATGGGCTATAACCCATGTTTTTTGAAATTTTTATTTTTTTTCAAATCCTCAAAAATGATGAAAAACGGCGTGTTATAGTATGCCGTACGGTAGGGGCTATAGCCCATGTTTAAAAATGATGAAAAACGAGGTTTACATTTTTTTCAAAATTTAAAAAAAACGATGGGCTATAACCCATGTTTTTTGAAATTTTGAATTTTTTTCAAATCCTCAAAAATGATGAAAAACGGCGTGTTATAGTATGCCGTACGGTAGGGGCTACAGCCCATGTTTAAAAATGATGAAAAACGAGGTTTAAATTTTTTTCAAAATTTAAAAAAAACGATGGGCTATAACCCATGTTTTTTGAAATTTTGAATTTTTTTAAAATCCTCAAAAATGATGAAAAAAGGCGTGCTATAGTATGCCGTACGTTAGGGGCTATAGCCCATGTTCAAAAATGATGAAAAATGAGGTTACTTATTTTTTCCAAAAATAAAAAAAACGATGGGCTATAACCCATGTTTTTTGAATTTTTTTTTTTTTTTTTAATCCTCAAAAATGATGAAAAACTGCGTGTTATAGTATGCCGTATGGTAGGGGCTATAGCCCATGTTTAAAAATGATGAAAAACGAGGTTTAACAATTTTCAAAATTAAAAAAAAAACGATGGGCTATAACCCATGTTTTTTGAAATTTTGATTTTTTTTTTAAATCCTCAAAAATGATGAAAAACGGCGTGTTATCATATGCCGTACGGTAGGGGCTATAGCTCATGTTTAAAAATGATGAAAAACGAGGTTTAAAAAAAAAAAAAAAAAAAAAAAAAACGATGGGCTATAACCCATGTTTTTTTAATTTTTAAATTTTTTAAAATCCTCAAAAATGATGAAAAACGGCGTGTTATAGTATGCCGTACGGTAGGGGCTATAGCCCATGTTTAAAAATGATGAAAAACAAGGTTTAAATTTTTTTCAAAATTTCAAAAAAACGATGGGCTATAACCCATGTTTTTTGAAATTTTTAATTTTTTTCAAATCCTCAAAAATGATGAAAAACGGCGTGTTATAGTATGCCGTACGGTAGGGGCTATAGCCCATGTTTAAAAATGATGAAAAACGAGGTTTAAAAAAAATTCAAAATTTCAAAAAAACGATGGGCTATAACCCATGTTTTTTGAAATTTTGAAATGTTTTAAAATCCTCAAAAATGATGAAAAACGGCGTGCTATAGTATGCCGTACGTTAGGGGCTATAGCCCATGTTCAAAAATGATGAAAAATGAGGTTACTTATTTTTTCCAAAAATTTAAAAAACGATGGGCTATAACCCATGTTTTTTGAAATTTTGAATTTTTTTAAAATCCTCAAAAATGATGAAAAACGGCGTGTTATAGTATGCCGTACGGTAGGGGCTATAGCCCATGTTTAAAAATGATGAAAAACGAGGTTTAAAATTTTTCAAAATTAAAAAAAAAACGATGGGCTATAACCCATGTTTTTTGAAATTTTGATTTTTTTTTTAAATCCTCAAAAATGATGAAAAACGGCGTGTTATCATATGCCGTACGGTAGGGGCTATAGCTCATGTTTAAAAATGATGAAAAACGAGGTTTAAAAAAAAAAAAAAAAAAAAAAGAAAAACGATGGGCTATAACCCATGTTTTTTTTAATTTTTAATTTTTTTAAAATCCTCAAAAATGATGAAAAACGGCGTGCTATAGTATGCCGTACGTTAGGGGCTATAGCCCATGTACAAAAATGATGAAAAATGAGGTTACTTATTTTTTCCAAAAATTTAAAAAACGATGGGCTATAACCCATGTTTTTTGAAATTTTGAATTTTTTTAAAATCCTCAAAAATGATGAAAAACGGCGTGTTATAGTATGCCGTACGGTAGGGGCTATAGCCCATGTTTAAAAATGATGAAAAACGAGGTTTAACATTTTTCAAAATTAAAAAGAAAACGATGGGCTATAACCCATGTTTTTTGAAATTTTGATTTTTTTTTTAAATCCTCAAAAATGATGAAAAACGGCGTGTTATCATATGCCGTACGGTAGGGGCTATAGCTCATGTTTAAAAATGATGAAAAACGAGGTTTAAAAAAAAAAAGAAAAAAAAAAGAAAAACGATGGGCTATAACCCATGTTTAAAAATGATGAAAAACTAGGTTTAAAAATAATTCAAAATTTCAAAAAAACGATGGGCTATAACCCATGTTTTTTGAAAATTTTATTTTTTTTCAAATCCTCAAAAATGATGACAAACGGCGTGTTATAGTATGCCGTACGGTAGGGGCTATAGCCCATGTTTAAAAATGATGAAAAACGAGGTTTAAAAAAAAATCAAAATTTCAAAAAAACGATGGGCTATAACCCATGTTTTTTGAAATTTTTTAAAATCCTCAAAAATGATGAAAAACGGCGTGCTATAGTATGCCGTACGTTAGGGGCTATAGCCCATGTTCAAAAATGATGAAAAATGAGGTTACTTATTTTTTCCAAAAATTTAAAAAACGATGGGCTATAACCCATGTTTTTTGAAATTTTGAATTTTTTTTAAATCCTCAAAAATGATGAAAAACGGCGTGTTATAGTATGCCGTACGGTAGGGGCTATAGCCCATGTTTAAAAATGATGAAAAACGAGGTTTAAATTTTTTTCAAAATTTCAAAAAAACGATGGGCTATAACCCATGTTTTTTGAAATTTTGAAATTTTTTAAAATCCTCAAAAATGATGAAAAACGGCGTGCTATAGTATGCAGTACGTTAGGGGCTATAGCCCATGTTCAAAAATGATGAAAAATGAGGTTACTTATTTTTTCCAAAAATTAAAAAAACGATGGGCTATAACCCATGTTTTTTGAAATTTTGATTTTTTTTAAATCCTCAAAAATGATGAAAAACGGCGTGTTATAGTATGCCGTACGGTAGGGGCTATAGCCCATGTTTAAAAATGATGAAAAACGAGGTTTAAAAAATTAAAAAAAAAAAACGATGTGCTATAACCCATGTTTTTTGAAAATTTGATTTTTTTTTAAATCCTAAAAAATGATGAAAAACGGCGTGTTATCATATGCCGTACGGTAGGGGCTATAGCTCATGTTTAAAAATGATGAAAAACGAGGTTTAAATTTTTTTCAAAATTTCAAAAAAACGATGGGCTATAACCCATGTTTTTTGAAATTTAGATTTTTTTTCAAATCCTCAAAAATGATGAAAAACGGCATGTTATAGTATGCCGTACTGTAGGGGCTATAGCCCATGTTTAAAAATGATGAAAAACTAGGTTTAAAAATAATTCAAAATTTAAAAAAAACGATGGGCTATAACCCATGTTTTTTGAAATTTAGATTTTTTTTCAAATCCTCAAAAATGATGAAAAACGGCATGTTATAGTATGCCGTACTGTAGGGGCTATAGCCCATGTTTAAAAATGATGAAAAACGAGGTTTAATTTTTTTTTCAAAATTTCAAAAAAACGATGGGCTATAACCCATGTTTTTTGAAAATTTGATTTTTTTTTTAAATCCTAAAAAATGATGAAAAACGGCGTGTTATCATATGCCGTACGGTAGGGGCTATAGCTCATGTTTAAAAATGATGAAAAACGAGGTTTAAAAAATTTCAAAATAAAAAAAAAACGATGGGCTATAACCCATGTTTTTTGAAAATTTGATTTTTTTTTTTAATCCTAAAAAATTATGAAAAACGGCGTGTTATCATATGCCGTACGGTAGGGGCTATAGCCCATGTTTAAAAATGATGAAAAACGAGGTTTACATTTTTTTCAAAATTTCAAAAAAACGATGGGCTATAACCCATGTTTTTTTAAATTTAGATTTTTTTTCAAATCCTCAAAAATGATGAAAAACGGCGTGTTATAGTATGCCGTACGGTAGGGGCTATAGCCCATGTTTAAAAATGATGAAAAACGAGGTTTAAATTTTTTTCAAAATTTCAAAAAAACGATGGGCTATAACCCATGTTTTTTGAAATTTTGAATTTTTTTCAAATCCTCAAAAATGATGAAAAACGGCGTGTTATAGTATGCCGTACGGTAGGGGCTATAGCCCATGTTTAAAAATGATGAAAAACGAGGTTTAAATTTTTTTCAAAATTTAAAAAAAACGATGGGCTATAACCCATGTTTTTTGAAATTTTGAATTTTTTTAAAATCCTCAAAAATGATGAAAAACGGCGTGCTATAGTATGCCGTACGTTAGGGGCTATAGCCCATGTTCAAAAATGATGAAAAATTAGGTTACTTATTTTTTCCAAAAATTAAAAAAACGATGGGCTATAACCCATGTTTTTTGAAATTTTGAATTTTTTTAAAATCCTCAAAAATGATGAAAAACGGCGTGTTATAGTATGCCGTACGGTAGGGGCTATAGCCCATGTTTAAAAATGATGAAAAACGAGGTTTAAAAAAAAAAAAAAAAAAAAAAAACGATGGGCTATAACCCATGTTTTTTGAAAATTTGATTTTTTTTTTAAATCCTAAAAAATGATGAAAAACTGCGTGTTATCATACCGTACGGTAGGGGCTATAGCCCATGTTTAAAAATGATGAAAAACGAGGTTTACATTTTTTTCAAAATTTCAAAAAAACGATGGGCTATAACCCATGTTTTTTGATTTTTTTTTTTTTTTTTTTAATCCTAAAAAATGATGAAAAACGGCGTGTTATCATATGCCGTACGGTAGGGGCTATAGCTCATGTTTAAAAATGATGAAAAACGAGGTTTAAAAAATTTCAAAAAAAAAAAAAAACGATGGGCTATAACCCATGTTTTTTGAAAATTTGATTTTTTTTTGAAATCCTAAAAAATTATGAAAAACGGCGTGTTATCATATGCCGTACGGTAGGGGCTATAGCCCATGTTTAAAAATGATGAAAAACGAGGTTTACATTTTTTTCAAAATTTCAAAAAAACGATGGGCTATAACCCATGTTTTTTTTAATTTTTAATTTTTTTCAAATCCTCAAAAATGATGAAAAACGGCGTGTTATAGTATGCCGTACGGTAGGGGCTATAGCCCATGTTTAAAAATGATGAAAAACGAGGTTTAAATTTTTTTCAAAATTTCAAAAAAACGATGGGCTATAACCCATGTTTTTTGAAATTTTGATTTTTTTTCAAATCCTCAAAAATGATGAAAAACGGCGTGTTATAGTATGCCGTACGGTAGGGGCTATAGCCCATGTTCAAAAATGATGAAAAATGAGGTTACTTATTTTTTCCAAAAATTAAAAAAACGATGGGCTATAACCCATGTTTTTTGAAATTTTGAATTTTTTTAAAATCCTCAAAAATGATGAAAAACGGCGTGTTATAGTATGCCGTACGGTAGGGGCTATAGCCCATGTTTAAAAATGATGAAAAACGAGGTTTAAAAAAAAAAAAAAAAAAAAAAAAAACGATGGGCTATAACCCATGTTTTTTGAAAATTTGATTTTTTTTTTAAATCCTAAAAAATGATGAAAAACGGCGTGTTATCATACCGTACGGTAGGGGCTATAGCCCATGTTTAAAAATGATGAAAAACGAGGTTTACATTTTTTTCAAAATTTCAAAAAAACGATGGGCTATAACCCATGTTTTTGAAATTTTTATTTTTTTTCAAATCCTCAAAAATGATGAAAAACGGCGTGTTATAGTATGCCGTACGGTAGGGGCTATAGCCCATGTTTAAAAATGATGAAAAACGAGGTTTAATTTTTTTTTCAAAATTTCAAAAAAACGATGGGCTATAACCCATGTTTTTTGAAAATTTGATTTTTTTTTTAAATCCTAAAAAATGATGAAAAACGGCGTGTTATCATATGCCGTACGGTAGGGGCTATAGCTCATGTTTAAAAATGTAGAAAAACGAGGTTTAAAAAATTTCAAAATAAAAAAAAAACGATGGGCTATAACCCATGTTTTTTGAAAATTTGATTTTTTTTTTAAATCCTAAAAAATTATGAAAAACGGCGTGTTATCATATGCCGTACGGTAGGGGCTATAGCCCATGTTTAAAAATGATGAAAAACGAGGTTTACATTTTTTTCAAAATTTCAAAAAAACGATGGGCTATAACCCATGTTTTTTTAAATTTTGATTTTTTTTCAAATCCTCAAAAATGATGAAAAACGGCGTGTTATAGTATGCCGTACGGTAGGGGCTATAGCCCATGTTTAAAAATGATGAAAAACGAGGTTTAAAAAATTTCAAAAAAAAAAAAAAAACGATGGGCTATAACCCATGTTTTTTGAAAATTTGATTTTTTTTTTAAATCCTAAAAAATGATGAAAAACGGCGTGTTATCATACCGTACGGTAGGGGCTATAGCCCATGTTTAAAAATGATGAAAAACGAGGTTTACATTTTTTTCAAAATTTCAAAAAAACGATGGGCTATAACCCATGTTTTTTTTAAATTTTTATTTTTTTTCAAATCCTCAAAAATGATGAAAAACGGCGTGTTATAGTATGCCGTATGGTAGGGGCTATAGCCCATGTTTAAAAATGATGAAAAACGAGGTTTACATTTTTTTCAAAATTTCAAAAAAACGATGGGCTATAACCCATGTTTCTTTAAATTTTGATTTTTTTTCAAATCTTCAAAAATGATGAAAAACGGCGTGTTATAGTATGCCGTACGGTAGGGGCTATAGCCCATGTTTAAAAATGATGAAAAACGAGGTTTAAAAAATTTCAAAATAAATAAAAAACGATGTTTTTTGAAAATTAGATTTTTTTTTTAAATCCTAAAAAATTATGAAAAACGGCGTGTTATCATATGCCGTACGGTAGGGGCTATAGCCCATGTTTAAAAATGATGAAAAACGAGGTTTACATTTTTTTCAAAATTTCAAAAAAACGATGGGCTATAACCCATGTTTTTTTAAATTTTGATTTTTTTTCAAATCCTCAAAAATGATGAAAAACGGCGTGTTATAGTATGCCGTACGGTAGGGGCTATAGCCCATGTTTAAAAATGATGAAAAACGAGGTTTAAAAAATTAAAAAAAAAAAAAAAAACGATGTTTTTTGAAAATTTGATTTTTTTTTTAAATCCTAAAAAATGATGAAATGGCGTGTTATCATATGCCGTACGGTAGGGGCTATAGCCCATGTTTAAAAATGATGAAAAACGAGGTTTAATTTTTTTTCAAAATTTCAAAAAAACGATGGGCTATAACCCATGTTTTTTGAAATTTTGATTTTTTTTCAAATCCTCAAAAATGATGAAAAACGGCGTGTTATAGTATGCCGTACGGTAGGGGCTATAGCCCATGTTTAAAAATGATGAAAAACGAGGTTTAAAATTTTTTCAAAATTTAAAAAAAACGATGGGCTATAACCCATGTTTTTTTTTATTTTGATTTTTTTTTAAATCCTCAAAAATGATGAAAAACGGCGTGCTATAGTATGCAGTACGTTAGGGGCTATAGCCCATGTTCAAAAATGATGAAAAATGAGGTTACTTATTTTTTCCAAAAATTAAAAAAACGATGGGCTATAACCCATGTTTTTTGAAATTTTGATTTTTTTTTAAAATCCTCAAAAATGATGAAAAACGGCGTGTTATAGTATGCCGTACGGTAGGGGCTATAGCCCATGTTTAAAAATGATGAAAAACGAGGTTTAAAAAATTTCAAAATAAAAAAAAAACGATGGGCTATAACCCATGTTTTTTGAAAATTTGATTTTTTTTTAAATCCTAAAAAATGATGAAAAACGGCGTGTTATAGTATGCCGTACTGTAGGGGCTATAGCCCATGTTTAAAAATGATGAAAAACTAGGTTTAAAAATAATTAAAAATTAAAAAAAAACGATGGGCTATAACCCATGTTTTTTGATTTTTTTTTTTCTTTTTCAAATCCTCAAAAATGATGAAAAACGGCGTGTTATAGTATGCCGTACGGTAGGGGCTATAGCCCATGTTTAAAAATGATGAAAAACGAGGTTTACATTTTTTTCAGAATTTCAAAAAAACGATGGGCTATAACCCATGTTTTTTGAAATTTTGAATTTTTTTCAAATCCTCAAAAATGATGAAAAACGGCGTGTTATAGTATGCCGTACGGTAGGGGCTATAGCCCATGTTTAAAAATGATGAAAAACGAGGTTTAATTTTTTTTCAAAATTTCAAAAAAACGATGGGCTATAACCCATGTTTTTTGAAAATTTGATTTTTTTTTTAAATCCAAAAAAATGATGAAAAACGGCGTGTTATCATATGCCGTACGGTAGGGGCTATAGCTCATGTTTAAAAATGATGAAAAACGAGGTTTAAAAAAATTCAAAATAAAAAAAAAACGATGGGCTATAACCCATGTTTTTTGAAATTTTGATTTTTTTTCAAATCCTCAAAAATGATGAAAAACGGCGTGTTATAGTATGCCGTACGGTAGGGGCTATAGCCCATGTTTAAAAATGATGAAAAACGAGGTTTAAATTTTTTTCAAAATTTAAAAAAAACGATGGGCTATAACCCATGTTTTTTTTTATTTTGATTTTTTTTTAAATCCTCAAAAATGATGAAAAACGGCGTGCTATAGTATGCAGTACGTTAGGGGCTATAGCCCATGTTCAAAAATGATGAAAAATGAGGTTACTTATTTTTTCCAAAAATTAAAAAAACGATGGGCTATAACCCATGTTTTTTGAAATTTTGATTTTTTTTTTAAATCCTCAAAAATGATGAAAAACGGCGTGTTATAGTATGCCGTACGGTAGGGGCTATAGCCCATGTTTAAAAATGATGAAAAACGAGGTTTAAAAAATTTCAAAAAAAAAAAAAAACGATGGGCTATAACCCATGTTTTTTGAAAATTTGATTTTTTTTTAAATCCTAAAAAATGATGAAAAACGGCGTGTTATAGTATGCCGTACTGTAGGGGCTATAGCCCATGTTTAAAAATGATGAAAAACTAGGTTTAAAAATAATTCAAAATTTAAAAAAAACGATGGGCTATAACCCATGTTTTTTTATTTTTTTTTTTCTTTTTCAAATCCTCAAAAATGATGAAAAACGGCGTGTTATAGTATGCCGTACGGTAGGGGCTATAGCCCATGTTTAAAAATGATGAAAAACGAGGTTTACATTTTTTTCAGAATTTCAAAAAAACGATGGGCTATAACCCATGTTTTTTGAAATTTTGAATTTTTTTCAAATCCTCAAAAATGATGAAAAACGGCGTGTTATAGTATGCCGTACGGTAGGGGCTATAGCCCATGTTTAAAAATGATGAAAAACGAGGTTTAATTTTTTTTCAAAATTTCAAAAAAACGATGGGCTATAACCCATGTTTTTTGAAAATTTGATTTTTTTTTAAAATCCAAAAAAATGATGAAAAACGGCGTGTTATCATATGCCGTACGGTAGGGGCTATAGCTCATGTTTAAAAATGATGAAAAACGAGGTTTAAAAAAATTAAAAATTAAAAAAAAACGATGGGCTATAACCCATGTTTTTTGAAATTTTGATTTTTTTTCAAATCCTCAAAAATGATGAAAAACGGCGTGTTATAGTATGCCGTACGGTAGGGGCTATAGCCCATGTTTAAAAATGATGAAAAACGAGGTTTAAATTTTTTTCAAAATTTAAAAAAAACGATGGGCTATAACCCATGTTTTTTTTTATTTTGAATTTTTTTTAAATCCTCAAAAATGATGAAAAACGGCGTGCTATAGTATGCAGTACGTTAGGGGCTATAGCCCATGTTCAAAAATGATGAAAAATGAGGTTACTTATTTTTTCCAAAAATTAAAAAAACGATGGGCTATAACCCATGTTTTTTGAAATTTTGATTTTTTTTTTTAATCCTCAAAAATGATGAAAAACGGCGTGTTATAGTATGCCGTACGGTAGGGGCTATAGCCCATGTTTAAAAATGATGAAAAACGAGGTTTAAAAAATTTCAAAAAAAAAAAAAAACGATGGGCTATAACCCATGTTTTTTGAAAATTTGATTTTTTTTTAAATCCTAAAAAATGATGAAAAACGGCGTGTTATAGTATGCCGTACTGTAGGGGCTATAGCCCATGTTTAAAAATGATGAAAAACTAGGTTTAAAAATAATTAAAAATTAAAAAAAAACGATGGGCTATAACCCATGTTTTTTGATTTTTTTTTTTCTTTTTCAAATCCTCAAAAATGATGAAAAACGGCGTGTTATAGTATGCCGTACGGTAGGGGCTATAGCCCATGTTTAAAAATGATGAAAAACGAGGTTTACATTTTTTTCAGAATTTCAAAAAAACGATGGGCTATAACCCATGTTTTTTGAAATTTTGAATTTTTTTCAAATCCTCAAAAATGATGAAAAACGGCGTGTTATAGTATGCCGTACGGTAGGGGCTATAGCCCATGTTTAAAAATGATGAAAAACGAGGTTTAATTTTTTTTCAAAATTTCAAAAAAACGATGGGCTATAACCCATGTTTTTTGAAATTTTGATTTTTTTTTTTAATCCTCAAAAATGATGAAAAACGGCGTGTTATAGTATGCCGTACGGTAGGGGCTATAGCCCATGTTTAAAAATGATGAAAAACGAGGTTTAAAAAATTTCAAAAAAAAAAAAAAACGATGGGCTATAACCCATGTTTTTTGAAAATTTGATTTTTTTTTAAATCCTAAAAAATGATGAAAAACGGCGTGTTATAGTATGCCGTACTGTAGGGGCTATAGCCCATGTTTAAAAATGATGAAAAACTAGGTTTAAAAATAATTCAAAATTAAAAAAAAACGATGGGCTATAACCCATGTTTTTTGATTTTTTTTTTTCTTTTTCAAATCCTCAAAAATGATGAAAAACGGCGTGTTATAGTATGCCGTACGGTAGGGGCTATAGCCCATGTTTAAAAATGATGAAAAACGAGGTTTACATTTTTTTCAGAATTTCAAAAAAACGATGGGCTATAACCCATGTTTTTTGAAATTTTGAATTTTTTTCAAATCCTCAAAAATGATGAAAAACGGCGTGTTATAGTATGCCGTACGGTAGGGGCTATAGCCCATGTTTAAAAATGATGAAAAACGAGGTTTAATTTTTTTTCAAAATTTCAAAAAAACGATGGGCTATAACCCATGTTTTTTGAAAATTTGATTTTTTTTTAAATCCAAAAAAATGATGAAAAACGGCGTGTTATCATATGCCGTACGGTAGGGGCTATAGCTCATGTTTAAAAATGATGAAAAACGAGGTTTAAAAAAATTCAAAATTAAAAAAAAACGATGGGCTATAACCCATGTTTTTTGAAATTTTGATTTTTTTTCAAATCCTCAAAAATGATGAAAAACGGCGTGTTATAGTATGCCGTACGGTAGGGGCTATAGCCCATGTTTAAAAATGATGAAAAATGAGGTTAATTTTTTTTTCAAAATTTCAAAAAAACGATGGGCTATAACCCATGTTTTTTGAAATTTTGAATTTTTTTCAAATCCTCAAAAATGATGAAAAACGGCGTGTTATAGTATGCCGTACGGTAGGGGCTATAGCCCATGTTTAAAAATGATGAAAAACGAGGTTTAATTTTTTTTCAAAATTTCAAAAAAACGATGGGCTATAACCCATGTTTTTTGAAATTTTGAAATTTTTTAAAATCCTCAAAAATGATGAAAAACGGCGTGCTATAGTATGCCGTACGTTAGGGGCTATAGCCCATGTTCAAAAATGATGAAAAATGAGGTTACTTATTTTTTCCAAAAATTAAAAAAACGATGGGCTATAACCCATGTTTTTTTAAATTTTGATTTTTTTTTAAATCCTCAAAAATGATGAAAAACGGCGTGTTATAGTATGCCGTACGGTAGGGGCTATAGCCCATGTTTAAAAATGATGAAAAACGAGGTTTAAAAAATTTCAAAATAAAAAAAAAACGATGGGCTATAACCCATGTTTTTTGAAAATTTGATTTTTTTTTTAAATCCTAAAAAATGATGAAAAACGGCGTGTTATCATATGCCGTACGGTAGGGGCTATAGCTCATGTTTAAAAATGATGAAAAACGAGGTTTAATTTTTTTTCAAAATTTCAAAAAAACGATGGGCTATAACCCATGTTTTTTGAAATTTTGAAATTTTTTCAAATCCTCAAAAATGATGAAAAACGGCGTGTTATAGTATGCCGTACGGTAGGGGCTATAGCCCATGTTTAAAAATGATGTAAAACGAGGTTTACATTTTTTTCAAAATTTCAAAAATGATGAAAAACGGCGTGTTATAGTATGCCGTACGGTAGGGGCTATAGCCCATATTTAAAAATGATGAAAAACGAGGTTTAAATTTTTTTCAAAATGTCAAAAAAACGATGGGCTATAACCCATGTTTTTTGAAATTTTGAATTTTTTTAAAATCCTCAAATATGATGAAAAACGGCGTGTTATAGTATGCCGTACGGTAGGGGCTATAGCCCATGTTTAAAAATGATGAAAAACGAGGTTTAAAAAATTTCAAAATAAAAAAAAACGATGGGCTATAACCCATGTTTTTTGAAAATTTTATTTTTTTTTTAAATCCTAAAAAATGATGAAAAACGGCGTGTTATCATATGCCGTACGGTAGGGGCTATAGCCCATGTTTAAAAATGATGAAAAACGAGGTTTAAAATTTTTTCAAAATTTCAAAAAAACGATGGGCTATAACCCATGTTTTTTGAAATTTAGATTTTTTTTCAAATCCTCAAAAATGATGAAAAACGGCGTGTTATAGTATGCCGTACGGTAGGGGCTATAGCCCATGTTTAAAAATGATGAAAAACGAGGTTTAAATTTTTTTCAAAATTTAAAAAAAACGATGGGCTATAACCCATGTTTTTTGAAATTTTGAATTTTTTAAAAATCCTCAAAAATGATGAAAAACGGCGTGTTATAGTATGCCGTACGTTAGGGGCTATAGCCCATGTTTAAAAATGATGAAAAACGAGGTTTAAAATTTTTTCAAAATTTGAAAAAAACGATGGGCTATAACCCATGTTTTTTGAAATTTTGTTTTTTTTTTAAATCCTCAAAAATGATGAAAAACGGCGTGTTATCATATGCCGTACGGTAGGGGCTATAGCTCATGTTTAAAAATGATGAAAAACGAGGTTTAAAAAAAAAAAAAAAAAAAAAAAACGATAGGCTATAACCCATGTTTTTTGAAATTTTGAATTTTTTTTAAATCCTCAAAAATGATGAAAAACGGCGTGCTATAGTATGCCGTACGTTAGGGGCTATAGCCCATGTTCAAAAATGATGAAAAATGAGGTTACTTATTTTTTCCAAAACTTAAAAAAACGCTGGGCTATAACCCATGTTTTTTGAAATTTTGATTTTTTTTTAAATCCTCAAAAATGATGAAAAACGGCGTGTTATAGTATGCCGTACGGTAGGGGCTATAGCCCATGTTTAAAAATGATGAAAAACGAGGTTTAAAAAAATTCAAAATAAAAAAAAAACGATGGGCTATAACCCATGTTTTTTGAAATTTTGAAAATTTTTCAAATCCTAAAAAATGATGAAAAACGGCGTGTTATCATATGCCGTACGGTAGGGGCTATAGCCCATGTTTAAAAATGATGAAAAACGAGGTTTAATTTTTTTTTTAAATTTCAAAAAAACGATGGGCTATAACCCATGTTTTTTGAAATTTAGATTTTTTTTCAAATCCTCAAAAATGATGAAAAACGGCGTGTTATAGTATGCCGTACGGTAGGGGCTATAGCCCATGTTTAAAAATGATGAAAAACGAGGTTTACATTTTTTTCAGAATTTCAAAAAAACGATGGGCTATAACCCATGTTTTTTGAAATTTTGAATTTTTTTCAAATCCTCAAAAATGATGAAAAACGGCGTGTTATAGTATGCCGTACGGTAGGGGCTATAGCCCATGTTTAAAAATGATGAAAAACGAGGTTTAATTTTTTTTCAAAATTTCAAAAAAACGATGGGCTATAACCCATGTTTTTTGAAAATTTGATTTTTTTTTTTAAATCCAAAAAAATGATGAAAAACGGCGTGTTATCATATGCCGTACGGTAGGGGCTATAGCTCATGTTTAAAAATGATGAAAAACGAGGTTTAAAAAAATTCAAAATAAAAAAAAAACGATGGGCTATAACCCATGTTTTTTGAAATTTTGATTTTTTTTCAAATCCTCAAAAATGATGAAAAACGGCGTGTTATAGTATGCCGTACGGTAGGGGCTATAGCCCATGTTTAAAAATGATGAAAAACGAGGTTTAAATTTTTTTCAAAATTTAAAAAAAACAATGGGCTATAACCCATGTTTTTTTTTATTTTGATTTTTTTTTAAATCCTCAAAAATGATGAAAAACGGCGTGCTATAGTATGCAGTACGTTAGGGGCTATAGCCCATGTTCAAAAATGATGAAAAATGAGGTTACTTATTTTTTCCAAAAATTAAAAAAACGATGGGCTATAACCCATGTTTTTTGAAATTTTGATTTTTTTTTTAAATCCTCAAAAATGATGAAAAACGGCGTGTTATAGTATGCCGTACGGTAGGGGCTATAGCCCATGTTTAAAAATGATGAAAAACGAGGTTTAAAAAATTTCAAAAAAAAAAAAAAACGATGGGCTATAACCCATGTTTTTTGAAAATTTGATTTTTTTTTTAATCCTAAAAAATGATGAAAAACGGCGTGTTATAGTATGCCGTACTGTAGGGGCTATAGCCCATGTTTAAAAATGATGAAAAACTAGGTTTAAAAATAATTCAAAATTTAAAAAAAACGATGGGCTATAACCCATGTTTTTTGATTTTTTTTTTTTCTTTTTCAAATCCTCAAAAATGATGAAAAACGGCGTGTTATAGTATGCCGTACGGTAGGGGCTATAGCCCATGTTTAAAAATGATGAAAAACGAGGTTTACATTTTTTTCAGAATTTCAAAAAAACGATGGGCTATAACCCATGTTTTTTGAAATTTTGAATTTTTTTCAAATCCTCAAAAATGATGAAAAACGGCGTGTTATAGTATGCCGTACGGTAGGGGCTATAGCCCATGTTTAAAAATGATGAAAAACGAGGTTTAATTTTTTTTCAAAATTTCAAAAAAACGATGGGCTATAACCCATGTTTTTTGAAAATTTGATTTTTTTTTTAAATCCAAAAAAATGATGAAAAACGGCGTGTTATCATATGCCGTACGGTAGGGGCTATAGCTCATGTTTAAAAATGATGAAAAACGAGGTTTAAAAAAATTCAAAATTAAAAAAAAACGATGGGCTATAACCCATGTTTTTTGAAATTTTGATTTTTTTTCAAATCCTCAAAAATGATGAAAAACGGCGTGTTATAGTATGCCGTACGGTAGGGGCTATAGCCCATGTTTAAAAATGATGAAAAACGAGGTTTAAAATTTTTTCAAAATTTAAAAAAAACGATGGGCTATAACCCATGTTTTTTTTTATTTTGAATTTTTTTTAAATCCTCAAAAATGATGAAAAACGGCGTGCTATAGTATGCAGTACGTTAGGGGCTATAGCCCATGTTCAAAAATGATGAAAAATGAGGTTACTTATTTTTTCCAAAAATTAAAAAAACGATGGGCTATAACCCATGTTTTTTGAAATTTTGATTTTTTTTTTTAATCCTCAAAAATGATGAAAAACGGCGTGTTATAGTATGCCGTACGGTAGGGGCTATAGCCCATGTTTAAAAATGATGAAAAACGAGGTTTAAAAAATTTAAAAAAAAAAAAAAAACGATGGGCTATAACCCATGTTTTTTGAAAATTTGATTTTTTTTTAAATCCTAAAAAATGATGAAAAACGGCGTGTTATAGTATGCCGTACTGTAGGGGCTATAGCCCATGTTTAAAAATGATGAAAAACTAGGTTTAAAAATAATTCAAAATTTAAAAAAAACGATGGGCTATAACCCATGTTTTTTGATTTTTTTTTTTCTTTTTCAAATCCTCAAAAATGATGAAAAACGGCGTGTTATAGTATGCCGTACGGTAGGGGCTATAGCCCATGTTTAAAAATGATGAAAAACGAGGTTTACATTTTTTTCAGAATTTCAAAAAAACGATGGGCTATAACCCATGTTTTTTGAAATTTTGAATTTTTTTCAAATCCTCAAAAATGATGAAAAACGGCGTGTTATAGTATGCCGTACGGTAGGGGCTATAGCCCATGTTTAAAAATGATGAAAAACGAGGTTTAATTTTTTTTCAAAATTTCAAAAAAACGATGGGCTATAACCCATGTTTTTTGAAAATTTGATTTTTTTTTTAAATCCAAAAAAATGATGAAAAACGGCGTGTTATCATATGCCGTACGGTAGGGGCTATAGCTCATGTTTAAAAATGATGAAAAACGAGGTTTAAAAAAATTCAAAATAAAAAAAAAACGATGGGCTATAACCCATGTTTTTTGAAATTTTGATTTTTTTTCAAATCCTCAAAAATGATGAAAAACGGCGTGTTATAGTATGCCGTACGGTAGGGGCTATAGCCCATGTTTAAAAATGATGAAAAATGAGGTTAATTTTTTTTTCAAAATTTCAAAAAAACGATGGGCTATAACCCATGTTTTTTGAAATTTTGAATTTTTTTCAAATCCTCAAAAATGATGAAAAACGGCGTGTTATAGTATGCCGTACGGTAGGGGCTATAGCCCATGTTTAAAAATGATGAAAAACGAGGTTTAATTTTTTTTCAAAATTTCAAAAAAACGATGGGCTATAACCCATGTTTTTTGAAATTTTGAAATTTTTTAAAATCCTCAAAAATGATGAAAAACGGCGTGCTATAGTATGCCGTACGTTAGGGGCTATAGCCCATGTTCAAAAATGATGAAAAATGAGGTTACTTATTTTTTCCAAAAATTAAAAAAACGATGGGCTATAACCCATGTTTTTTTAAATTTTGATTTTTTTTTAAATCCTCAAAAATGATGAAAAACGGCGTGTTATAGTATGCCGTACGGTAGGGGCTATAGCCCATGTTTAAAAATGATGAAAAACGAGGTTTAAAAAATTTCAAAATAAAAAAAAAACGATGGGCTATAACCCATGTTTTTTGAAAA
Source organism: Protomyctophum parallelum (assembly GCF_964188405.1). Taxonomy (NCBI): domain Eukaryota; kingdom Metazoa; phylum Chordata; class Actinopteri; order Myctophiformes; family Myctophidae; genus Protomyctophum; species Protomyctophum parallelum. Next base: position 54,007,442 of record NC_139705.1, on the reverse strand, counting down.
TTTGATTTTTTTTTTAAATCCTCAAAAATGATGAAAAACGGCGTGTTATAGTATGCCGTACGGTAGGGGCTATAGCCCATGTTTAAAAATGATGTAAAACGAGGTTTACATTTTTTTCAAAATTTCAAAAATGATGAAAAACGGCGTGTTATAGTATGCCGTACGGTAGGGGCTATAGCCCATATTTAAAAATGATGAAAAACGAGGTTTAAATTTTTTTCAAAATGTCAAAAAAACGATGGGCTATAACCCATGTTTTTTGAAATTTTGAATTTTTTTAAAATCCTCAAATATGATGAAAAACGGCGTGTTATAGTATGCCGTACGGTAGGGGCTATAGCCCATGTTTAAAAATGATGAAAAACGAGGTTTAAAAAATTTCAAAATTAAAAAAAACGATGGGCTATAACCCATGTTTTTTGAAAATTTGATTTTTTTTTTAAATCCTAAAAAATGATGAAAAACGGCGTGTTATCATATGCCGTACGGTAGGGGCTATAGCCCATGTTTAAAAATGATGAAAAACGAGGTTTAAAATTTTTTCAAAATTTCAAAAAAACGATGGGCTATAACCCATGTTTTTTGAAATTTAGATTTTTTTTCAAATCCTCAAAAATGATGAAAAACGGCGTGTTATAGTATGCCGTACGGTAGGGGCTATAGCCCATGTTTAAAAATGATGAAAAACGAGGTTTAAATTTTTTTCAAAATTTAAAAAAAACGATGGGCTATAACCCATGTTTTTTGAAATTTTGAATTTTTTAAAAATCCTCAAAAATGATGAAAAACGGCGTGTTATAGTATGCCGTACGTTAGGGGCTATAGCCCATGTTTAAAAATGATGAAAAACGAGGTTTAAAATTTTTTCAAAATTTGAAAAAAACGATGGGCTATAACCCATGTTTTTTGAAATTTTGATTTTTTTTTAAATCCTCAAAAATGATGAAAAACGGCGTGTTATCATATGCCGTACGGTAGGGGCTATAGCTCATGTTTAAAAATGATGAAAAACGAGGTTTAAAAAAAAAAAAAAAAAAAAAAAACGATAGGCTATAACCCATGTTTTTTGAAATTTTGAATTTTTTTTAAATCCTCAAAAATGATGAAAAACGGCGTGCTATAGTATGCCGTACGTTAGGGGCTATAGCCCATGTTCAAAAATGATGAAAAATGAGGTTACTTATTTTTTCCAAAACTTAAAAAAACGCTGGGCTATAACCCATGTTTTTTGAAATTTTGATTTTTTTTTAAATCCTCAAAAATGATGAAAAACGGCGTGTTATAGTATGCCGTACGGTAGGGGCTATAGCCCATGTTTAAAAATGATGAAAAACGAGGTTTAAAAAAATTCAAAAAAAAAAAAAAACGATGGGCTATAACCCATGTTTTTTGAAATTTTGAAAATTTTTCAAATCCTAAAAAATGATGAAAAACGGCGTGTTATCATATGCCGTACGGTAGGGGCTATAGCCCATGTTTAAAAATGATGAAAAACGAGGTTTAATTTTTTTTTTAAATTTCAAAAAAACGATGGGCTATAACCCATGTTTTTTGAAATTTAGATTTTTTTTCAAATCCTCAAAAATGATGAAAAACGGCGTGTTATAGTATGCCGTACGGTAGGGGCTATAGCCCATGTTTAAAAATGATGAAAAACGAGGTTTAAATTTTTTTCAAAATTTCAAAAAAACGATGGGCTATAACCCATGTTTTTTGAAATTTTGAATTTTTTAAAAATCCTCAAAAATGATGAAAAACGGCGTGTTATAGTATGCCGTACGTTAGGGGCTATAGCCCATGTTTAAAAATGATGAAAAACGAGGTTTAAAAATTTTTCAAAATTTGAAAAAAACGATGGGCTATAACCCATGTTTTTTGAAATTTTGAAATTTTTTTAAATCCTCAAAAATGATGAAAAACGGCGTGTTATCATATGCCGTACGGTAGGGGCTATAGCTCATGTTTAAAAATGATGAAAAACGAGGTTAAAAAAAAAAAAAAAAAAAAAAAACGATAGGCTATAACCCATGTTTTTTAAATTTTAATTTTTTTTAAAATCCTCAAAAATGATGAAAAACGGCGTGTTATAGTATGCCGTACGGTAGGGGCTATAGCACATGTTTAAAAATGATGAAAAACTAGGTTTAAAAATAATTCAAAATTTCAAAAAAACGATGGGCTATAACCCATGTTTTTTGATTTTTTTTTTTTTTTTCAAATCCTCAAAAATGATGAAAAACGGCGTGTTATAGTATGCCGTACGGTAGGGGCTATAGCCCATGTTTAAAAATGATGTAAAACGAGGTTTACATTTTTTTCAAAATTTCAAAAAAACGATGGGCTATAACCCATGTTTTTTGAAATTTTGAATTTTTTTCAAATCCTCAAAAATGATGAAAAACGGCGTGTTATAGTATGCCGTACGGTAGGGGCTATAGCCCATGTTTAAAAATGATGAAAAACGAGGTTTAATTTGTTTTCAAAATTTCAAAAAAAACGATGGGCTATAACCCATGTTTTTTGAATTTTTGAATTTTTTTAAAATCCTCAAATATGATGAAAAACGGCGTGTTATAGTATAGCCCATGTTTAAAAATGATGAAAAACGAGGTTTAAAAAAAATCAAAAAAAAAAAAAAAACGATGGGCTATAACCCATGTTTTTTTAAATTTTGATTTTTTTTTTTAATCCTAAAAAATGATGAAAAACGGCGTGTTATCATATGCCGTACGGTAGGGGCTATAGCCCATGTTTAAAAATGATGAAAAACGAGGTTTAAAAAAATTTCAAAATTTCAAAAAAACGATGGGCTATAACCCATGTTTTTTGAAATTTTGATTTTTTTTTTAAATCCTAAAAAATGATGAAAAACGGCGTGTTATCATATGCCGTACGGTAGGGGCTATAGCCCATGTTTAAAAATGATGAAAAACGAGGTTTAATTTTTTTTCAAAATTTCAAAAAAACGATGGGCTATAACCCATGTTTTTTGAAATTTTGAATTTTTTTCAAATCCTCAAAAATGATGAAAAACGGCGTGTTATAGTATGCCGTACGGTAGGGACTATAGCCCATGTTTAAAAATGATGAAAAACGAGGTTTAAATTTTTTTCAAAATTTCAGAAAAACGATGGGCTATAACCCATGTTTTTTGAAATTTTGATTTTTTTTCAAATCCTCAAAAATGATGAAAAACGGCGTGTTATAGTATGCCGTACGGTAGGGGCTATAGCCCATGTTTAAAAATGATGAAAAACGAGGTTTACATTTTTTTCAAAATTTGAAAAAAACGATGGGCTATAACCCATGTTTTTTGAAAATTTGAATTTTTTTAAAATCCTCAAAAATGATGAAAAACGGCGTGCTATAGTATGCCGTACGGTAGGGGCTATAGCCCATGTTTAAAAATGATGAAAAACGAGGTTTAAAAAATTTCAAAATTAAAAAAAAACGATGGGCTATAACCCATGTTTTTTGAAATTTTGATTTTTTTTTTAAATCCTAAAAAATGATGAAAAACGGCGTGTTATCATATGCCGTACGGTAGGGGCTATAGCCCATGTTTAAAAATGATGAAAAACGAGGTTTAATTTTTTTTCAAAATTTCAAAAAAACGATGGGCTATAACCCATGTTTTTTGAAATTTTGAATTTTTTTCAAATCCTCAAAAATGATGAAAAACGGCGTGTTATAGTATGCCGTACGGTAGGGACTATAGCCCATGTTTAAAAATGATGAAAAACGAGGTTTAAATTTTTTTCTAAATTTCAGAAAAACGATGGGCTATAACCCATGTTTTTTGAAATTTTGATTTTTTCTCAAATCCTCAAAAATGAAGAAAAACGGCGTGTTATAGTATGCCGTACGGTAGGGGCTATAGCCCATGTTTAAAAATGATGAAAAACGAGGTTTACATTTTTTTCAAAATTTGAAAAAAACGATGGGCTATAACCCATGTTTTTTGAAAATTTGAATTTTTTTAAAATCCTCAAAAATGATGAAAAACGGCGTGCTATAGTATGCCGTACGGTAGGGGCTATAGCCCATGTTTAAAAATGATGAAAAACGAGGTTTAAAAAATTTCAAAATTAAAAAAAAACGATGGGCTATAACCCATGTTTTTTGAAAATTTGATTTTTTTTTTAAATCCTAAAAAATGATGAAAAACGGCGTGTTATCATATGCCGTACGGTAGGGGCTATAGCTCATGTTTAAAAATGATGAAAAACGAGGTTTAAATTTTTTTCAAAATTTCAAAAAAACGATGGGCTATAACCCATGTTTTTTGAAATTTTGAATTTTTTTCAAATCCTCAAAAATGATGAAAAACGGCGTGTTATAGTATGCCGTACGGTAGGGGCTATAGCCCATGTTTAAAAATGATGTAAAACGAGGTTTACATTTTTTTCAAAATTTCAAAAAAACGATGGGCTATAACCCATGTTTTTTGAAATTTTGAATTTTTTTCAAATCCTCAAAAATGATGAAAAACGGCGTGTTATAGTATGCCGTACGGTAGGGGCTATAGCCCATGTTTAAAAATGATGAAAAACGAGGTTTAAATTTTTTTCAAAATTTCAAAAAAACGATGGGCTATAACCCATGTTTTTTGAAATTTTGAATTTTTTTCAAATCCTCAAAAATGATGAAAAACGGCGTGTTATAGTATGCCGTACGGTAGGGGCTATAGCCCATGTTTAAAAATGATGAAAAACGAGGTTTAAATTTTTTTCAAAATTTCAAAAAAACGATGGGCTATAACCCATGTTTTTTGAAATTTTGAATTTTTTTCAAATCCTCAAAAATGATGAAAAACGGCGTGTTATAGTATGCCGTACGGTAGGGGCTATAGCCCATGTTTAAAAATGATGTAAAACGAGGTTTACATTTTTTTCAAAATTTCAAAAAAACGATGGGCTATAACCCATGTTTTTTGAAATTTTGAATTTTTTTCAAATCCTCAAAAATGATGAAAAACGGCGTGTTATAGTATGCCGTACGGTAGGGGCTATAGCCCATGTTTAAAAATGATGAAAAACGAGGTTTAAATTTTTTTCAAAATTTAAAAAAAACGATGGGCTATAACCCATGTTTTTTGAAATTTTGAATTTTTTTCAAATCCTCAAAAATGATGAAAAACGGCGTGTTATAGTATGCCGTACGGTAGGGGCTATAGCCTATGTTTAAAAATGATGAAAAACGAGGTTTACATTTTTTTCAAAATTTCAAAAAAACGATGGGCTATAACCCATGTTTTTTGAAATTTTGAATTTTTTTCAAATACTCAAAAATGATGAAAAACGGCGTGTTATAGTATGCCGTACGGTAGGGGCTATAGCCCATGTTTAAAAATGATGAAAAACGAGGTTTAAATTTTTTTCAAAATTTCAAAAAAACGATGGGCTATAACCCATGTTTTTTGAAATTTTGAATTTTTTAAAAATCCTCAAAAATGATGAAAAACGGCGTGTTATAGTATGCCGTACGTTAGGGGCTATAGCCCATGTTTAAAAATGATGAAAAACGAGGTTTAAAATGTTTTCAAAATTTGAAAAAAACGATGGGCTATAACCCATGTTTTTTGAAATTTTGAATTTTTTTTAAATCCTCAAAAATGATGAAAAACGGCGTGTTATAGTATGCCGTACGGTAGGGGCTATAGCCCATGTTTAAAAATGATGAAAAACGAGGTTTAAAATTTTTCAAAAAAAAAAAAAAACGATGGGCTATAACCCATGTTTTTTGAAATTTTGATTCTTTTTTTAAATCCTCAAAAATGATGAAAAACGGCGTGTTATCATATGCCGTACGGTAGGGGCTATAGCTCATGTTTAAAAATGATAAAAAACGAGGTTTAAAAAAAAAAAAAAAAAAGAAAAAACGATAGGCTATAACCCATGTTTTTTTTAATTTTTAATTTTTTTAAAATCCTCAAAAATGATGACAAACGGCGTGTTATCATATGCCGTACGGTAGGGGCTATAGCTCATGTTTAAAAATGATGAAAAACAAGGTTTAAATTTTTTTCAAATTAAAAAAAAACGATGGGCTATAACCCATGTTTTTTTAACTTTTTTTTTTTTTTTCAAATCCTCAAAAATGATGAAAAACGGCGTGTTATAGTATGCCGTACGGTAGGGGCTATAGCCCATGTTTAAAAATGATGAAAAACGAGGTATACATTTTTTTCAAAATTTCAAAAAAACGATGGGCTATAACCCATGTTTTTTGAAATTTTGAATTTTTTTCAAATCCTCAAAAATGATGAAAAACGGCGTGTTATAGTATGCCGTACGGTAGGGGCTATAGCCCATGTTTAAAAATGATGAAAAACGAGGTTTAAATTTTTTTCAAAATTTCAAAAAAACGATGGGCTATAACCCATGTTTTTTGAAATTTTGAATTTTTTAAAAATCCTCAAAAATGATGAAAAACGGCGTGTTATAGTATGCCGTACGTTAGGGGCTATAGCCCATGTTTAAAAATGATGAAAAACGAGGTTTAAAATGTTTTCAAAATTTGAAAAAAACGATGGGCTATAACCCATGTTTTTTGAAATTTTGAATTTTTTTTAAATCCTCAAAAATGATGAAAAACGGCGTGTTATAGTATGCCGTACGGTAGGGGCTATAGCCCATGTTTAAAAATGATGAAAAACGAGGTTTAAAATTTAAAAAAAAAAAAAAAAACGATGGGCTATAACCCATGTTTTTTGAAATTTTGATTCTTTTTTAAATCCTCAAAAATGATGAAAAACGGCGTGTTATCATATGCCGTACGGTAGGGGCTATAGCTCATGTTTAAAAATGATAAAAAACGAGGTTAAAAAAAAAAAAAAAAAAAGAAAAAACGATAGGCTATAACCCATGTTTTTTTTAATTTTTAATTTTTTAAAATCCTCAAAAATGATGACAAACGGCGTGTTATCATATGCCGTACGGTAGGGGCTATAGCTCATGTTTAAAAATGATGAAAAACAAGGTTTAAATTTTTTTCAAAATTAAAAAAAACGATGGGCTATAACCATGTTTTTTTAACTTTTTTTTTTTTTTTCAAATCCTCAAAAATGATGAAAAACGGCGTGTTATAGTATGCCGTACGGTAGGGGCTATAGCCCATGTTAAAAATGATGAAAAACGAGGTATACATTTTTTTCAAAATTTCAAAAAACGATGGGCTATAACCCATGTTTTTTGAAATTTTGAATTTTTTTCAAATCCTCAAAAATGATGAAAAACGGCGTGTTATAGTATGCCGTACGGTAGGGGCTATAGCCCATGTTTAAAAATGATGAAAAACGAGGTTTAATTTGTTTTCAAAATTTCAAAAAACGATGGGCTATAACCCATGTTTTTTGAAATTTTGAATTTTTTAAAATCCTCAAATATGATGAAAAACGGCGTGTTATAGTATAGCCCATGTTTAAAAATGATGAAAAACGAGGTTTAAAAAATTTCAAAAAAAAAAAAAAAACGATGGGCTATAACCCATGTTTTTTAAATTTTGATTTTTTTTTTAAATCCTAAAAAAATGATGAAAAACGGCGTGTTATCATATGCCGTACGGTAGGGGCTATAGCCCATGTTTAAAAATGATGAAAAACGAGGTTTAAAAAATTTCAAAATTTCAAAAAAACGATGGGCTATAACCCATGTTTTTTGAAATTTGATTTTTTTTTTAAAATCCTAAAAAATGATGAAAAACGGCGTGTTATCATATGCCGTACGGTAGGGGCTATAGCCCATGTTTAAAAATGATGAAAAACGAGGTTTAAAAACTTTCAAAATTTCAAAAAAACGATGGGCTATAACCCATGTTTTTTGAAATTTTGAATTTTTTTCAAATCCTCAAAAATGATGAAAAACGGCGTGTTATAGTATGCCGTACGGTAGGGACTATAGCCCATGTTTAAAAATGATGAAAAACGAGGTTTAAATTTTTTTCAAAATTTCAGAAAAACGATGGGCTATAACCCATGTTTTTTGAAATTTTGAATTTTTTTCAAATCCTCAAAAATGATGAAAAACGGCGTGTTATAGTATGCCGTACGTTAGGGGCTATAAGCCCATGTTCAAAAATGATGAAAAATGAGGTTACTTATTTATTCCAAAAATTAAAAAACGCTGGGCTATAACCATGTTTTTTGAAATTTTGAATTTTTTTAAAATCCTCAAAAATGATGAAAAACGGCTTGTTATAGTATGCCGTACGGTAGGGGCTATAGCCCATGTTTAAAAATGATGAAAAACGAGGTTTAAAAAAATTCAAAATTAAAAAAAAACGATGGGCTATAACCCATGTTTTTTGAAATTTTGAATTTTTTTCAAATCCTCAAAAATGATGAAAAACGGCGTGTTATAGTATGCCGTACGGTAGGGGCTATAGCCCATGTTTAAAAATGATGAAAAACGAGGTTTAATTTTTTTTCAAAATTTCAAAAAAACGATGGGCTATAACCCATGTTTTTTGAAATTTTGAAATTTTTAAAATCCTCAAAAATGATGAAAAACGGCGTGTTATAGTATGCCGTACGGTAGGGGCTATAGCCCATGTTTAAAAATGATGAAAAACGAGGTTTAAAAAATTAAAAAAAAAAAAAAAAACGATGGGCTATAACCCATGTTTTTTGAAAATTTGATTTTTTTTTTAATCCTAAAAAATGATGAAAAACAGCGTGTTATCATATGCCGTACGGTAGGGGCTATAGCTCATGTTTAAAAATGATGAAAACAAGGTTTAAATTTTTTTCAAAATTAAAAAAAAACGATGGGCTATAACCCATGTTTTTTTAACTTTTTTTTTTTTTTTCAAATCCTCAAAAATGATGAAAAACGGCGTGTTATAGTATGCCGTACGGTAGGGGCTATAGCCCATGTTTAAAAATGATGAAAAACGAGGTATACATTTTTTTCAAAATTTCAAAAAACGATGGGCTATAACCCATGTTTTTTGAAATTTTGAATTTTTTTCAAATCCTCAAAAATGATGAAAAACGGCGTGTTATAGTATGCCGTACGGTAGGGGCTATAGCCCATGTTTAAAAATGATGTAAAACGAGGTTTACATTTTTTTCAAAATTTCAAAAAAACGATGGGCTATAACCCATGTTTTTGAAATTTTGAATTTTTTTCAAATCCTCAAAATGATGAAAAACGGCGTGTTATAGTATGCCGTACGATAGGGGCTATAGCCCATGTTTAAAAATGATGAAAAACGAGGTTTAATTTGTTTTCAAAATTTCAAAAAAACGATGGCTATAACCCATGTTTTTTGAAATTTTGAATTTTTTTAAAATCCTCAAATATGATGAAAAACGGCGTGTTATAGTATAGCCCATGTTTAAAAATGATGAAAAACGAGGTTTAAAAAATTTCAAAATGAAAAAAAAAACGATGGGCTATAACCCATGTTTTTTTAAATTTTGATTTTTTTTTTAAATCCTAAAAAATTATGAAAAACGGCGTGTTATCATATGCCGTACGGTAGGGGCTATAGCCCATGTTTAAAAATGATGAAAAACGAGGTTTAAAAAAAATTCAAAATTTCAAAAAAACGATGGGCTATAACCCATGTTTTTTGAAATTTTGATTTTTTTTTTAAATCCTAAAAAATGATGAAAAACGGCGTGTTATCATATGCCGTACGGTAGGGGCTATAGCCCATGTTTAAAAATGATGAAAAACGAGGTTTAAATTTTTTCAAAATTTCAAAAAAACGATGGGCTATAACCCATGTTTTTTGAAATTTTGAATTTTTTTCAAATCCTCAAAAATGATGAAAAACGGCGTGTTATAGTATGCCGTACGGTAGGGGCTATAGCCCATGTTTAAAAATGATGAAAAACGAGGTTTAAAATTTTTTAAAAATTTGAAAAAAACGATGGGCTATAACCCATGTTTTTTGAAATTTTGAATTTTTTAAAAATCCTCAAAAATGATGAAAAACGGCGTGCTATAGTATGCCGTACGTTAGGGGCTATAGCCCATGTTCAAAAATGATGAAAAACGAGGTTTACATTTTTTTCAAAATTTCAAAAAAACGATGGGCTATAACCCATGTTTTTTGAAATTTTGAATTTTTTTCAAATCCTCAAAAATGATGAAAAACGGCGTGTTATAGTATGCCGTACGGTAGGGGCTATAGCCCATGTTTAAAAATGATGAAAAACGAGGTTTACATTTTTTTCAAAAATTCAAAAAAACGATGGGCTATAACCCATGTTTTTTGAAATTTTGATTTTTTTTAAAATCCTCAAAAATGATGAAAAACGGCGTGCTATAGTATGCCGTACGTTAGGGGCTATAGCCCATGTTCAAAAATGATGAAAAATGAGGTTACTTATTTTTTCCAAAAATTAAAAAAACGCTGGGCTATAACCCATGTTTTTTGAAATTTTGAATTTTTTAAAATCCTCAAAAATGATGAAAAACGGCGTGTTATAGTATGCCGTACGGTAGGGGCTATAGCCCATGTTTAAAAATGATGAAAAACGAGGTTTAAATTTTTTTCAAAATTTGAAAAAAACGATGGGCTATAACCCATGTTTTTTGAAATTTTGATTTTTTTTTAAAATCCTCAAAATGATGAAAAACGGCGTGCTATAGTATGCCGTACGTTAGGGGCTATAGCCCATGTTCAAAAATGATGAAAAATGAGGTTACTTATTTTTTCCAAAAATTAAAAAAACGATGGGCTATAACCCATGTTTTTTGAAATTTTGAATTTTTTTTAAATCCTCAAAAATGATGAAAAACGGCGTGTTATAGTATGCCGTACGGTAGGGGCTATAGCCCATGTTTAAAAATGATGAAAAACGAGGTTTAAAATTTTTCAAAATTAAAAACAAACGATGGGCTATAACCCATGTTTTTTGAAATTTTGATTCTTTTTTTAAATCCTCAAAAATGATGAAAAACGGCGTGTTATCATATGCCGTACGGTAGGGGCTATAGCTCATGTTTAAAAATGATGAAAAACGAGGTTTAAAAAAAAAAAAAAAAAAAAGAAAAACGATAGGCTATAACCCATGTTTTTTTAAATTTTTAAATTTTTTAAAATCCTCAAAAATGATGAAAAACGGCGTGTTATAGTATGCCGTACGGTAGGGGCTATAGCCCATGTTTAAAAATGATGAAAAACTAGGTTTAAAAAAATTCAAAATAAAAAAAAAACGATGGGCTATAACCCATGTTTTTTGAAATTTTGAATTTTTTTCAAATCCTCAAAATGATGAAAAACGGCGTGTTATAGTATGCCGTACGGTAGGGGCTATAGCCCATGTTTAAAAATGACGAAAAACGAGGTTTAAATTTTTTTCAAAATTTCAAAAAAACGATGGGCTATAACCCATGTTTTTTGAAATTTTGAATTTTTTTCAAATCCTCAAAAATGATGAAAAACGGCGTGTTATAGTATGCCGTACGGTAGGGGCTATAGCCCATGTTTAAAAATGATGAAAAACGAGGTTTAAATTTTTTTCAAAATTTCAAAAAAACGATGGGCTATAACCCATGTTTTTTGAAATTTTTAAAATTTTTAAAATCCTCAAAAATGATGAAAAACGGCGTGCTATAGTATGCCGTACGTTAGGGGCTATAGCCCATGTTCAAAAATGATGAAAAATGAGGTTACTTATTTTTTCCGAAAATTAAAAAAACGATGGGCTATAACCCATGTTTTTTGAAATTTTGAATTTTTTTAAAATCCTCAAAAATGATGAAAAACGGCGTGTTATAGTATGCCGTACGGTAGGGGCTATAGCCCAAGTTTAAAAATGATGAAAAACGAGGTTTAAAAAATTTCAAAAAAAAAAAAAAACGATGGGCTATAACCCATGTTTTTTGAAAATTTGATTTTTTTTTTAAATCCAAAAAAATGATGAAAAACAGCGTGTTATCATATGCCGTACGGTAGGGGCTATAGCTCATGTTTAAAAATGATGAAAAACGAGGTTTAAACTTTTTTCAAAATTTCAAAAAAACGATGGGCTATAACCCATGTTTTTTGAAATTTTTATTTTTTTTCAAATCCTCAAAAATGATGAAAAACGGCGTGTTATAGTATGCCGTACGGTAGGGGCTATAGCCCATGTTTAAGAATGATGAAAAACGAGGTTTACATTTTTTTCAAAATTTCAAAAAAACGATGGGCTATAACCCATGTTTTTTGAAATTTTGAAATTTTTTCAAATCCTCAAAAATGATGAAAAACGGCGTGTTATAGTATGCCGTACGGTAGGGGCTATAGCCCATGTTTAAAAATGATGAAAAACGAGGTTTAATTTTTTTTCAAATTTTCAAAAAAACGATGGGCTATAACCCATGTTTTTTTAAATTTTGATTTTTTTTTAAATCCTCAAATATGATGAAAAACGGCGTGCTATAGTATGCCGTACGTTAGGGGCTATAGCCCATGTTCAAAAATGATGAAAAATGAGGTTACTTATTTTTTCCAAAAATTAAAAAAACGATGGGCTATAACCCATGTTTTTTGAAATTTTGAATTTTTTTAAAATCCTCAAAAATGATGAAAAACGGCGTGTTATAGTATGCCGTACGGTAGGGGCTATAGCCCATGTTTAAAAATGATGAAAAACGAGGTTTAAAATTAAAAAAAAAAAAAAAAAAACGATGGGCTATAACCCATGTTTTTTGAAATTTTGATTATTTTTTTAAATCCTCAAAAATGATGAAAAACGGCGTGTTATCATATGCCGTACGGTAGGGGCTATAGCTCATGTTTAAAAATGATGAAAAACGAGGTTAAAAAAAAAAAAAAAAAAAAAAAAAAACGATAGGCTATAACCCATGTTTTTTTAATTTTTTAATTTTTTAAAATCCTCAAAAATGATGAAAAACGGCGTGTTATAGTATGCCGTACGGTAGGGGCTATAGCCCATGTTTAAAAATGATGAAAAACTAGGTTTAAAAATAATTCAAAATTTCAAAAAAACGATGGGCTATAACCCATGTTTTTTTTAATTTTGAATTTTTTTCAAATCCTCAAAAATGATGAAAAACGGCGTGTTATAGTATGCCGTACGGTAGGGGCTATAGCCCATGTTTAAAAATGATGAAAAACGAGGTTTAAATTTTTTTCAAAATTTCAAAAAAACGATGGGCTATAACCCATGTTTTTTGAAATTTTGAAATGTTTTAAAATCCTCAAAAATGATGGAAAACGGCGTGCTATAGTATGCCGTACGTTAGGGGCTATAGCCCATGTTCAAAAATGATGAAAAATGAGGTTACTTATTTTTTCCAAAAATTAAAAAAACGCTGGGCTATAACCCATGTTTTTTGAAATTTTGAATTTTTTTAAAATCCTCAAAAATGATGAAAAACGGCGTGTTATAGTATGCCGTACGGTAGGGGCTATAGCCCATGTTTAAAAATGATGAAAAACGAGGTTTAAAAAAAAAAAAAAAAAAAAAAAAACGATGGGCTATAACCCATGTTTTTTGAAATTTAGATTTTTTTTTTTTAATCCTAAAAAATGATGAAAAACGGCGTGTTATAGTATGCCGTACTGTAGGGGCTATAGCCCATGTTTAAAAATGATGAAAAACTAGGTTTAAAAATAATTCAAAATTTAAAAAAAACGATGGGCTTTAACCCATGTTTTTTTATTTTTTATTTTTTTTTCAAATCCTCAAAAATGATGAAAAACGGCGTGTTATAGTATGCCGTACGGTAGGGGCTATAGCCCATGTTTAAAAATGATGAAAAACGAGGTTTACATTTTTTTCAAAATTTCAAAAAAACGATGGGCTATAACCCATGTTTTTTGAAATTTTGAATTTTTTTCAAATCCTCAAAAATGATGCAAAACGGCGTGTTATAGTATGCCGTACGGTAGGGGCTATAGCCCATGTTTAAAAATGATGAAAAACGAGGTTTACATTTTTTTCAAAATTTCAAAAAAACGATGGGCTATAACCCATGTTTTTTTAAATTTTTTCAAATCCTCAAAAATGATGAAAAACGGCGTGTTATAGTATGCCGTACGGTAGGGGCTATAGCCCATGTTTAAAAATGATGAAAAACGAGGTTTAAATTTTTTTCAAAATTTCAAAAAAACGATGGGCTATAACCCATGTTTTTTGAAATTTTGAAATGTTTTAAAATCCTCAAAAATGATGGAAAACGGCGTGCTATAGTATGCCGTACGTTAGGGGCTATAGCCCATGTTCAAAAATGATGAAAAACTAGGTTTAAAAATAATTCAAAATTTCAAAAAAACGATGGGCTATAACCCATGTTTTTTTTAATTTTGCATTTTTTTTAAATCCTCAAAAATGATGAAAAATGGCGTGTTATAGTATGCCGTACGGTAGGGGCTATAGCCCATGTTTAAAAATGATGAAAAACGAGGTTTAAATTTTTTTCAAAATTTCAAAAAAACGATGGGCTATAACCCATGTTTTTTGAAATTTTGAAATGTTTTAAAATCCTCAAAAATGATGGAAAACGGCGTGCTATAGTATGCCGTACGTTAGGGGCTATAGCCCATGTTCAAAAATGATGAAAAATGAGGTTACTTATTTTTTCCAAAAATTAAAAAAACGCTGGGCTATAACCCATGTTTTTTGAAATTTTGATTTTTTTTCAAATCCTCAAAAATGATGAAAAACGGCGTGCTATAGTATGCCGTACGTTAGGGGCTATAGCCCATGTTCAAAAATGATGAAAAACTAGGTTTAAAAATAATTCAAAATTTCAAAAAAACGATGGGCTATAACCCATGTTTTTTTTAATTTTGCATTTTTTTTAAATCCTCAAAAATGATGAAAAATGGCGTGTTATAGTATGCCGTACGGTAGGGGCTATAGCCCATGTTTAAAAATGATGAAAAACGAGGTTTAAATTTTTTTCAAAATTTCAAAAAAACGATGGGCTATAACCCATGTTTTTTGAAATTTTGAAATGTTTTAAAATCCTCAAAAATGATGGAAAACGGCGTGCTATAGTATGCCGTACGTTAGGGGCTATAGCCCATGTTCAAAAATGATGAAAAATGAGGTTACTTATTTTTTCCAAAAATTAAAAAAACGCTGGGCTATAACCCATGTTTTTTGAAATTTTGATTTTTTTTAAAATCCTCAAAAATGATGAAAAACGGCGTGTTATAGTATGCCGTACGGTAGGGGCTATAGCCCATGTTTAAAAATGATGAAAAACGAGGTTTAAAAAATTTCAAAAAAAAAAAAAAACGATGGGCTATAACCCATGTTTTTTGAAATTTAGATTTTTTTTTTTATATCCTAAAAAATGATGAAAAACGGCGTGTTATAGTATGCCGTACTGTAGGGGCTATAGCCCATGTTTAAAAATGATGAAAAACTAGGTTTAAAAATAATTCAAAATTTAAAAAAAACGATGGGCTATAACCCATGTTTTTTTTTTTTTTTTTTTTTTTTCAAATCCTCAAAAATGATGAAAAACGGCGTGTTATAGTATGCCGTACGGTAGGGGCTATAGCCCATGTTTAAAAATGATGAAAAACGAGGTTTACATTTTTTTCAAAATTTCAAAAAAACGATGGGCTATAACCCATGTTTTTTGAAATTTTGAATTTTTTTCAAATCCTCAAAAATGATGCAAAACGGCGTGTTATAGTATGCCGTACGGTAGGGGCTATAGCCCATGTTTAAAAATGATGAAAAACGAGGTTTACATTTTTTTCAAAATTTCAAAAAAACGATGGGCTATAACCCATGTTTTTTGAAATTTTGAAATTTTTTCAAATCCTCAAAAATGATGAAAAACGGCGTGTTATAGTATGCCGTACGGTAGGGGCTATAGCCCATGTTTAAAAATGATGAAAAACGAGGTTTAAATTTTTTTCAAAATTTCAAAAAAACGATGGGCTATAACCCATGTTTTTTGAAATTTTGAAATGTTTTAAAATCCTCAAAAATGATGGAAAACGGCGTGCTATAGTATGCCGTACGTTAGGGGCTATAGCCCATGTTCAAAAATGATGAAAAATGAGGTTACTTATTTTTTCCAAAAATTAAAAAAACGCTGGGCTATAACCCATGTTTTTTGAAATTTTGAAATTTTTTTAAATCCTCAAAAATGATGAAAAACGGCGTGTTATAGTATGCCGTACGGTAGGGGCTATAGCCCATGTTTAAAAATGATGAAAAACGAGGTTTAAAAAATTTCAAAATTAAAAAAAACGATGGGCTATAACCCATGTTTTTTGAAAATTTGATTTTTTTTTTAAATCCTAAAAAATGATGAAAAACGGCGTGTTATCATATGCCGTACGGTAGGGGCTATAGCTCATGTTTAAAAATGATGAAAAACGAGGTTTAAATTTTTTTCAAAATTTCAAAAAAACGATGGGCTATAACCCATGTTTTTTGAAATTTAGATTTTTTTTCAAATCCTCAAAAATGATGAAAAACGGCGTGTTATAGTATGCCGTACTGTAGGGGCTATAGCCCATGTTTAAAAATGATGAAAAACTAGGTTTAAAAATAATTCAAAATTTAAAAAAAACCGATGGGCTATAACCCATGTTTTTTGAATTTTTTTTTTTTTTTCAAATCCTCAAAAATGATGAAAAACGGCGTGTTATAGTATGCCGTACGGTAGGGGCTATAGCCCATGTTTAAAAATGATGAAAAACGAGGTTTACATTTTTTTCAAAATTTCAAAAAAACGATGGGCTATAACCCATGTTTTTTGAAATTTTGAATTTTTTTCAAATCCTCAAAAATGATGAAAAACGGCGTGTTATAGTATGCCGTACGGTAGGGGCTATAGCCCATGTTTAAAAATGATGAAAAACGAGGTTTCAATTTTTTTCAAAATTTCAAAAAAACGATGGGCTATAACCCATGTTTTTTGAAATTTTGAATTTTTTTCAAATCCTCAAAAATGATGAAAAACGGCGTGTTATAGTATGCCGTACGGTAGGGGCTATAGCCCATGTTTAAAAATGATGAAAAACGAGGTTTAATTTTTTTCCAAAATAAAAAAAAAACGATGGGCTATAACCCATGTTTTTTGAAAATTTGATTTTTTTTTTAAATCCTAAAAAATGATGAAAAACGGCGTGTTATCATATGCCGTACGGTAGGGGCTATAGCCCATGTTTAAAAATGATGAAAAACGAGGTTTACATTTTTTTCAAAATTTCAAAAAAACGATGGGCTATAACCCATGTTTTTTGAAATTTTGAATTTTTTTCAACTCCTCAAAAATGATGAAAAACGGCGTGTTATAGTATGCCGTACGGTAGGGGCTATAGCCCATGTTTAAAAATGATGAAAAACGAGGTTTACATTTTTTTCAAAATTTAAAAAAAACGATGGGCTATAACCCATGTTTTTTGAAATTTTGATTTTTTTTTTAAATCCTCAGAAATGATGAAAAACGGCGGGTTATCATATGCCGTACGGTAGGGGCTATAGCTCATGTTTAAAAATGATGAAAAACGAGGTTTAAAAAAAAAAAAAAAAAAAAAAAAAAACCATAGGCTATAACTCATGTTTTTTTTAATTTTTAAATTTTTTAAAATCCTCAAAAATGATGAAAAACGGCGTGTTATAGTATGCCGTACGGTAGGGGCTATAGCCCATGTTTAAAAATGATGAAAAACGAGGTTTAATTTTTTTCCAAAATAAAAAAAAAACGATGGGCTATAACCCATGTTTTTTGAAAATTTGATTTTTTTTTTAAATCCTAAAAAATGATGAAAAACGGCGTGTTATCATATGCCGTACGGTAGGGGCTATAGCCCATGTTTAAAAATGATGAAAAACGAGGTTTACATTTTTTTCAAAATTTCAAAAAAACGATGGGCTATAACCCATGTTTTTTGAAATTTTGAATTTTTTTCAACTCCTCAAAAATGATGAAAAACGGCGTGTTATAGTATGCCGTACGGTAGGGGCTATAGCCCATGTTTAAAAATGATGAAAAACGAGGTTTACATTTTTTTCAAAATTTAAAAAAAACGATGGGCTATAACCCATGTTTTTTGAAATTTTGATTTTTTTTTTAAATCCTCAGAAATGATGAAAAACGGCGGGTTATCATATGCCGTACGGTAGGGGCTATAGCTCATGTTTAAAAATGATGAAAAACGAGGTTTAAAAAAAAAAAAAAAAAAAAAAAAAAACCATAGGCTATAACTCATGTTTTTTTTAATTTTTAAATTTTTTAAAATCCTCAAAAATGATGAAAAACGGCGTGTTATAGTATGCCGTACGGTAGGGGCTATAGCCCATGTTTAAAAATGATGAAAAACTAGGTTTAAATTTTTTTCAAAATTTCAAAAAAACGATGGGCTATAACCCATGTTTTTTGAAATTTAGATTTTTTTTCAAATCCTCAAAAATGATGAAAAACGGCGTGTTATAGTATGCCGTACTGTAGGGGCTATAGCCCATGTTTAAAAATGATGAAAAACTAGGTTTAAAAATAATTCAAAATTTAAAAAAAACCGATGGGCTATAACCCATGTTTTTTGAATTTTTTTTTTTTTTTCAAATCCTCAAAAATGATGAAAAACGGCGTGTTATAGTATGCCGTACGGTAGGGGCTATAGCCCATGTTTAAAAATGATGAAAAACGAGGTTTACATTTTTTTCAAAATTTCAAAAAAACGATGGGCTATAACCCATGTTTTTTGAAATTTTGAATTTTTTTCAAATCCTCAAAAATGATGAAAAACGGCGTGTTATAGTATGCCGTACGGTAGGGGCTATAGCCCATGTTTAAAAATGATGAAAAACGAGGTTTCAATTTTTTTCAAAATTTCAAAAAAACGATGGGCTATAACCCATGTTTTTTGAAATTTTGAATTTTTTTCAAATCCTCAAAAATGATGAAAAACGGCGTGTTATAGTATGCCGTACGGTAGGGGCTATAGCCCATGTTTAAAAATGATGAAAAACGAGGTTTAATTTTTTTCCAAAATAAAAAAAAAACGATGGGCTATAACCCATGTTTTTTGAAAATTTGATTTTTTTTTTAAATCCTAAAAAATGATGAAAAACGGCGTGTTATCATATGCCGTACGGTAGGGGCTATAGCCCATGTTTAAAAATGATGAAAAACGAGGTTTACATTTTTTTCAAAATTTCAAAAAAACGATGGGCTATAACCCATGTTTTTTGAAATTTTGAATTTTTTTCAACTCCTCAAAAATGATGAAAAACGGCGTGTTATAGTATGCCGTACGGTAGGGGCTATAGCCCATGTTTAAAAATGATGAAAAACGAGGTTTACATTTTTTTCAAAATTTAAAAAAAACGATGGGCTATAACCCATGTTTTTTGAAATTTTGATTTTTTTTTTAAATCCTCAGAAATGATGAAAAACGGCGGGTTATCATATGCCGTACGGTAGGGGCTATAGCTCATGTTTAAAAATGATGAAAAACGAGGTTTAAAAAAAAAAAAAAAAAAAAAAAAAAACCATAGGCTATAACTCATGTTTTTTTTAATTTTTAAATTTTTTAAAATCCTCAAAAATGATGAAAAACGGCGTGTTATAGTATGCCGTACGGTAGGGGCTATAGCCCATGTTTAAAAATGATGAAAAACGAGGTTTAATTTTTTTCCAAAATAAAAAAAAAACGATGGGCTATAACCCATGTTTTTTGAAAATTTGATTTTTTTTTTAAATCCTAAAAAATGATGAAAAACGGCGTGTTATCATATGCCGTACGGTAGGGGCTATAGCCCATGTTTAAAAATGATGAAAAACGAGGTTTACATTTTTTTCAAAATTTCAAAAAAACGATGGGCTATAACCCATGTTTTTTGAAATTTTGAATTTTTTTCAACTCCTCAAAAATGATGAAAAACGGCGTGTTATAGTATGCCGTACGGTAGGGGCTATAGCCCATGTTTAAAAATGATGAAAAACGAGGTTTACATTTTTTTCAAAATTTAAAAAAAACGATGGGCTATAACCCATGTTTTTTGAAATTTTGATTTTTTTTTTAAATCCTCAGAAATGATGAAAAACGGCGGGTTATCATATGCCGTACGGTAGGGGCTATAGCTCATGTTTAAAAATGATGAAAAACGAGGTTTAAAAAAATAAAAAAAAAAAAAAAAAAAACCATAGGCTATAACTCATGTTTTTTTTAATTTTTAAATTTTTTAAAATCCTCAAAAATGATGAAAAACGGCGTGTTATAGTATGCCGTACGGTAGGGGCTATAGCCCATGTTTAAAAATGATGAAAAACTAGGTTTAAAAATAATTCAAAATTTCAAAAAAACGATGGGCTATAACCCATGTTTTTTGAATTTTTTATTTTTTTTCAAATCCTCAAAAATGATGACAAACGGCGTGTTATAGTATGCCGTACGGTAGGGGCTATAGCCCATGTTTAAAAATGATGAAAAACGAGGTTTACATTTTTTTCAAAATTTCAAAAAAACGATGGGCTATAACCCATGTTTTTTGAAATTTTGAATTTTTTTCAAATCCTCAAAAATGATGAAAAACGGCGTGTTATAGTATGCCGTACGGTAGGGGCTATAGCCCATGTTTAAAAATGATGAAAAACGAGGTTTAAATTTTTTTCAAAGTTTCAAAAAAACGATGGGCTATAACCCATGTTTTTTGAAATTTTGAAATGTTTTAAAATCCTCAAAAATGATGAAAAACGGCGTGCTATAGTATGCCGTACGTTAGGGGCTATAGCCCATGTTCAAAAATGATGAAAAATGAGGTTACTTATTTTTTCCAAAAATTAAAAAAACGCTGGGCTATAACCCATGTTTTTTGAAAATTTGATTTTTTTTTTAATCCTAAAAAATGATGAAAAACGGCGTGTTATCATATGCCGTACGGTAGGGGCTATAGCTCATGTTTAAAAATGATGAAAAACGAGGTTTAAATTTTTTTCAAAATTTCAAAAAAACGATGGGCTATAACCCATGTTTTTTGAAATTTAGATTTTTTTTCAAATCCTCAAAAATGATGAAAAACGGCGTGTTATAGTATGCCGTACTGTAGGGGCTATAGCCCATGTTTAAAAATGATGAAAAACTAGGTTTAAATATAATTCAAAATTTAAAAAAAACGATGGGCTATAACCCATGTTTTTTGATTTTTTGATTTTTTTTTCAAATCCTCAAAAATGATGAAAAACGGCGTGTTATAGTATGCCGTACGGTAGGGGCTATAGCCCATGTTTAAAAATGATGAAAAACGAGGTTTACATTTTTTTCAAAATTTCAAAAAAACGATGGGCTATAACCCATGTTTTTTGAAATTTTGAATTTTTTTCAAATCCTCAAAAATGATGAAAAACGGCGTGTTATAGTATGCCGTACGGTAGGGGCTATAGCCCATGTTTAAAAATGATGAAAAACAAGGTTTACATTTTTTTCAAAATTTCAAAAAAACGATGGGATATAACCCATGTTTTTTGAAATTTTGATTTTTTTTCAAATCCTCAAAAATGATGAAAAACGGCGTGTTATAGTATGCCGTACGGTAGGGGCTATAGCCCATGTTTAAAAATGATGAAAAACGAGGTTTACATTTTTTTCAAAATTAAAAAAAAAACGATGGGCTATAACCCATGTTTTTTGAAATTTTGAATTTTTTTCAAATCCTCAAAAATGATGCAAAACGGCGTGTTATAGTATGCCGTACGGTAGGGGCTATAGCCCATGTTTAAAAATGATGAAAAACGAGGTTTACATTTTTTTCAAAATTTCAAAAAAACGATGGGCTATAACCCATGTTTTTTGAAATTTTGAAATTTTTTCAAATCCTCAAAAATGATGAAAAACGGCGTGTTATAGTATGCCGTACGGTAGGGGCTATAGCCCATGTTTAAAAATGATGAAAAACGAGGTTACATTTTTTTTCAAAATTTCAAAAAAACGATGGGCTATAACCCATGTTTTTTGAAATTTTGAATTTTTTTCAAATCCTCAAAAATGATGAAAAACGGCGTGTTATAGTATGCCGTACGGTAGGGGCTATAGCCCATGTTTAAAAATGATGAAAAACGAGGTTTAAATTTTTTTCAAAATTTCAAAAAAACGATGGGCTATAACCCATGTTTTTTGAAATTTTGAATTTTTTTAAAATCCTCAAAAATGATGAAAAACGGCGTGTTATAGTATGCCGTACGTTAGGGGCTATAGCCCATGTTCAAAAATGATGAAAAATGAGGTTACTTATTTTTTCCAAAAATTAAAAAAACGATGGGCCATGTCCCAATTTTTTCAAATCCTCAAAAATGATGAAAAACGGCGTGTTATAGTATGCCGTACGGTAGGGGCTATAGCCCATGTTTAAAAATGATGAAAAACGAGGTTTAAATTTTTTTCAAAATTTCAAAAAAACGATGGGCTATAAACCCATGTTTTTTGAAATTTTGAATTTTTTTAAAATCCTCAAAAATGATGAAAAACGGCGTGTTATAGTATGCCGTACAGTAGGGGCTATAGCCCATGTTTAAAAATGATGAAAAACGAGGTTTAAAAAATTTCAAAATAAAAAAAAAACGATGGGCTATAACCCATGTTTTTTGAAATTTTTATTTTTTTTCAAATCCTCAAAAATGATGACAAACGGCGTGTTATAGTATGCCGTACGGTAGGGGCTATAGCCCATGTTTAAAAATGATGAAAAACGAGGTTTACATTTTTTTCAAAATTTCAAAAAAACGATGGGCTATAACCCATGTTTTTTGAAATTTTGATTTTTTTTAAAATCCTCAAAAATGATGAAAAACGGCGTGTTATAGTATGCCGTACGGTAGGGGCTATAGCCCATGTTTAAAAATGATGAAAAACGAGGTTTAAATTTTTTTCAAAATTTCAAAAAAACGATGGGCTATAACCCATGTTTTTTGAAATTTTGAAATGTTTTAAAATCCTCAAAAATGATGAAAAACGGCGTGCTATAGTATGCCGTACGTTAGGGGCTATAGCCCATGTTCAAAAATGATGAAAAATGAGGTTACTTATTTTTTCCAAAAATTAAAAAAACGCTGGGCTATAACCCATGTTCTTTGAAATTTTGAATTTTTTTAAAATCCTCAAAAATGATGAAAAACGGCGTGTTATAGTATGCCGTACGGTATGGGGCTATAGCCCATGTTTAAAAATGATGAAAAACGAGGTTTAAAAAAAAAAAAAAAAAAAAAAAAACGATGGGCTATAACCCATGTTTTTTGAAATTTAGATTTTTTTTCAAATCCTCAAAAATGATGAAAAACGGCGTGTTATAGTATGCCGTATGGTAGGGGCTATAGCCCATGTTTAAAAATGATGAAAAACAAGGTTTAATTTTTTTTCAAAATTTCAAAAAAACGATGGGATATAACCCATGTTTTTTGAAATTTTGAAATGTTTTAAAATCCTCAAAAATGATGAAAAACGGCGTGCTATAGTATGCCGTACGTTAGGGGCTATAGCCCATGTTCAAAAATGATGAAAAATGAGGTTACTTATTTTTTCCAAAAATTAAAAAAACGCTGGGCTATAACCCATGTTTTTTGAAATTTTGAATTTTTTTAAAATCCTCAAAAATGATGAAAAACGGCGTGTTACAGTATGCCGTACGGTATGGGGCTATAGCCCATGTTTAAAAATGATGAAAAACGAGGTTTAATAAATTTCAAAATAAAAAAAAAACGATGGGCTATAACCCATGTTTTTTGAAAATTTGATTTTTTTTTTAAATCCTAAAAAATGATGAAAAACGGCGTGTTATCATATGCCGTACGGTAGGGGCTATAGCTCATGTTTAAAAATGATGAAAAACGAGGTTTAAATTTTTTTCAAAATTTCAAAAAAACGATGGGCTATAACCCATGTTTTTTGAAATTTAGATTTTTTTTCAAATCCTCAAAAATGATGAAAAACGGCGTGTTATAGTATGCCGTACTGTAGGGGCTATAGCCCATGTTTAAAAATGATGAAAAACTAGGTTTAAAAATAATTCAAAATTTAAAAAAAACGATGGGCTATAACCCATGTTTTTTTTTTTTTTTTTTTTTTTTCAAATCCTCAAAAATGATGAAAAACGGCGTGTTATAGTATGCCGTACGGTAGGGGCTATAGCCCATGTTTAAAAATAATGAAAAACGAGGTTTACATTTTTTTCAAAATTTAAAAAAAACGATGGGCTATAACCCATGTTTTTTGAAATTTTGAATTTTTTTCAAATCCTCAAAAATGATGAAAAACGGCGTGTTATAGTATGCCGTACGGTAGGGGCTATAGCCCATGTTTAAAAATGATGAAAAACGAGGTTTACATTTTTTTCAAAATTTCAAAAAAACGATGGGCTATAACCCATGTTTTTTGAAATTTTGAATTTTTTTCAAATCCTCAAAAATGATGAAAAACGGCGTGTTATAGTATGCCGTACGGTAGGGGCTATAGCCCATGTTTAAAAATGATGAAAAACGAGGTTTACATTTTTTTCAAAATTTCAAAAAAACGATGGGCTATAACCCATGTTTTTTGAAATTTTGAATTTTTTTCAAATCCTCAAAAATGATGAAAAACGGCGTGTTATAGTATGCCGTACGGTAGGGGCTATAGCCCATGTTTAAAAATGATGAAAAACGAGGTTTAAATTTTTTTCAAAATTTCAAAAAAACGATGGGCTATAACCCATGTTTTTTGATTTTTTTTTTTTTTTTTTAATCCTCAAAAATGATGAAAAACGCCGTGTTATAGTATGCCGTACGGTAGGGGCTATAGCCCATGTTTAAAAATGATGAAAAACGAGGTTTACATTTTTTTCAAAATTTAAAAAAAAACGATGGGCTATAACCCATGTTTTTTGAAATTTTGAATTTTTTTCAAATCCTCAAAAATGATGAAAAACGCCGTGTTATAGTATGCCGTATGGTAGGGGCTATAGCCCATGTTTAAAAATGATGAAAAACGAGGTTTAAATTTTTTTCAAAATTTCAAAAAAACGATGGGCTATAACCCATGTTTTTTGAAATTTTGAAATGTTTTAAAATCCTCAAAAATGATGAAAAACGGCGTGCTATAGTATGCCGTACGTTAGGGGCTATAGCCCATGTTCAAAAATGATGAAAAATGAGGTTACTTATTTTTTCCAAAAATTAAAAAAACGCTGGGCTATAACCCATGTTTTTTGAAATTTTGAATTTTTTTAAAATCCTCAAAAATGATGAAAAACGGCGTGTTACAGTATGCCGTACGGTATGGGGCTATAGCCCATGTTTAAAAATGATGAAAAACGAGGTTTAATAAATTTCAAAATTAAAAAAAACGATGGGCTATAACCCATGTTTTTTGAAAATTTGATTTTTTTTTTAAATCCTAAAAAATGATGAAAAACGGCGTGTTATCATATGCCGTACGGTAGGGGCTATAGCTCATGTTTAAAAATGATGAAAAACGAGGTTTAAATTTTTTTCAAAATTTCAAAAAAACGATGGGCTATAACCCATGTTTTTTGAAATTTTGAATTTTTTTCAAATCCTCAAAAATGATGAAAAACGGCGTGTTATAGTATGCCGTACGGTAGGGGCTATAGCCCATGTTTAAAAATAATGAAAAACGAGGTTTACATTTTTTTCAAAATTTAAAAAAAACGATGGGCTATAACCCATGTTTTTTGAAATTTTGAATTTTTTTCAAATCCTCAAAAATGATGAAAAACGGCGTGTTATAGTATGCCGTACGGTAGGGGCTATAGCCCATGTTTAAAAATGATGAAAAACGAGGTTTACATTTTTTTCAAAATTTCAAAAAAACGATGGGCTATAACCCATGTTTTTTGAAATTTTGAATTTTTTTCAAATCCTCAAAAATGATGAAAAACGGCGTGTTATAGTATGCCGTACGGTAGGGGCTATAGCCCATGTTTAAAAATGATGAAAAACGAGGTTTACATTTTTTTCAAAATTGCAAAAAAACGATGGGCTATAACCCATGTTTTTTGAAATTTTGAATTTTTTTCAAATCCTCAAAAATGATGAAAAACGGCGTGTTATAGTATGCCGTACGGTAGGGGCTATAGCCCATGTTTAAAAATGATGAAAAACGAGGTTTAAATTTTTTTCAAAATTTCAAAAAAACGATGGGCTATAACCCATGTTTTTTGATTTTTTTTTTTTTTTTTTAATCCTCAAAAATGATGAAAAACGCCGTGTTATAGTATGCCGTACGGTAGGGGCTATAGCCCATGTTTAAAAATGATGAAAAACGAGGTTTACATTTTTTTCAAAATTTAAAAAAAAACGATGGGCTATAACCCATGTTTTTTGAAATTTTGAATTTTTTTCAAATCCTCAAAAATGATGAAAAACGCCGTGTTATAGTATGCCGTATGGTAGGGGCTATAGCCCATGTTTAAAAATGATGAAAAACGAGGTTTAAATTTTTTTCAAAATTTCAAAAAAACGATGGGCTATAACCCATGTTTTTTGAAATTTTGAAATGTTTTAAAATCCTCAAAAATGATGAAAAACGGCGTGCTATAGTATGCCGTACGTTAGGGGCTATAGCCCATGTTCAAAAATGATGAAAAATGAGGTTACTTATTTTTTCCAAAAATTAAAAAAACGCTGGGCTATAACCCATGTTTTTTGAAATTTTGAATTTTTTTAAAATCCTCAAAAATGATGAAAAACGGCGTGTTACAGTATGCCGTACGGTATGGGGCTATAGCCCATGTTTAAAAATGATGAAAAACGAGGTTTAATAAATTTCAAAATTAAAAAAAAACGATGGGCTATAACCCATGTTTTTTGAAAATTTGATTTTTTTTTTAAATCCTAAAAAATGATGAAAAACGGCGTGTTATCATATGCCGTACGGTAGGGGCTATAGCTCATGTTTAAAAATGATGAAAAACGAGGTTTAAATTTTTTTCAAAATTTCAAAAAAACGATGGGCTATAACCCATGTTTTTTGAAATTTAGATTTTTTTTCAAATCCTCAAAAATGATGAAAAACGGCGTGTTATAGTATGCCGTACTGTAGGGGCTATAGCCCATGTTTAAAAATGATGAAAAACTAGGTTTAAAAATAATTCAAAATTTAAAAAAAACGATGGGCTATAACCCATGTTTTTTTAATTTTTTTTTTTTTTTCAAATCCTCAAAAATGATGAAAAACGGCGTGTTATAGTATGCCGTACGGTAGGGGCTATAGCCCATGTTTAAAAATAATGAAAAACGAGGTTTACATTTTTTTCAAAATTTAAAAAAAACGATGGGCTATAACCCATGTTTTTTGAAATTTTGAATTTTTTTCAAATCCTCAAAAATGATGAAAAACGGCGTGCTATAGTATGCCGTACGTTAGGGGCTATAGCCCATGTTCAAAAATGATGAAAAATGAGGTTACTTATTTTTTCCAAAAATTAAAAAAACGCTGGGCTATAACCCATGTTTTTTGAAATTTTGAATTTTTTTAAAATCCTCAAAAATGATGAAAAACGGCGTGTTACAGTATGCCGTACGGTATGGGGCTATAGCCCATGTTTAAAAATGATGAAAAACGAGGTTTAATAAATTTCAAAATTAAAAAAAAACGATGGGCTATAACCCATGTTTTTTGAAAATTTGATTTTTTTTTTAAATCCTAAAAAATGATGAAAAACGGCGTGTTATCATATGCCGTACGGTAGGGGCTATAGCTCATGTTTAAAAATGATGAAAAACGAGGTTTAAATTTTTTTCAAAATTTCAAAAAAACGATGGGCTATAACCCATGTTTTTTGAAATTTAGATTTTTTTTCAAATCCTCAAAAATGATGAAAAACGGCGTGTTATAGTATGCCGTACTGTAGGGGCTATAGCCCATGTTTAAAAATGATGAAAAACTAGGTTTAAAAATAATTCAAAATTTAAAAAAAACGATGGGCTATAACCCATGTTTTTTTAATTTTTTTTTTTTTTTCAAATCCTCAAAAATGATGAAAAACGGCGTGTTATAGTATGCCGTACGGTAGGGGCTATAGCCCATGTTTAAAAATAATGAAAAACGAGGTTTACATTTTTTTCAAAATTTAAAAAAAACGATGGGCTATAACCCATGTTTTTTGAAATTTTGAATTTTTTTCAAATCCTCAAAAATGATGAAAAACGGCGTGTTATAGTATGCCGTACGGTAGGGGCTATAGCCCATGTTTAAAAATGATGAAAAACGAGGTTTACATTTTTTTCAAAATTTCAAAAAAACGATGGGCTATAACCCATGTTTTTTGAAATTTTGAATTTTTTTCAAATCCTCAAAAATGATGAAAAACGGCGTGTTATAGTATGCCGTACGGTAGGGGCTATAGCCCATGTTTAAAAATGATGAAAAACGAGGTTTACATTTTTTTCAAAATTTCAAAAAAACGATGGGCTATAACCCATGTTTTTTGAAATTTTGAATTTTTTTCAAATCCTCAAAAATGATGAAAAACGGCGTGTTATAGTATGCCGTACGGTAGGGGCTATAGCCCATGTTTAAAAATGATGAAAAACGAGGTTTAAATTTTTTTCAAAATTTCAAAAAAACGATGGGCTATAACCCATGTTTTTTGAATTTTTTTTTTTTTTTTAATCCTCAAAAATGATGAAAAACGCTGTGTTATAGTATGCCGTACGGTAGGGGCTATAGCCCATGTTTAAAAATGATGAAAAACGAGGTTTACATTTTTTTCAAAATTTAAAAAAAAACGATGGGCTATAACCCATGTTTTTTGAAATTTTGAATTTTTTTCAAATCCTCAAAAATGATGAAAAACGCCGTGTTATAGTATGCCGTACGGTAGGGGCTATAGCCCATGTTTAAAAATGATGAAAAACGAGGTTTACATTTTTTTCAAAATTTAAAAAAAAAACGATGGGCTATAACCCATGTTTTTTGAAATTTTGAATTTTTTTCAAATCCTCAAAAATGATGCAAAACGGCGTGTTATAGTATGCCGTACGGTAGGGGCTATAGCCCATGTTTAAAAATGATGAAAAACGAGGTTTACATTTTTTTCAAAATTTCAAAAAAACGATGGGCTATAACCCATGTTTTTTGAAATTTTGAATTTTTTTCAAATCCTCAAAAATGATGAAAAACGGCGTGTTATAGTATGCCGTACGGTAGGGGCTATAGCCCATGTTTAAAAATGATGAAAAACGAGGTTACATTTTTTTTCAAAATTTCAAAAAAACGATGGGCTATAACCCATGTTTTTTGAAATTTTGAATTTTTTTAAAATCCTCAAAAATGATGAAAAACGGCGTGTTATAGTATGCCGTACGGTAGGGGCTATAGCCCATGTTTAAAAATGATGAAAAACTAGGTTTAAAAATAATTCAAAATTTCAAAAAAACGATGGGCTATAACCCATGTTTTTTGAAATTTTGAATTTTTTTCAAATCCTCAAAAATGATGAAAAACGGCGTGTTATAGTATGCCGTACGGTAGGGGCTATAGCCCATGTTTAAAAATGATGAAAAACGAGGTTTAAAAAATGTCAAAATTAAAAAAAAACGATGGGCTATAACCCATGTTTTTTGAAAATTTGATTTTTTTTTTTAATCCTAAAAAATGATGAAAAACGGCGTGTTATCATATGCCGTACGGTAGGGGCTATAGCCCATGTTTAAAAATGATGAAAAATGAGGTTACTTATTTTTTCCAAAAATTAAAAAAACGATGGGCTATAACCCATGTTTTTTGAAATTTTGAATTTTTTTAAAATCCTCAAAAATGATGAAAAACGGCGTGTTATAGTATGCCGTACGGTAGGGGCTATAGCCCATGTTTAAAAATGATGAAAAACGAGGTTTAAAAAATTTCAAAAAAAAAAAAAAACGATGGGCTATAACCCATGTTTTTTGAAAATTTGATTCTTTTTTTCAAATCCTCAAAAATGATGAAAAACGGCGTGTTATAAGTATGCCGTACGGTAGGGGCTATAGCCCATGTTTAAAAATGATGAAAAACGAGGTTTAAAATTTTTTCAAAATTTCAAAAAAAACGATGGGCTATAACCCATGTTTTTTGAATTTTTTATTTTTTTTAAAATCCTCAAAAATGATGAAATACGGCGTGTTATAGTATGCCGTACGGTAGGGGCTATAGCCCATGTTTAAAAATGATGAAAAACGAGGTTACATTTTTTTTCAAAATTTCAAAAAAACGATGGGCTATTGTAAAGTATTAGGTCATTTACGTCCTTTATTTACTGTGTGTACTGTGAATATATTGTTCTCTTATATTCAAGGTGTTACGGTAGACCACTGTCTATATCCGGGCACTTTCAGCGCATTCATTCAGTGTTCAGTGTGTTGTATTTCCTGCATGTGAGCAGCACAAAATAAACATCCGAGATGAGAAGCAATGTCTACCGACTACTTTGTTAACCTACCTACGCAGGGAGCCGCTGAGCATATATGACGATGCTCTACAGGTTATGGGCCCAGCTAAAGGAAACAAAGTGAGTAGTTATATACCGTCAGAAGACTAGAACGCGGGGCAAAAAGCACGCGGAAGCTAAGAGTAGTTTGGCAAGTCAAAGTCGGAGCTACGTTAGCAACATGGCTAGTCGAGGGACGGACGGTACGTCGAATCATCTCATATTCGATGGGAATGAAGAAAAATATGGACTTTGGGAGACCAGGTTTTTGGGACGTTTGCACACTATGAAGTTAAAAGAGACAATTCTGAATGAACCAACCGATGTCACCCCAGCGGGGTTGGCAGCCGACGAGAAGAAAAACGCCGACTGTTATGCAGAATTGATCCGGCTCATAGATGACAAAAGCCTGTCACTGATCATGCATGAGGCATCAGACCAAGGCAGAGAAGCTTTGAAAATCCTGAGAGAACATTATGCCGGGAAGGGGAAGCCCCGTATAATAGGCTTGTATACCTCACTGACAAGGCTTCACATGGCAAGTGGGGAAGGCGTAACAGACTATATGATAAGAGCGGAGGCCATCATCACAGCCCTGAGAAATGGAGGTGAAGTTCTGAGCGACGGATTGACCGTAGCCATGATCCTGAACGGTCTACCGGAGTCATATAAGCCCCTAGCCATTCATGTGACTCAGAATGAGGATCAAGTCACACTCACAGACTTCAAGAGAAGACTGAGAAATTATGAACAAACAGAAAAGATGAACGCAGCAGAGTCGACAGACAACGTGATGAAAACACACGTGAGACAAGGCCGGGGACCCACAAAGGGTGAAGAATGCAGCTTGGTGTGTTACAAGTGCGGCACCAAAGGCCACAGAGCGAGAGACTGCCGCAAAAAGACGTGGTGCAGCAACTGCAAAAGTAACACACATCAAGACTCCACATGCCGGCGAAAAGAGCAACAGGATCGTCGTGATGGTGTCCGGAAGGTGTCTGAAGAGAAGAGCGCTTCAGATTTCTTCTTCAAAGCGGGAGGCGTGGACGGCGGGGACCGACCAGCACTGAGATGGCAGCCACCGGATGGTGTCCAGATGAGAGGCCTCATGGTGGACGCTGGAGCAACATCTCACATCATCAACGACATCAGAAAATTCAAGAACTTCGACGACACGTTCCAGGCTGGAAAGCATTCAGTGGAGCTGGCCGACGGGACCAGATGCAACGGCATCGCACAGCAAAGGGGAGATGCCGTGGTGAGCCTGTTTGATGACACTGGACAGCAGGTTACTGCAACGCTCAGTGGAGCGTTGTATATGCCTTCTTATCCTCAAGACATCTTCTCCGTCGCAACAGCCACAGCCAAAGGATCAACTGTTGTCTTCAAGAAAGGTGAAAATGTCATGATAAGTAATGAGGGTACAAGGTTTGACATCCATGAGTACGGTAAATTGTACTACCTTCACACGGCTGATGAAAATGTTGATAAATGTAATGGTTGTCATGATATGCAAACTTGGCATGAGATTATGGGCCATTGTAACTATGAAGATGTGCATAAATTACAAGAAGTGGTAGAGGGTATGCAGATAAAAGGCAAAGCCATAAGGCCACCACTATGTGAAATATGTACGCAGGGTAAATTTACTCAGACGAGAAATAGAGACCCAGATAGGAGGGCAGAGGAACCCCTACAGCTAGTACATACTGACCTAGCTGGTCCTATACAAACAGAGTCCATTAATGGATATAAATATGCACAGTCGTTTACAGACGACTACTCCAGCGCTGTATTTGTATACTTCCTAAAAGCCAAAAGCGATACAATACAGGCTACTGAAAGATTCCTAGCTGACATCGCACCATATGGGAAAATAAAATGTTTGCGATCAGACAACGGAAGTGAGTTCACAAGCAGTGGCTTTCAGTCACTATTAACTAGGAACCAAATAAGACATGAAACGTCAGCGCCTTACTCTCCTCACCAGAACGGTACTGCCGAAAGAGGCTGGCGAACACTGTACGAGATGGGCAGATGTATGCTGCTAGAAAGCAATCTACCAAATAAATTATGGAATTATGCTATCCAGACAGCTGCCCATGTTAGGAATAGGTGCTATAACAGACGCACTAAACAAACCCCATTCCAGATGTTGACGGGCAGAAAACCAAATGTGGCAAAAATGCAAAGATTTGGGTGTGATTGTTTCACATACAGACAAGAAAAACGAAAGCTTGACTCAAAATGTGACCAAGGTGTCTTCATAGGCTACGACAAAAATAGCCCAGCCTACCTGGTGTATTACCCAAACACAGGGAGGGTTCAGAAACACCGGTTGGTGAAGTTTATGACTAAGACAGCTCAGGAAAAAGAAACCCAAACGCAAGAGTCACACACTGAGGAGGTACACCTTTGGGAGAGCAGCAATGAAAATGTACATGAGCAAAGTGTGCAGGGTCAAGATGGGGCTGAGGTTGAAAGTGCTGAAACAGCGGCTAGAAGGTACCCATCTAGGATCAGGAAAAAGCCAGGTTACCTAGATGATTACGTGACTACTTGTGTAGATTTCTGTTATAGAGCTGTTTTTGATGTCCCTCAAACCTATCAGGAGGCTATAACCTCAGTTAAATCAAAGCAGTGGAAAAATGCTATGGATGAGGAAATAAAATCCCTAGAGGAAAACAAAACATTTGCTCTCACTACTTTGCCACCAGGCAAAAAGCCAGTGGGGGGCAGATGGGTCTATGCTATGAAAAATGACATTGATGGGTCAGATAGATTCAAAGCGAGATTTGTGGCAAAGGGGTATAGTCAGAAAAAGGGTACTGACTATGAAGAGACATTTTCTCCCACAGCCGACATGACCAGTGTAAGGGTGGTCATGCAAAAAGCGGTACAAGAGAATCTCATTCTACACCAAATGGATGTGAAGACAGCATATTTGCATGCGCCAATAGACTGTGAAATATACGTTGAGCAACCAGAGGGTTACGAAAAAATGTCTCATACAGGAGAAGAGCTGGTATGTAGATTGCAGAAATCACTGTATGGTTTAAAACAGTCAGGCAGGAACTGGAACACAGTCTTACATGCATGCTTAACCAATGATGATTTTGTACAAAATTCTGCTGACCACTGTGTATATTCAAGGGAAAAACATGGTGACAAGGTCATTATTATCATATGGGTGGATGATCTGATAATAGCAGCAAGTAACGAAAAGATACTTAAAGGAGTAAAGGAGATGCTTACTGCTAGATTCAAAATGAAGGACTTAGGCAAACTGAGAAACTTCCTGGGTATTGACTTTAATCAGACAGAAGGTTGTGTCAAAATGTCACAGGGAAGATACGTAAACAAAATACTGGAAAGGTTTGACATGTTAAACTGTAAACCGAGGGAAACCCCCTGTGAGCCAAAGCTAGAATACACTAACAATGCTGTAAAAATGGAAGATCCCAAAAGGTACAGGGAGGCAGTAGGCAGTTTCATCTACCTATCTACTTGCACTCGACCTGACTTAAGCTTTGTAGTGAGTAAGCTGTCTCAACACTTCTCTGAGCCAACTGAAGAGCATTGGCTCACAGTGAAACATGTACTCAGGTACCTAAAAGGAACAACAGAGAAAGAGTTATGTTTCAGAAAAAATCACAAAGAAGGTCTAGGCCTACGGGTATATACTGATGCTGATTGGGCGTGTTATAGTATGCCGTACGGTAGGGGCTATAGCCCATGTTTAAAAATGATGAAAAACGAGGTTACATTTTTTTTCAAAATTTCAAAAAAACGATGGGCTATAACCCATGTTTTTTGAAATTTTGATTTTTTTTCAAATCCTCAAAAATGATGAAAAACGGCGTGTTATAGTATGCCGTACGGTAGGGGCTATAGCCCATGTTTAAAAATGATGAAAAACTAGGTTTAAAAATAATTCAAAATTTCAAAAAAACGATGGGCTATAACCCATGTTTTTTGAAATTTTGATTTTTTTTCAAATCCTCAAAAATGATGAAAAACGGCGTGTTATAGTATGCCGTACGGTAGGGGCTATAGCCCATGTTTAAAAATGATGAAAAACGAGGTTTAAAAAATTTCAAAATTAAAAAAAAACGATGGGCTATAACCCATGTTTTTTGAAAATTTGATTTTTTTTTTAAATCCTAAAAAATGATGAAAAACGGCGTGTTATCATATGCCGTACGGTAGGGGCTATAGCCCATGTTTAAAAATGATGAAAAATGAGGTTACTTATTTTTTCCAAAAATAAAAAAAACGATGGGCTATAACCCATGTTTTTTGAAATTTTGAATTTTTTTAAAATCCTCAAAAATGATGAAAAACGGCGTGTTATAGTATGCCGTACGGTAGGGGCTATAGCCCATGTTTAAAAATGATGAAAAACGAGGTTACATTTTTTTTCAAAATTTCAAAAAAACGATGGGCTATAACCCATGTTTTTTGAAATTTTGATTTTTTTTCAAATCCTCAAAAATGATGAAAAACGGCGTGTTATAGTATGCCGTACGGTAGGGGATATAGCCCATGTTTAAAAATGATGAAAAACGAGGTTTAAATTTTTTTCAAAATTTCAAAAAAAACGATGGGCTATAACCCATGTTTTTTGAATTTTTTATTTTTTTTAAAATCCTCAAAAATGATGAAAAACGGCGTGCTATAGTATGCCGTACGTTAGGGGCTATAGCCCATGTTCAAAAATGATGAAAAATGAGGTTACTTATTTTTTCCAAAAATTAAAAAAACGATGGGCTATAACCCATGTTTTTTGAAATTTTGAATTTTTTTAAAATCCTCAAAAATGATGAAAAACGGCGTGTTATAGTATGCCGTACGGTAGGGGCTATAGCCCATGTTTAAAAATGATGAAAAACGAGGTTTACATTTTTTTCAAAATTTCAAAAAAACGATGGGCTATAACCCATGTTTTTTGAAATTTTGAAATTTTTTCAAATCCTCAAAAATGATGAAAAACGGCGTGTTATAGTATGCCGTACGGTAGGGGCTATAGCCCATGTTTAAAAATGATGAAAAACTAGGTTTAAAAATAATTCAAAATTTCAAAAAAACGATGGGCTATAACCCATGTTTTTTGAAATTTTGAATTTTTTTCAAATCCTCAAAAATGATGAAAAACGGCGTGTTATAGTATGCCGTACGGTAGGGGCTATAGCCCATGTTTAAAAATGATGAAAAACGAGGTTTAAAAAATTTCAAAATTAAAAAAAAACGATGGGCTATAACCCATGTTTTTTGAAAATTTGATTTTTTTTTTAAATCCTAAAAAATGATGAAAAACGGCGTGTTATCATATGCCGTACGGTAGGGGCTATAGCCCATGTTTAAAAATGATGAAAAATGAGGTTACTTATTTTTTCCAAAAATAAAAAAAACGATGGGCTATAACCCATGTTTTTTGAAATTTTGAATTTTTTTAAAATCCTCAAAAATGATGAAAAACGGCGTGTTATAGTATGCCGTACGGTAGGGGCTATAGCCCATGTTTAAAAATGATGAAAAACGAGGTTTAAATTTTTTTCAAATTTTCAAAAAAACGATGGGCTATAACCCATGTTTTTTGAAATTTTGATTTTTTTTTCAAATCCTCAAAAATGATGAAAAACGGCGTGTTATAGTATGCCGTACGGTAGGGGCTATAGCCCATGTTTAAAAATGATGAAAAACGAGGTTTAAATTTTTTTCAAAATTTCAAAAAAACGATGGGCTATAACCCATGTTTTTTGAAATTTTGATTTTTTTTAAAATCCTCAAAAATTATGAAAAACGGCGTGCTATAGTATGCCGTACGTTAGGGGCTATAGCCCATGTTCAAAAATGATGAAAAATGAGGTTACTTATTTTTTCCAAAAATTAAAAAAACGATGGGCTATAACCCATGTTTTTTGAAATTTTGAATTTTTTTAAAATCCTCAAAAATGATGAAAAACGGCGTGTTATAGTATGCCGTACGGTAGGGGCTATAGCCCATGTTTAAAAATGATGAAAAACAAGGTTTAATTTTTTTTCAAAATTTCAAAAAAAACGATTGGCTATAACCCATGTTTTTTTTTTTTTTCATTTTTTTCAAATCCTCAAAAATGATGAAAAACGGCGTGCTATAGTATGCCGTACGGTAGGGGCTATAGCCCATGTTTAAAAATGATGAAAAACGAGGTAATTTCTTTTTTCAAAAATTCAAAAAACGATGGGCTATAACCCATGTTTTTTGAATGTTTTCATTTTTTTCAAATCCTCAAAAATGATGAAAAACGGCATGCTATAGTCTCAGAGCGCATGCAAACATAAATCATGTAAATACAACACATTGAGCAGGGCACTGCAGGGAGTTGAACCCCGTTCTGGTAAACCAGGAAGTACCACACCAGTGCCTTAGATTGTTCCGTTGTAGTTTACAGGTTCAACAGCAATCACATTCATTACATTTCAACAGTAGTCATTTCACAATTTAGGCAATAATAACAGTGTATAAAATAATAAATTACAAAGCTAACGTCAAATTTGCTGAATATTTTTAAATGTACTCTTGCCGACCTCCCATGGCAAAATCATTAAAATAAGTATAGGTTACCATTTTTCACGATTTCAGAGTATTTGAAAAAAAGCTCAACATCACGGAAAAGCGACAGACTATCGTCTCGGAGCGCATGTTATAGGGTGCCATTTTTCATGATGTCGGAGGATTTGAATTGTCCCCATTGATCCAACGACCGTTCCCTCAATCGAACGATGGTTCCATCGATTCATTGATGGAACCATCATTGGATCGAACCACGGTCTGGTTCCAATGTCAATGTATATTTATAATCAATGTTTTTTTTTTTTTTATCCCACGATTTTGTAACCCATTTTTTCACCCCTGTGCCAATCATCTAATGTGATCCTGGGCTCTACACAAACTCCACCAACCTAGTCCCCATATATGGGGGACATGGGGAGACCAACCTAGTCCCCATATATGGGGGACAAGGGGAGACCAACCTAGTCCCCATATATGGGGGACAAGGGGAGAGCAACCTAGTCTCCATATATGGGGGACAAGGGGAGACCAACGGACTTGAACTCATGCTTCCTTCATGCCTGAGTGTCCAAGTTGCTCCTTTACACCTGACAGGGGGGAGTTTCCCTGGTTGGACGTAGCGCGTGGAAGGAACACGCTATTCCAACCAGTTCCTTTCCCCTCCATCAGGCGCCCCGGCTGGCCAGGGGGAGGCAGTTTAGTGACCAGGATTACTGCATGTTTTTTGTGAGGGTACCTACCCTAGGGGACACGGGGAGAACATGCAAACTCCACACAGAAAGTTAATCAATGTTAATGTAAAATCAATGTTAATGCAACTCTGAGATTGTACACATCTCCGAGTTACATTTATGATCATTTAGCTGGGGACCCCCTGGAACTCCCTCAAGGAGCCCTGTGGGTCCCCGGACCCCACTTTGGGAACCACTGCACTAGGGTTCGAATCCTGGGGCGACTGTTCACCAAACCCACGGTCTGGTTCCAAATAAAAGGGTCCCCCCCCCCCTATATATGTGTGTAATTATTATTTGTATTTGTTTTATTGTTCTCTTTCACTACATAAATAAAAAAAATCTTTTGGGAATTTGCACCTTGGTGCAGAAAACACAACACACACACTTGTTTTTTTTCATGTGAAAGCAGGGAGTCATAGCTTCAAATTGACATATTGGTTGTTCAGTTTGACCCACCAGTTTTGGAGATATGGCTTATAGAGTAATGTCTTGCAGAGAAACAGCGAGTTGAGAAAACAGGCTTGAAAAGGTTCACTTCTGTGGTCTCTAACATTACACCTATAGCTACATGTTTAAGCATGTATTTCATATTTACATGTCTTCTGTGGTCTCTAACATTACACCTAGCTACATGTTTAAGCATGTATTTCATATTTACATGTCTTCTGTGGTCTCTAACATTACACCTATAGCTACATGTTTAAGCATGTATTTCATATGTACATGTCTTCTGTGGTCTCTAACCTTACACCTAGCTACATGTTTAAGCATGTATTTCATATTTACATGTCGTCTGTGGTCTCTAACATTACACCTATAGCTACATGTTTAAGCATTTGTTTCATATTTACATGTCTTCTGTGGTCTCTAACATTACACCTAGCTACATGTTTAAGCATGTATTTCATATTTACATGTCTTCTGTGGTCTCTAACATTACACCTATAGCTACATGTTTAAGCATTTATTTCATATTTACATGTCTTCTGTGGTCTAACATTACACCTATAGCTACATGTTTAAGCAATTATTTCATATTTACATGTCTTCTGTGGTCTCTAACATTACACCTAAAAAAAGGGTTAATAGTTAACTTTATGCACAATTAATTGAGAATATATGAACGTTTTTTTAATTATATTACGGAAGAAAAACTTTTATAAAATATTCTAATTACATGGGATGGACCTGTATAGTAAACTCACAAATATTACAGTAAGTCTTTTTTTCGTGTTTTCTCCCTGATGTAGCGGTGTAGGGCCAAAGGTCATGTATAGAAATGTTTGGGCATTTTGATGAAAGATCGTGGGAGGAATGATAAAATAGCAGGTGATCTAAGGTCAGAGGTCAAAATTCATACAAGCAAAAAGGAACGCGGGCTGGTTAGAAATTCCCTTCACAATCATATGCCGCAATATTTAAGTTTGCGCATCCTGGCGCTTATTCGCCATTTCAGGAATAAATAGCCTTGCACACGTCACCATGCAGATGCAGGCATACACATTGGCCTCAGTTACATGCACAACATGAGTAGGCTATATTCTTCTGTACACTGTAGTCACTGTACGGCTCTGGGGTTGGAGTTCCAGTGATTTGTTTTGGCAATGTAAACGTAGTATGTTTTCCCATGCCAATAAAGCCCTTTGAATTGAATTGATACACGTCATAAGTGATCGCAGAAATGTGCCGTCGCTTTGAAATGACATTCCGATTCTAGAGGCAAATCCACTCCACTCCGTCCTCGCATTGAATCCTCTCCTCCTCGCTGGGGGCGGAGCGAGTGGAGGACGCGAGGGGAGTGAGCGAGTGTGAAAGTTGCGGTATTGGAATTTGGCTCACGGTCAAACGGTTCATGAGCTATGCCCGTTTAAAGTTAGCCTTTTCAGTTGAGTGCTATAGGGCCACCCATTGGCCAATGGTTGTGGGCTTCACGTCCTCACCGTTTGGCATTGCCCTCTAGAGGTTGTCCCGATCAGAAATAGGGCCAGTCGTCATTTTCAAATGATCGGGAGCCAAAAAGAAAAAAAACACCACACAGTATCGTGCAAATTCCAGCTTTTCACCAGAAGAGGAAAACTTAGTTTTTCTTCAAAATGAGTCAATAGCACAGGCAGACTCTTCACATACTAGAGCATGTCTGAAATAAGTGCCAGAGCTGAAATAGACATGTAAATATGAAAATGCTTAAACCTGTAGCTAGGTGTAATGCTAGAGTCCACAGAAGTGATCCTTTCAAGCCCCTTTTCTCAACTCGCTGGTTCTCTGCAAGACGTTACTCTATAAGACATATCTCTACAACTGGTGGGCCAAACTGAATACAAACAAATACATCAATTTGAAGCCTTGATTCCCTGCTTTCATAGGACATGAAAAAGCAAAGAAATCCAAAGGCAGTGTCAGTCAAATAGTTTCACGAAAACCGGACAGAACGGTTCAGCCAGAACTGCCATTTTTGGTGGAAGGAGAAGAGAAAAATAAGGGACCAAGAGTTAGAGTTCTCATCGGGCCCGAAAATTAAGGCCCGGCCCTAACTGGGCCCTAACTGATCAGGCCCTAGGCCCGGCCCGGCCCGACTAATTAGCATAGATTTTAGGCCCGAACCGGCCCTAAAATGTCGGGTCGGGCCTGGTCGGGTTTGTGCAGAATGAGAACTCTACACAGAGTAAAAGTGAAACGCCAGTCAGCACCATCTTCATAATAGATAAATACACAGACAGAACAGAACTATTATCTTTATTATTCTAAACAAATTCAATATATATATATTTTTTCATGGAGCCTGGTCTGGTTCGGGCAGAGTTTGAGAACTCTACCAAGAGTCCCTTCGGCCTTGGTCCCTAAATGGACTTGTAACCCAACTGTAGGGAGTACAAACACGGTAAAGAACCTGGGGGTTATCTATGAAAAGGCAACACAATGAGCAGAAAATGAACCATGTAAAGACAACAAATTGAGCAGAGCACCGCAGGGAGTTGAACCCCATTCTGGTAAACCAGTAGTACCACAACCAGTGCCTTAATTGGTTTTGTTGTAATTTACAGGTCCAAAAGCAATCACATTCAAAACAATTTGAATCATAACGGACTATAAATGATAGCCATGATTATGTCTTTATACAATTGAAATCAAGAATACTCACTCCACAAATACCTTAAGGAAAACTCCTCAGACATAAACTAAGAAAATATTTTATTTTTTCGTGCTCATAAAGTGCTGCAAAGCGCTAAAAGTGAAAAGTTCAGCAGAAAACTTTTGGGTCATAAGGCCTACTGACTGGCATGAATTAAGTTTTAGCTGCAAATGGCAGCATAAATAAATCACATCAATACACACCACATAATGTGATGTGAACTGACACGATGAAGCTTCACTCGCACATTATAAAAGACATGCATCACATCAATCCACATCACATACCTGACCCTAGCCCTAACCTAACCCTAAGTTCATCATGTGATGTGGGGATGACGTGATGAAGCCTTACTCACCAATGTGAAATGATACGAGACATAAACACACATCACATACCGGGCCTGTGTTCATATGTGATGTGGGCTTACTTGAAGCTTTACTCAATTAGATCTGATAATATAGCACCAACAATAGTCTTATGACCTAGAGGTTTGCTGCTGGACTTTCACTTTAAGCACTTAGAGCGCTTTATGAACATGAACAAAACAAAGAGATTCTTGGTCTCCGCCCAAGCAGTTGGCCTTAGGTTTGTGGCCAGTTTTTCTAGCCAGTTGTCCCACATTTTTATTTTAAAATCGACAAGTAAAAGTTTTCAAAATAATTGCCCACATTTAAATATACATTACAATTTATGCCATTTGTGGACGATTGACATAAATTATACGAGGTGCAAATTATGCAATGGCAGAAGCATTCTTTGGACCCCAGTATTTGTCAGCAATACAGAAACACTATGAACACAACATACAACACTGAGGATGACATTAGAACACAAGGGCAATGAACAGAGTGTATGGCATGCGACGAGCTATCCGCAATTGTGAAATAATCACATAAAAATATCACATAAATGCACATCACATACCGGCCTG
Source organism: Protomyctophum parallelum (assembly GCF_964188405.1). Taxonomy (NCBI): domain Eukaryota; kingdom Metazoa; phylum Chordata; class Actinopteri; order Myctophiformes; family Myctophidae; genus Protomyctophum; species Protomyctophum parallelum. The sequence goes on along the minus strand of NC_139705.1, from coordinate 53,965,748 downwards.
TGTTCATATCTGATGTGAACTGACGTGATGGCGCTTTACCGGCAAATGACACAACGCAAATGACGTGAAACGATACAGCTCCAATCAAATGATTAGAAACTGTACGCGAGACACGACCCGACACACGCACCACATACACTAGTGAAGAACTAGTGATAGATAGGCAAGAAAGAAATTACTTAAAATAAAGCAAAATGCGATTAAAAACTCTGAGACCAGAAAAACCAATAACTTTATTAAAGCAAAGAATAGAAGAGAAGATGAAAGGTCGGGTAGAAACCGTGCATGTCCAAAACTGTTACTTTTATGGACCCGATAATATTTATATAATAATCTGTGTTCCAATGTTATTATTTAGTCACAAGCTCTTGTTTATACTTAAACGGTTCGATACATTAACATATAATGGGTTATATTCAATAATGGATGATCTTTGCATCGTGAGCTTGTAGATCAGCTATTTGCTACTTTAGTGTGTGACACTGTAGCATGACCAAGTAAGGAAATAAAATTTACAGAAGGTTGAACTATGGAGATACAAGGTTTCTGCCCGACAGCCAAAGATAATGAACTACGCCCACTTACCTTCAATATCAGCACTAAGCAACACAAACCAAGGAAGAAAATCTGCCATAATTTTCTTCCTGTTAGTTTGGACAGATCTACAGCATAGAAGGCTGTAAACAGTGTTAAGCAGGCTACATGCTACCATAATGATACCGGAAATGAGTCACATACCACCACATCACATTTGTACACACAGGCCACTAGTGAAGAACTAGGGCAATAGGCAAGGAGAAATAAATAACTTTTTTTTATTGAAAGAGAAAGGAAATAGAAACTCAATTAACTAACTCGACACAGAAAACAGTACAGAAACACTACAACAGAACATGCATAATGTGATGTGACAGCTTTACCCGTAAATTATGTTAAATAAATAAATCACATAGCGGCATGTGGAGTGGCATTATACACGGTGCGAATGACAACCTATGGTATGGTAGCATGTAGCATGTAGCCCACTTACACAAGCATCATGATCAGGAATCAAAAGGTTCATTACTAACCTTCACTGCCAACAGCACCCAGCAGCGGCAACAGCAGAGTTTGTACCTTCAATAGCGACGTCGCCTTGTCAGCTTCACGTTCTGAAATGACAGGGAAAAATAAACATTTAGTTGTCGGCCTACAGGATGACATTTTGGAAGTCATAGCAGTCACTGAAAGCTGTGTCACCATTATTTTACTGTATTAACAACAGTCACTGACAGGGCTGTGTCACCAATATTTTACTTTAATATTGTCACAAAGTGTGATTGAAGCTGCTGACCAATCAGGAAGTCATATCGGGAAATCGACCAATGACAAAGCTAGGAAAATCTTTGAATGCAGATTGTGGCCCCTAGATCTGTCAGAGACAAAATAATGTTTTACCCATTGCTGGCAGTCTGAATACCAAAAGATAAACCAATTACATTTGACTATTTTTAACGATTTCTTTTGCAACCAGAGCTTATTTTAATGATGTTTGGGAGACAAGAAACACTTTCCTGTTTTTTATGTGGGTAATCGTCATTTTTATAGTATGTAGTATTTCAAAAGTGTCCATGGGCTCCATGATGTCATGGACACTGGGCTCACTTCCTTCCTGGACTAAATGTTGTCTCAGTGAGACAGCCCTCCCCCTATGCACAAGGAGCAGTGCACCAAAGCATTATGGGAACTGTAGTCAAGGGTAGGAAGTGTCCATGACATCATGGACACTTTGAAATACTAAAAACTACATAAAAACCTCAGTAAGGTGTTTCTCCCAAACATAATTAAAATAAGATTTGGTTGCAAAATGGGTGAAGTGTATTTTTTGGCAAAGTATAAGTGATTAAGGCATATAATTAGTCATATCTGCCTCGTGTAGCTCGTTTATGAAGCCTAAAAGCCTTAAACTTTGTATTCATGTGTTAATCGCAATCATATGTATGACAATGAATGGTCAACTTGACATGTAATGGTGACACAGCCCTAGTTTCTACTACAGCCACATGTAATCCAGGTACGTACCATGGGGGGCCTTCCGTCGCTCGGTTGAAGATAGCCGGTATTAATAGAGCCGCGTAGGTTGTATGGCACAATACGTCCCGAGCACCGTACGCCTCGTAATCTCAGGGAGCGTTCGTTGACACCGTTATACGTTTCAGCTCAGCCGAGTAGACACTCTATTACCAATACCAGCCATCTCCTGATGACCCCATCCAAGGTCACACATGACACCAAGGTCACATGATTAACCTGTAAGACATACATAAAAACATCAAACTCTTTCCCCAGATTTCACACATTGTAAAATTCATATAATATTAAAAGGATATTTCACTTTATCTACTCAGGCTTATGTGAACACAGCAGACAGCTTTTAAGTTGCTTGATTAAGTATTTAGATATTCATTTTAGCTGCCCCGCCCCCTTCCTATACAAACCCATTGTAACTTCAAACTCTATATTTTAACCTTGATAGATTGATCGAAAACACCCAACCTTTTTTCTGGTGACTGATGGTCTTTCAAATACGTGAGGGGGCGTGGCTTTACATTTAGCCTACCGTTCTTATTTATTGTTGATGGCACCATAATTTCCAATGGAAGTCACATGGTTTGAGCAAACATTTGTTTGATGTCTGTGTTCTGTCCCCCTCCCCTCCATTAAACAAATGTTTGGTCAAACCATGTGACTCCCAGTGGAAATACATTGGGGCAGCCATTAAACACAGACAAGACAAATGTTTCACACATAAAACATAATGTTCTGTGCTCTGCCTGTGTTTGATGGCCACCTCAATGCTTTTCCAATAAGTCACATGGTTTGACCAAACATTTGTGTTTGATTGCCCACCTCCATCAAATACAAATGTTTGGTCAAACCATGTGACTTCCATTGGAAAGGCATTGAGGCGGCCATCAAACACAGGCAGAGCACAGACCATGTTTATGTGTGAATGAGGCCTTGGGCCTCGATCACACCAAAAAAGCATTGTCCTCTGTGTTTAATGGCCGCCCCAATGCATTTCTAATGGGAGGCACATGGTTTGACCAAACATTTGTGTTTGATGGGGGAGGGGGACAGAACACAGCAGTATCAAACACAAATGTTTGGTCAAACCATGTGCCTCCCATTGGAAATGCATTGAGGCGGCCATTAAACACAGACAAGACACTGACAAGACAATGCTTTTTTGGTGTGATCGAGGCCCAAGGCCTCATTCACACATAAACATGTTCTGTGCTCTGTCTGTGTTTGATGGCCGCCTCAATGCCTTTCCAATGGAAGTCACATGGTTTGACCAACCATTTGTGTTTGATGGAGGGGGGCAATCAAACACAAGTGTTTTGGTCAAACCATGTGCCTCCCATTGGAAAAGCATTGAGGCGACCAGCAAACACAGGCAGGGCAACAGAACATGTGTTCTTTATGTGTGAATGAGGCCTAAAAGGACAAACATTGCTGACATTGTTGTCCATTTAGTGTCACAATAAACAATAATCCTATAAATCCTCTTATGTTTGAACAATAAACAGTCCTATAAATCCTTTAATGTCTAATCAACAACAGTGCTCAAGGATAAAACCGTGTTTCTCAAACAAACGCTTCTTACCGTGGACCAAACAGCTCTGCTCAAAAACAGCATGCAGTGAAAACAGCCTGGATCCCAAAACAAACAGCATGCTGGGAAACAACATGGCCGCTCCTATTTAAATCCAAAGCCCCGCCTACTGGATCCAGTCACCTGTTCAACTAGTCCGTCCGTCATTGGTCCGTTGGTCAGAGTGATAAGTGATTGTATCATCCACTTTTGATCATCACAGCTGTGTGCACACGCACGCACGCACGCAGGCACGCACGCACACACACACACACGCACGCACGGCACGCACATGCATTATTTTACCCTTTGGTTGGTTATAAACACTTATATTAATAAACACAAGGCCGTGTGTGTCTGTGGCTGTCTGTATCAGGCTTATAGGTTTGTTTATTCCGCCATCTTGGATCTCATTCATCAACTCAAGTCCCGTCCCAAAGTCTCGCGGGACTTGAACTGCACAGTGTGGAGTGTAACAGGTGGTCTGTTGTTGCTACAGCGCCATCTTGTGGTGGTTTAAATACATGCAGTGTGTTACATCTCCCTTCTTAAAGAAAAGACGGATGTTCCATAATGTTTGAGGCAACTTGACTTGGTATTGATCGAGGCAATAAAGTGCAATAACAGGCACAATCATTGGCTGAAAAATATGTGTGCTCAAAATATCAAAGTGAAATAACAAAATAGGCACATAGCATGAATCACTTGAACAGTGCATGCATTATAAGTAGGCCTACGGAATTTCTACTATAACAGGGCTAAGGATCGAACTAGATCCCCTACAATGTATCTTGGGCTTACACCCAACGACACCTGCATTTAATAGATTTAAGAGAATCCTGAATATACTATGGTAGGCCTACTGTGCTAGGTTGTCAATACTACAATGTTGGATTGGGGATGTTGTTGGGGATGTTGGCTCCATAATGTTCTACAATGTTCTACGGCTCACACATGTTCTCTAAGGAGACATGGATGGATTCTTCTTGGTTTGGGGCCCAGTTGTGGAACACATGGGAGGAGAATACGCAGAAATATTATCAAGAGGTTTGGCAAATTAAGGAACTATTCATGTTAAGAACAAAGGCTTTATGATTTCTAAAACGACATGAATGATTATATATTAGTAAGAAGAAGATGATGTATGTAGGTATGTCGGTTAGTCTGTATGTATATGTGAGTCATGTATCAGTTTGTACAAAGATGAAAAATAAAATGATTGAAAGAAAGTAGGCCTACTTAAACCTGTTGGGAAAAGATGTGCAACATGTTGCATGTAAACGTGAGGATAGCTGATGTAAACAGGTGTAGGTTTAACCCATTCTGACCGGGCACCCATTTTGGTGTCGGCATCATGTTATGCTTTAGCTATTGAAAAATAGCAGATCTACAAGCTCATATCGCGCCACCGAGTGGCGCGATACGAGCTTGTAGGTCTGCTATTTTTGAAAAATCGATTCACGACTGACATTTTTTAGAATCTGATCTCAGGTCAGAATGGGTTAATCAGACCAGTGTGTGTCCAGTGGAAACCTCGTATGAATCTGATCTCAGGTCAGAATGGGTTAAACAGGTGTAGATGTAAACAGGTGTAGGTGTAAACAGGTGTAGATGTAAACAGGTGTAGGCTGAGGATAGCCGGGTGGAGTAAAGTCCAATCCTACATGTAAACAGGTATAGGTGTAAACAGGTGTAGGTGTAAAACAGGTGTAGGCTGAAATAATAGCCTATTTCAGTACTGAGTGTATTCTAAAATTAGTTTAGGGTTGTATAACATTGTACAACTCAATCAATCAAACGTTTGTTATATCAAACATCGTTTGTTTAATCAATGTATTTTCCCATTGAAGTGACTCAAACGCCCAAACTGGTACACCCAATACTATTTAATATTTCCCTTATGTTTGATACATTTTCTTATCACATCCATGGTATGAAAACAATGCTAAGGAGTTGCTTCAATGAAATATAATTGCTTTAAGCTGAAAATGATATGTTTAATGGTGTTTTTTAGCGTTGTTACATTTATCATGCATGCCGTTACAATTAATCCGATATGCGCAGCAAATGTAACACTGGAACAGCGTCCACGTTCGGTTTAATAACTCCCGACCTGTTTTATCAAAAAAATAACTTGAAGTGGTTTATGGTAGCAGACATGTGTAGGTCCGTTGCCTGAAAATATTACATGTGTAGATCTCTGGGTAAAAAAAAATAACGTGCAAACTGTTACATCCTTGGCGGCTCTCCCCTACTACATGTAAACAGGTGTAGGTGTAAACAGGTGTACTGTAGGTGTAAAACAGGTGTGACTCATCGAGTCTAGGACGGTTATTTAAGAAGGCAAGGTGGTAAAACTGCCAAAGTTGTTTTATCATTCTTCGTGGCATACAAATTATAGGAAGCATATATATATATAAGTATTCATTCAATAAGAACTATACGATCTCTTTTACAAACATTTATGACATCTCTTTTACAAACATTGACACACGGAGCAACTAAAAGGGAAATAATCAAAAGCCTACTAAAACTAACCTCTGGAGTTTTAGACACGCTAACCTAACCACCAAAATAAAGAGACAACAGTGCCCTACTATTGCCTACTCTACTCTAATCTAGCAAAGTGTACAAAAAGCAGGCTTCCGTGGCCAGGTGCTCAGAACATAGAAGTGACACTCAGAAACTCATCACGCACAGCAACTCTTGCTATACGGGTGGTTGCGTCATAATATTACTCCGTGCATTTTCTCTCTGCACGGAGGGCGCGCTGCCTCTAGCCAGCTCCACTCTGGAGTGACTGTTTGGACAGCGGCCCGGAGTGAAGACTTCAGGACGCCTTTATGCCGTCAGGTGGGCGCAGGTACAGAAGCTGGTTGGAGGAGCTAGATGCGGAGCGGCCGACCAACAGCGGAGCGGCGGCAATGCTCCCCACCAATGGCTGCGCTGACGGACCTACAGGGATGGGTTAGGCAAAGGGGGCGCGCACCGCGCACACCACGCAGACACAGACATATATATCTATATAGGCCTGCGGCCGTAACAGCTGAGGATAGCCGGGTGGAGTAAAGTCCAATACTACATGTAAACAGGTTTAGGTTTAAACCGGTGTAGATGTAAACAGGTGTAGGTGTAAACCGGTGTAGATGTAAACAGGTGTAGGTGTAAACCGGTGTAGATGTAAACAGGTGTAGGTCTTTTTTTTTTTTTTATAATCTTTATGCCACGATTTTGTAACCCATTTTTCACCCCTGTGTCAATTATCTAATGTGATCCTGGGCTCTACACACCCTCCGCCAACCTGGGGAGAGCAACGGACTTGAACTCATGCTTCCTTCATGCCTGAGTGTCCAAGTTGCTCCTTTACACCTGACAGGGGGGAGTTTCCCTGGTTGGACATAGCGCGTGGAAGGAACACGTTATTCCAACCAGTTCCATTCCTCCCCATCAGGCGCCCCGGCTGGCCAGGGGGAGGCAGTTTAGAGACCAGGATTACTGCATGTTTTTGTGAGGGTACCTACCCTAGGGGACACGGGGAGAACATGTAAACTCCACACAGAAAGGCCCTTTCGCCAACACCGCCTCGGGTATGGGCACTGATGACGCGGAGGAGGAAACACGCCACCAGCACCCACAGCGCCCCGAGCGGGAATCGTACCCAGGACCTTCTAGCTGTGAGGCGACAGCACTACCAACTGTGCCACCGTGCCCCTAAACAGGTGTAGGTCTAAACCGGTGTAGATGTAAACAGGTGTAGGTCTAAACAGGTGTAATCAGAGAAAATACAATGATCAACATGCACGCACGCATGCACGGAGGCAGGCAGGCAGGCAGGCAGGCAGGCAGGCAGACAGACAGACAGACAGACATCTTTGTGTAGGACAAAAATAGCCTATTTCAAAGCGTCTGGAGAAATTAGCCAATAACATCACAGGAAAAAACAATGTATTTTTGACCTGAATACAGTGACCTTTGACCTGAATGCAGTGATCCTTGAGCTATAAGTATATCATTTTTCATTAAGTAAAAAAAAAAAAGGAAAGTATTCAACTGCATGAAAAGTAAATATATACTTTTAATCAATACATTTCAAACACCACAGGGTATTCAACATTGTGACATGTATAATTGATATAGGCCATGTGGTTCTCAAGCGTTTTTGGCACAGCTATAGGTCACCCCTGTAAATAACCTTTTCATCCACGATTTACTATCAAACCAAACATCATAGGCGTTCAAAGTCTTAATATCCCTAATATATACTTATTAACTTTAATATGATCCAGTATGAAAACCTTTTTGCTTGACTGTTTAAAACAGGCTATGCCTTCCCTGAAGACCCTGGCAGCTCTCCCTTGGTGTTGTCTCTTTGCTGTCTCAAGCCAACTGAGCAATCTCCCCTCAGCATTTACAGCCTCCCTTATATACCAGGTGAGACCCACCCACAATGATTAGTAGTAATTGGACCATCTACTCAAACAAGGTAAATCACCACCCATGAGATAGACTAACTATACAATTACACATTTCCTTAACCCATTCTGACCTGAGATCAGATTCATACGAGGTTTCCACTGGACACACACTGGTCTGATTAACCCATTCTGACCTGAGATCAGATTCTAAAAATGTCAGTCGCTCTTCGATTTTTCAAAAATAGCAGACCTACAAGCTCATATCGCGCCACTCGGTGGCGCGATATGAGCTTGTAGATCTGCTATTTTTAAATAGATAAAGCATAACATGATGCTGACACCAAAATGGGTGCCCAGTCAGAATGTGTTAACAGACTCCGAATGTATTTCAAGGCATCAAATAAATCACAAAACAATCACAATAGAATCAGGCAACACAGATAAGGGTATGTGATGCTACACATAGGGCTCAGGCACATCTTCAACACAGATAAGGGTATGTGATGCTACACATAGAGCTCAGGCACATCACAGAGGGGGCCCTTGGGGGACATTTTGGGGGCCTTTGCAGCAATTTCACATGAGAAATGTACCATCTGATGTTATTTATATTATTAAATTCTTCCCTCCATTAACATAAGACACACAATGTAGTTGTGCTGCAGCAACACTGCCTGAATTCAATTGAAATTGACTGTGGCTGGCCTGGCCTGAGCTTAGGAGAGATTTTTTTTTGCTGGCCTGACCTGATGCAAAAAAAAAATGCCTAGGGTCCGCAGAGAGGTGGTCCGCGTCGTGGACCGCGGTCCGCCAGTTGAGTACCCCTGTTATACAGAATTGTGTTTATGAAGCTATTGTTTTAGACATTAACACAGAGATGCCTCTGGCCTTGCTTTATGCAGGTCAGGTCTTTTGGTTTGGTTCTGTTCTGTTCTGATTCAGCCCGACTCTGGTCGGCCCAAGGATGGCGAGCTGCCAGTGATTGGAGGAACCCAGACCGTGTTGAATTCTCCTTGGGACAGACCCAGCCCCGTAGCCTTGTTCCCCCCAGTGTGGTAGGAAATTGTCACACATACACTGCCCTACAAGGAGCAGTGCAGTATTGGGCGGTGATACACACAGACTACACACACTAGAACTGGACATTGTCTCACGTATATAATCCACACACCCTCTGCCCTGTGAGGAACAGTGCAGGACTGGACAATTAAGAATAGCACACACACACCCTCTGCCCTGTGAGGAACAGTGCAGGCTGTAACAGCCAACACTTTCACACGCTCACTAAGGTGTAGGAACTTTGTGTCTTTGGGACTATTTCATATAGCCACTTAGTGGTGTAAGGGTTTATTGTTTGTCTTTATTGTCCTGGTTATTGCAGCATGTGAAGTGCTTATATTTGGATTCAAATCCTAATTGAGGAATTGATTTTGAAATGCATTTAACACATTGATTGCTAGAGTTTTCTATTTGCTCAGGCTTGGTGGTGCTGAGCGATTAACATTGGGACTTCTGAACTTTTTCGGGGCCCACAGCGAGGGGCCTCTTATAGCGAGAATCACACCGCATAAATCAAAAGGAAGCCAAACTAGTCCACTTCAATTAAAAAAAAAAATTATGATTCTACCATCTTCCATTCTGGAGATATTGACCTTTTTCTAACACCTGCTTTTCGCAGCACGCTGCTCTTTTGAAAAAACAGCAGAGATATGGAAGGTTGAAGTTGACAGACATTGACAGACAGATATAAAAATGAACACAAATAATATCATATACATACTACACACTATGAAAATCACACCCCTGTGAAGTGAGCAGTGCAATGTTGCGCAACATTGCACTGCTCACTTCACAGGGGTGTGATTTTCATTATTATTACAGTAGAAGTATTTTTCTTATGAAAGCAGAGAGTCTTCTGTTTCATACGGTATATAGTATGTACATTTCGCTATAGGCCTTATTTTGTGAATAATAGTTCTTCTGGTCCATGCATTTTCTGAAATCCTCTCTGGTGGGCGCAAGCTGCATTCAATAGCCAATTACTGACAAACTATATTTGTATATATTTGTATATTTGTTTTCCTCCTAAAAGTAGACATTCAGGGCTTTCATTCAGTGTGTAGTATGTATATGATAATAATTTATTTATGTTTATATCTGCCTGTCAATCTCTGTGACTTTAAACCTTTATAACTCGCTATGATAACTTCATGAGGAAATGCTCACTTCACAGGGGTGTGATTTTTATTATTATTACAGTATTAGTTTTTTTCTTATGAAAGCAGAGGGTCTTCTGTTTCATACGGTATATAATATGTACATGTCGCTATAGGCCTTATTTTGTGAATAATAGTTGGACCTGAACAACTGCATTCAATATCCTACTGACAAACTGTACATGGGATCAATATTATGTATTTGTTTTCCTCCTAAAAGTAGACAATTAGGGCTTTCATTCAGTGTGTAGTATGTATATGACAATAATTTATTTATGTTTATTTTTATATCTGCCTTCAGAACGATAGTATAACGGTGAGATGCGTTACTGGATCGGTGAGTTTAGTGGTTGAGGTTGACATGTCTGGACATGTTTGAGGAAAGAAGCACAGGAGAGAGAGATGATCAAATAACTGGCTGCTTTGTTGGACAACGCTATCTTCACTTTGTTTGGGCAAAGAAGCAGAGATCAGCGATGGAAAAGAGTTTTATCCACGGCAGATAAGTAATGACGTATTATCGAGGGACCGCCATGATCAACTAACTGCCTGGGACCGAGGCTACGTTGTCACCAGCCAATGCAGCCATCGCTATCCGTTGTGTGATTGTAGCCTTTTTATTCATTATAATTGCAGTGATAAGACCTATATCACAGCCGGGCGTCTCTCTCGATACCGTGGATATAGCCTACATCCACAATCACACAACGGATAGCGATGATGGCTGCATTGGCTGACGAAGACGTAGGCAGTAAGTTGATCATGGCGGTCCTTCGATAATACGTCATTACTTATCTGCCGTGGATATAAAGCTCTTTTCCATCGCTGATCGTGCTTCTTGCCCAAACAAACAAAGTGAAGACGCGATGGCGATCCACACAACGGATAGCGATGGCTGGTGAAGACTGAAGACGTAGCCAGGCAGTTAGTTGATCATGGCGTGTGCCGTGTGCGTGTTGAAAACGTTATGAAATGGCGATCGTTGAAGATTATTCTTGGTTTATATACTGGCAGAGGGCAAATCGACACGACTGCGTTATATCTTTTTCCGAGAATGAGAGAGCGGTGCAAGGCGATTACAAGGCGCAGTGTGGCCTGGGGCCAGGGAACTCAAACTGCAATGCGATCCGGGCAGAAGAGACTCAGACTCCCCCCACAAAGATTCCTCGGGAGAAACCATGTAGAAACAGGAGGGGAGGGGGATCGAGTGTATTCACAGACACTAGACTACTACTAGAGTATGGGTAACTCCATTTTAGATGCCCTGACATCTGCGTTGGTCTATGCCGTTGCCGTGCAGACCCATACGTGTAATGGAGGCATTGGAGGAGGGAGCGTCTTCGCCACAGACAGACCTCTTTTCAGGAGGGAGGGGCTTTTTACTCCCGGATCACATATTGGAGCTTCCTGGAGACGATCGCTGTTATTTTCCTCGGTGTCCTGGAGCATAGGACGTTGATGTACAGTAAGCAATAAAAAAACGTATAAAACGTATACATACGCTTCGCGCGTACGGCGTTCGATATTAATAAAGCGTATGGATACGTTTCCAGCATTTTTTGTGTTAATACTAAACTGTACTGGTTTCAATACTGCAACAGATGCACAAGGTGTCAATCAGTCAGTGTAGTTGGGTGCACCCACAGATTAACCCATTCTGACCTGAGATCAGATTCATACGAGGTTTCCGCCGGACACACACTGGTCTGATGAACCCATTCTGACCTGAGATCAGACTCTAAAAATGTCAGTCGCTCTAAGATTTTTCAAAAATAGCAGACCTACAAGCTCGTATCGCGCCACTCGGTGGCGCGATATGAGCTTGTAGATCTGCTATTTTTAAATAGCTAAAGCATAACATGATGCTGACACCAAAATGGGTGCCCGGTCAGAATGGGTTAAAAAACCCTGAGGTTTAAAAACCTAAGATTCATCTATTGATATCAAGGTATACCTATTTAATTTGTTGTTTACTGACATGCTGTATGTTTGTGCGTAATGTTTTATTTTAGTTTTTTCCTATTTCAATTTATATAAACGATTTGAGACTTGCATCTGGTCTCATTATTTACCCCTCTGGCTCCAATAGACCAACCTAACTAGTCCTACGTCTAACCCTTGATTGTAATTTAGTAACTGTTCTACACTATCTATTCTATGTGACACAGGTGTTACATTATATTGTTCTTAAGTGTGTACTTTTAATTGCTTTTTTACATGTATACTTATAACCTACAGTTTTATATTAACATTTTAGGAGCCGGGCGCACGCCAAAGTTCAAGTTCACGCTGGAATGATGAATGCCGGAAATTGCCGTGTTTCCGGCGTACGCTCATATTTGTGTTTATATACGGGTATTATATATATATATATATATATATATATATATTGTGTGTGTTGTTTAGTGAGCAAGACTTTACTATAGCATTTCCTTAAAGGACCACTTTGCCACTTAATAATAAGGTCCTGACTAATGTTCTAATGTTCATGATAAAAACCACAATCCCTTAGATAGCACTTTTTGTAGACTTTTGATACAGACTTATAGCATGTTATGTAGACAGCACTAGAATGGCATTGTATGTAGTCATAGCACTTCATAGTATTATGTATAGCATAGTATAGTATATATAGATATTCCACTGTTACCTTCTTAGCTTACGCATGTTTCATTTTGATGTGATGTATTGCCATGCTTTTTGTTCTTGCTTAATGTAAATCGCTCTGGATTAGGAGCGTCTGCTAAATGCCTAAATTGTAATCCCTGTGGGCTCCCCCAGAGTTAGTGTCCAAGTGTCCTTGAGCAAGACTCTGAACCCCTGATTGCTCCTGATGTGCTGGTTGGTGCCTTGCATGGTTTCCTCCGCCATCGGTGTGTGAATGGGTGTGAATGGGTGAATGTAACGCACAGTCTATGTAAAGGTGTATGAATGGATGCGTGTGTGAATTGATGCACAATCTATGTAAAGCGCCTTGGATAATGGCGCTATATATAAATGCACCATTTACCATTTGTATTTACCATTTGAAGAACACCATGGGAACAATATTTATATTACTATAATAGTGATATTATTTATAATTTTAGAACACCAGGAACAATATTTCACAACAATATTTTCATAAGAAGAAACTGTGAGGAACAACCTGGAGGACATTTGCACGCCTTTTATTGATTCGTTTTTTTAAGAGTTAAGTTTCACAGAAAGTAATCAAAAAAAGAAGGGAGATAAATCAACTCATATTAATCTTTGCTTCTCGTTATTTACCAATTAAGTTTTTACTGCCCTTAACAATATTTTTGTATAATTGATTGATTACATTAAACGGAAAAGAAAAATCATCGCATGAAACAGAAAGTACAATCAAAGTGTACATAAGGACAAATTAACCTATTCTTTGGAAGAGAAGGTTTTCCCAAGTACCAAACCTGCTAAATTTGAATTCCCATTAATCAACCTATCTAAACAAATGCTAACTAGTAGAACATTTTCAGTTAACGATGAACATCTTGCCATATTCACCAGGTCACCAGAAACGTCCTCCTAGCCAGACTACCAAAATGTGACTGCATTGCCTTATCCTTACCCCTCAATTAGACCCCCCCCCCCCCCCCCATAGAGCTTATATAGGTCTCTATAGGTCTAGGGGCTGTATTTTGCGTGTCTTAAGTACCAGGTCTTATTCCCTAACTTGAGTAAACTAAAGACCTGGAGGCGTGGTCAATGCCATTTGGCTATTATGAGTGGCCAAAGAGCATTGATCACGCCTCCAGGTCTTTAGTTTACTCAAGTTAGGGAATAAGACCTGGTACTTAAGACACGCAAAATACAGCCCTAGGTCTCTATAGGTCTAGGTCTCTATAGGTCTAGGTCTCCATAGGTCTATATAGGTCTCAGGTCCACCTTCTCTGTCCATCAAACCTTACACAATAACACAACACAGAGAACAATAACCCTTACACAATAACACAACACAGTGAACATGTTATTCTTCACTTCAATTCTTCACTCCATTCATAATGTAAATGATTAAAAGCCATTACCAACTACATGTACTTGTAAAATGTTTATCAAAGCAGTTTTGTTTAATCATAACAATTAATCCATTGATTTAAACTCATCAATCATCTAATGTGATCCTGGGCTCTACACACCCTCCACCAACCTAGTATATATGGGGGACAAGCTAGGGAGACCAACCTAGTCCCCATATATGGGGGACAAGGGGAGAGCAACGGACTTGAACTCATGCTTCCTTCATGCCTGAGTGTCCAAGTTGCTCCTTTACACCTGACAGGGGGGGAGTTTCCCTGGTTGGACGTAGCGCGTGGAAGGAACACGTTATTCCAACCAGTTCCTTTCCCCTCCACCAGGCGGGGAATCCTCCTTTTAAGGAGGATTAACCATCTCTGACAAGTCACCTTAGTGCCGGGACACTTTAAGGAACATTCCTATTCATTCATTTTAACGATTTTATTGTAGCTTTTTAAAGGACCACTTCACCACTTTTCAAATGACCTTCATATAATTGGTCTTCACGACCAGTGACATCATCGATGGGGAATACAAGCTAATAAAAACGGCAGACTTTCTATTCCTGGAAAGTTGCAATACGAAAATGGAAGCCATTGTTCTCATGATATGAAAAGAATCTCTCTCTCTCTCTATATATATATATATATATATATATATATATATATATATATATATATATATATATATATAGTTCATTTGTATAGATAACGATCACCTTATCGATCAGGCTTATCGAGCCGGGTTCTTATCGATATCGATCACCTTATCGATCACCTTATCAAGCCGGGTTCTTATCGAGACCACTGTCGAGCATTTTCTATTATTTTGTGGAAAGACAGGAGACGATAACATTCTAAACAGAACCAGTATCTTTTACTAAGGGCCTTAAATACAGTACTTTTCTAACAGACGGAAGGCAATTGACCTTCTTACCAAAATAATAATATTAAATAAACTGTTAACTGGTTAATATGTCACTTTAAAAGCGTAATGTTGTTCACCTGGACAGCGCTGGTCGGCAGGTATCAATACACTTTTAGACCAACATGTTTGTGCCAGCGTGGATGATTAAATGTATTTTTTGATCGCCTCTTGTCTTGATTGTTTAAACATGACGTCATGGGCCGTAACATGCTCCATAACAGGCTTGATAAGCCCAAAGATTATTGATAACGGGTATACTCAATAAGCCCAAAGCTTATCGATAACATGTACTGGATAAGCCCAAAGCTTATTGATACCGGGTACTCAATAAGCTTGTTATCGGATTGTTTCGGGTATCGGTTATCGAGCATGGTACGGTACGGTACGGTACGGGTGCAGTGTGGTACGGTACGGTACGGTACAGTATGGTACGGTACGGTACGCCCCTCGACCGCTCTGTGCCGTGGTTCTTCTATTCTTTATTTGTTTTACTGAGGTTAAGGTTAGGAATAAGGTTAGGTTTAGACATAGTTTTACTGAGGTTAAGGTTAGGAATAAGGTTAGGTTTAGACATAGTTTTACTGAGGTTAAGGTTAGGAATAAGGCTAGGTTTAGACATAGTTTTACTGAGGTTAAGGTTAGGAATAAGGTTAGGTTTAGACATAGTTTTACTGAGGTTAAGGTTAGGAATAAGGTTAGGTTTAGACA